>NC_080064.1:117600047-117906988 GCF_949987535.1 Balaenoptera acutorostrata | reverse complement strand
CCACAAAGGGAAGAGCAATTAAAGCTAATCGCTCTGACAGCCTGGAGACCAGACACATAGGGCAACAAAACACACATATTCAGCATGTTTCCCCTAACTCCCAGTGGTCTCACCACCATCCTGCTTTCATCCTCCCTAATTTCTGAGCCTCTGTCATCCACTCCCCAGCACTCTCCCCACTCATCTGACCATCTCTGACTCTCACTTCCTTCCCCTCCCCATTCCCTGACTGTATCTCTGTCCCTCTGTGTCCTTCTCTTGATGTCTGTCTGCCTCTCACACACATTCACCTCATTCTCTCTCTCTGACTTGGGCCTCCATCCTTGGCTGACTCATAGTCATTCTTTCTTTTTCTCTCTCTCCCTTTCTTCCATCCCCCCTCCATCCCTTGGCCACTCAGACGCCCAGAAGCCAGCCACTCCTAGCACCCTAAGCTCCAACTGGACCCAGCAAGAGAGGCCACCAGCAACCCCTACCCTCACTACTCACCCCGTTTCAAAGCACCAGGCTCACTCGCCCTCAAGATCCTGTCTCCCTGTCCTGGATTGAGACCAGGATTTTCTACCATGTTTTCTCACTGTTTTAAAGAGGGGCGATCTGAAGCCCAGGGCTGGGAGAAGATGCCCAGGAAATCAGGGTGGACTTGGGGACGGTGGCCCCCACTCAGCTGTCCTGTTAGACTGATATTCTACCAGGAGACTTGCACATGGGAGACAGTGGGAGTGAGGTGGGGGCTTGGATGCGTAGTGCAGGGCCCTTTGTGATTTGCTGTGTGCAGTCGATGTGTGTAAGAGTCACATGGGTGTGTGTCACCGTGTGTGCGGGCGTGTCTCTTGTAGGTGTGTGTGTCCCTGTCAGTTTTGACACAGATTATATGAAATTAATTAGGGGCTTTACGTTAGCTACTTCTCTCCTGTACACCCGCCAGCTCCCGACTCCTTCCCTCTGGACAAGCCTTCGACAATCCCACCTCTACCCCAGGTGCAGAGGACTGGGTGAGGGCACGTGGTGCCAGCCGCCAGGTTTGAGCCCTCGGAGCAGGGGCGGCTGCCGGCGGAACTGAGGCAGGGCTGGCCCGGGAGACCGCCAGCCGAGGCGAGTCCGAAGCCAGAGAACGGGAGGGAGGGGCGGGAGCTGGCCCGGCCGAGCCGGCTGGGCGGGAAGCAGGCTCCATCCTAATCCCCAGGCCCCGGTCCGACTCCCAAACTGCTGGTCAGAGTGGAACGGGCGGCCGGAGCCACGCCGCCTCCAGCACACACCGCGCTCGGAGCGCACCGACAGAGACGGAGCCCGTGGGCCCTGACACGGAGCGGACCCCTCCGGGGCCCCCACGCTCCGCATCTGTCCCCAGGCGTCCCGGATCGACGCCCCTCCAAGCCCAGACCCCCAAATCTGCCCCTGCCCGCGACACGTCCCCTCTCGGCCCTCTCACCGCCTCCGGGGCTGAGCGCTCGGGGAGCGGGCACTCCGGCGTCCCCGGTTCCTGAGCAGCGTCCGGAACCTCCTCCTCGGCTCCCGCCGCCGCCGCCGCCGCCGCCGCCGCCGCTTCTGCTGCCGCCGCCGCCTCTTCCGCCCGCGGAGCCAGAGCCCGAGCCCAGCGCCGCCTCACCCCACCCGGCCGGCCTGTGATGTCAGAGCCGGGGAGGGGCGGGGGGCGGGGAGCGGTGGGAGAGGGGGAGGGGAGGCAGCAGGGGGCTGGGGTTCTGGAAGACTCCTGGGACGGGGGCAGAAGTGCGGGACGGCTGGAGTAGCGACGCCGCCTCCTCCCCTAAACAGCGAACCCCAATTCTCAGATTTAGTTCCTCCCAAAGGGACACACTCCTCCCCTTACGACCTTTCGGTGACCACAGTGGCTGGGACCCTGGGAGGCAGAGAGTAAGTTAGGGTTTAAGGGTTTGGAAGTCCTTTGGCCTCTGGATCCTCGTAGGTGCTTGACTCAGTATTTGTAAAAACCTTTTCCCCTTATGGGTCAAGGGAGCCGTAGTAAATGACTGCTCAGACTTATCCACCTTGGAAGCAGGGGGAGGGAGGAGTAGGGGCAAGAAGCAAAATGGGGGCCTCCTTCGCCTGCCCTGGAGCCACAGATCTTCTCTCTCCAGGATGATGCCATCTGGCCCCTTGTGTTCCTCTCACCTTTCCCAAATATACCACCCTCCCGCCTTCCCCCCACCATGACGTAATTTTATTTCTGGGGAGAAAAAGAGCAGCAGTGAGCTCAGCATGCAAATTATAGACAACTTGCAGAGCCACGCTCAGCTCTGTCTCCTAGCTCTGCCCCTCTGCCCAGGCCCAGCATGGCAGCTCTCACTTCCCTTCTACCCCAGGGACTTTCCTCCCCCAGATTCTCAGCCAGACTGAAAGAGGGAAGGAAGAAGATGATCTGTTTTCATCTCCAGCCTAAGAGGTCTCTCCTCAACTCTGGCAGAGCCTGGCCCGGGGACAAGGTCTGAGCCCCATCAGTGTCTGTGCCACCTCCAGGAACGCCCCTGCTTCACATCAGTTCCAGCCTGGCAGAGACCCCTCAGGAAGCCTCAGGTGGGCCCCTCCTTTCTTGAGTCTACACTGCCCCTAGAAGAGGCTCAGGCTGCTGCTGCTTTGGATTTCACAGCCCTTCTCTTTGCTTTCGCCATCCTCTTCCCCCCGTGTGCCATGTCACTGCCCCTTTGATAGCAACACACCCTCATAATTTGCCTTTGCATATATCTCATTTGTTCTGAGTTGTAGGGCCAAAACCCATTTTGTTGACCCATCTTTGAGACTCAGAGAAGCTGAATGACTTATCTACAGTCAGTGAAAGGTCCAGGTCTTTCAGGTACAGGGGATTTGGGCTTCATGCTGACTCTGCTCCTTTCTTAGGCAGGTTATGCCTCTGAGCCTTATTAAGGGCAAGACGGGGACACTGATGCCTATCTCACAGTGTTCTTCTGAGTTTTAGAAATTGTAAGTCTCTAGTGACTGGCACAGATGGGTGGTTAAAACATGGGAGCTATTATTTAGTCTGGGGCCTTCCACTGACCTACGCTAGAGAGTAAGTTCCATAATATTTTTGTATTGGCCCAGTGCCCATACTATGTATTAAACCTTTATTAAATGGGTGCAAGTTGGATGAATATGTGGTTTCTACTCTATACTCCTGCCACCAATTCCAGGAAGACTTCCTGGATTTGTCTGTGGAGGGTGAAAACTTCTCTCACCTCAGGTCTCATTCTTCCATACTCAGAGATCCTCTAAGTTGTCCAGCAACACGTTTACACCCAATCCATGAAAGCTGTAACATCTGTTAGTTATGGGCTTGTTCAGTTGTTTGGTTCCTCCCCCCCCCTACTCCTGACTCCTTTACACTTACCCCAGCCTGGGCCTGTGCTGGAGAGAATGTGGGTCCTTCCTGCCAAGATCGCCAGCAGGCTCAGATCTGGGGGATGCCCTTTGAACAAAACTCAGCGTCTCCTCTGCATTCCCATGACCACCACTCTGATCCGTGTTCTCCCACCTCCACCAGATTATTATAACTGTCTGATAAGAGTTGGACTCCCCGCCTCTGGTATCTCCATCAGCTTCCTTCCCTCTATCCATCCTGCTCATCGCTGCCAGATTAAACGTTGCCCTTCCTCCCCAGCTCACAGGACTAAATCCAAACACCTCTGCGACCTAGCCCCGGATGCCCACCCAACCTCGTGGCCACCACTTGAACCTCTCTTCTTGTCTCTTTGGTCTCCTCTGTGCCCTAACATGGCACACGCATTCTGGCAGTGCTTTTGATGTTTTCACCACTTGAAATGTCTCCTCCCCGATTCCTTTGCCCTAATCAAATCCCACTATTCATTTAAGGCCTAGAAAATGCTCACTTCCTTTATGAAGCCATCAAAGCCCACTCTCATCTCTCTTCTGAGGCCATTCTATTCATTTGTTCCTTCTTTTAACAAACATTTATTAGGGACTACTTTTGGTGTGCCAAGCCCTGTGGACACAGAGAAAAAGCCTGGGGTCCTGCCTTCAAGGGGCTCACAGTCTGGTGGGGAAGACGGACATGTAAATGAAGAGCTAGTACTAGAATAGAGGTGGACAGAGAGAGTGCAGTGGGAGCCCAGAGGAGGGAGCTGCAGGAGGGGCCACCTCTGGGAAGGCCGCACCGAGGAAGTGTTTTTTGGGCTCAGTCTTGCCATTCAAATAAGAGCTGCAAGGGAGGGTGCTATCAAGCAGCACATAATCACTTAATTACATATTGCTTTGTATTTTTCTTCAGTTCTTTAGTGTGCTTGTCTTGACTTCCCAGTGAGGCTAATCAGCTCGAGAGCAGGGACAGGCCCAGCACTCTCTGTTCTCCCAAAGCCTGACAGTGGTGCTGGACAAACACCATGTGTTCAGAAAAGCCTTTTTGACTTGCAGCAGATAAATAATCCAAGCTTCTCTGGGATAACTGCCTGGAGGGAGGAGCCCCACCCCCCTGCTATCACAGTCCCCTAATGAGGTTCCCACCCCTTAAATCCCCCATCCTCTGGCTGCCTCCCTCCTGCCATAGGGGTGAGACCTCATCAGCAGACACTTGCTCCTGTTGCCCCAGATCCTTTATTGAGGTCTCTCATTTGACCCAAGTACATTAACAAGAGATTGCTAAGATATAGCCCCAAACACAGTACCCTCCCGTCCCCCTGGCCAGGGATAGGACAGTCAGAAGGGTAGAGGACTTGAGAGAGTGGGGGAAGAGTGTGCTCAGATGGAGGGAGCAGAAGAGAGATGGGGGCCCATAGATACGGCAAGAGGGAAGTCACAAGAAAGCATGTAGGGAGTGATGGAAGAAACAAATAATCGCTACAGGGGCATGGTGGGACAGGAAACAGAAGTCAGATGAGATAGCTGGGCTGGTGTGTAGGGAAAAGTAGCTCCTTGAATCTCAGCACCCAGCATATAGACCCCAATGGGCCCCATGTCAGAGAATGACCTAGTGTCCCTGGAGGAGCTCAGGGAAGGACAGGGAAGGAGGAGGGAGCAGGAGGAGAGCAGGTGGGGCTAGGAGATGGCTGCCACGGCAACTAGTCATCGTCCTCATCGTCATCATCATCCTCTGTGTTGATCTCGCCCTCCAGTACATCCTCCAGCCAGTCCTCCAGCTCCTCAGCAGAAGGCAGGTCCTCTTCATCATCCATGTCCATCCATATGCTGTCCGCCTAGGACATGGCACAGACGAGGGATCAGAACTAAGCCCGATTCAGGTCTTTAGACCTGTCCTCCCACTCACTGGACTCTGTACATCCTCTGTCCCTTCTCTTCATCTGTCAGTGGGCAGGAAAACTGTCCAGGTGGGGGTCTAGGTTGGAATAGTGACAGTGGGAGTAGGAAGAATTGCTGGATCAGCAAATAGACCTTCTCCCTTCAGTCTTTCTTACAAGCTCTTGCCATGCTGAGCTTCCTAAAACAGACCTCTCTATCATGCCCTTAATGCAAAACCACTGGTGGCTCTTCATGGCCTGGAGAATAAAGTCAGCAACTCTTTAGCATTCAAGCACCTGCTTTTCTAGCACCATCCTCAGAGATCTCTAGACTCTCAAGCCATCAGAAACGACTTGCCTTTTCCCAAATCTGATATTCATTTTCCTACTTTTTGACCTTTTGCACTAACTTTTCCATCAGTTTGGAAATGACTCATATAATTTTCACTTGTAGAGCTCTTACACACAGTACAATCTCCAGTGTGTTTTAATGTTTTTAATTGTTTAGATTTAATTAATTTTTTATATTTTAAAATTGAGGTATAGTTGATTTACAACACTCTCCACTTTAAACTCTACTCCTTTTAAACCCTCTCTGATTCTCAAGCAGAAGTCACTTTGATTTCTGTGCCTTCCTGGTGTTTTATTTGTATCTCTATTATAGAGTTTATCAGATTTGGCCTGGTAGTTAACGGAATACCTACCTCCTCAGTTAGACTGAGAATTATATGAAAGCAGGCTGTGACTTATTCAATTCAACTCAACAAATATTTTTGAAGCATCTATCTGTGTGTGAATGAGAAGATTTCTGCCCTCAAAAAGCTCAAAGTCTACTGGAAGAGACAGACATGATACATAAATAGCCATATAAAAGTCATGTTCTCAATGCCAAATGGGCTCTGGGAGTGCCAAGGAGGGAACAATTCCAAATGGGAGATCTGGAAAGACTTCATGGAGAAGAGAGGATTTGAACTGGGCTTTGAAGGACGAGCAGCCAGTTCCAACAGGTAGAGACAGGGGTGTGTTCAGGGCAGGAATCTCTCCCTCTTTCCAGCCATTAGACGGGGCATGTCTAATTCCTCTGGGGAGGGCTCAATTCCTAGTTAGCAGAGCAGAGGAGGACTAGCTATGTTGGGAAGGAGAGTTGGGGGTCAAACGGGAATGAGGGAAGGAAACTCACATCAGTAACATTGACGACTCCTATTTGTGGGGCTGACAGGTCGATGTTAAACGTCTTCTCCCAGTATGGAACCAGCTGTGGAGAGACCACAAATGGCAACTTAATGGAGGCTAGGAACACCTGAGTCCAGCAGGGTGAGTGTGAGTGTGCGGGTCAGCCAGGGGTAGAGGAAGGACACTGAACCCACGGTAGATTGGTGGATAGGTCCAGCTATAGTGCCTGAAGGGAATGGGTAGAACTAAGCAGTTAAAGAGTAGATATCCCCAAAGGAAAGTTATCAAGAGGGTCAGCTGGGGACATTGGTCCCTCCTTTCCAAGGAAAACTTGATAGGAAACCTTATTCTGATCCTGGATCTGCTACTGATTGGCCTTGTGACTTTGGGCAATCACTTCTCCCTGGACCTCAGTTTCTATATCTCTAAACTAAGGTAGTTATACTCTGTAATTGCCAATGGTCCTCTCACATTTCTGTTTGTTCATCTAGTTCCTCTTTCAACGAAGAGTGTTAGGTGTTGGGGATTCAGCTGGGAACAGAGCCGTGCCCTGAGACATGGAATCTCTGTGCTTTGATTCTGTGATTGTGGACACCCACATGCAGGGTTAATGTGCCCTTCTGCTCCCCCAAACTCTGGATTTCTCTAGAAGGAGCCAGCCCTGGGCACATGAGCTATCTGCTCAGCCTCTGCTCTGGGAATCCTGTTGTTCCCACACTTCCCATCATCCTGTGTCCCCTTTCTCAGGATGCGCTCAGTGCCCCTGGGCATGCGACAGGCTCCTTCACTAGGAGGTGGGGATAGGAGCTCTGAAACAGGCTCCCCACTGGGATGTGCCCTGCCTCGGAGAGCAGTGCCTGAGTGATATCTCTTACCAGGGGGAAGTCATCAGGGTCAATCCAGACGATGCTCAGGTCAGGGTTTTCAGTGTTATCTTGGGCCACAGACTTGAGAATCTCTAAGAACTCATAGCCATCTTGGAGGGAACACAGGTGATAAGTGCACGGTGGGGCACAGAGGAAACAGGAGTCCAGCTCTCTTTTCCCACCTCCCACAACTCCGCATGTCTAGCCCCAGGCTGCTTGTAAACTGTGCTCTAAAAAAACCCATCTTATGTGTTAAAAGCCTATGCTCTGGGGACTTCCCTGGTGGCGCAGTGGTTAAGACTCCATGCTCCCAATGCAGGGGGCCCGGGTTCGATCCCTGGTCGGGGAACTGGATCCCACATGCATGCCGCAACTAAGAGTTCGCATGCCACAGCTAAGGAGCCCATGTGCTGCAACTAAGGAGCCCGCCTGCCACAACTAGGACCCAGCACAACCAAATAAATAAATTAATTAATTATTTAAAAGGCCTATGCTCTGATAAATACCCCATCTCCCTCTCTCACCAGTGCCCCCACCCCTGCCCCAAATCCAATCCAGTATTCCTCCCTCACCAGGATCAGCTTCCTCTGCAAAGGCCACAATATGGATTCCATCCAGATCGTCCTCCTGTGGGGGGCAGGGAGGGGAGACCTTAGCTATACTCACTGAAGTTAGAGAGCGCAGAACAGGCCCTAGATCTTCCTTGGACCTAACTTCTGTGGAAATCCAGCTTCTGGAGCAGGTGTATTCTTGTGGTGGTGACCCTTTTCCAAGTACACTGCCCCCTTCACTCCAGGGTCCCCACACTTCCGCTGGCAAACCCTTCAGCCCCAGAGCTTAGAGCTCCTCCCTTGTCATCGTCATCAAGTTATGTGTGTCCCCCAACTCCTGACACGTTCTTCAGAACAGAAACCCTCCACCTTTGCTGGTGCACTGTCTTTCCTATAAGCAAGACATGAGGAGCAGCAGGGTTGGGTGTTTCTGGGACTTGAGTTTTCCCATGCTTCTGCAAGGGCCTGGGCCCCATCCGGGGCACTCACCCAGGTCTCATACATACTCTCAGGCTTCAGTTTCCTCAGGGTTGATCTAGAAGAGAAAGAAAGTCACTACTCAGTGGGCAAGAAGGACACCCTTGGCTCCAGAGGGTCCCCATAGCAGAGGCTGCCACAGGGTCATGCCTAGGGCATAGACAGCTTGCAGCCCTGAACAAAGCCATCTGGCAAAGTCTAAGCTCTGGGCACCAGGCCCAGATAATTGCATGGTTAAAGCAGGTAGGAGAGAGGAGGGTGGGCAAGGGGACTGGAAGAGAGACTTTCGGGAGAAAGAACTGGACATCTGGGTGTTCATTCATTCTTTCTTTCATTCACTCATTCATTCAATAACACTGAGCGTTGGAGATGATCTAAGCGCTGTGCTAGGTGCTGTGTAGACAGAGTAGGACAAGGCAAACATATTCCTGCCCTGATGAAGCGGACCATAATCTAGCGGGAGAGAGTGAGAGAAGTAGTGTTTACACTGATGAATGGGTATTTCCAGTTGTGGAGTACTGTGAAGGAAGAGAATTATGTGTGAGCGTAGGGCAGGGTTTCTCAACCTCAGCACTACTGACATTTGGGGCCAGATAATTCTTCATTGTGGGAGGGCTGTCCTGTGCACTGTAGGATATTTAGCAGCACCCCTGGCCTCTACCCACTAAATACCAGTAGCTCTCTCTCCAACCAAAAATGTCTCCAGCCATTGCCAAATATCCACTGGAAGACAAAATCCTCCCCCTACGTCGCCACTCCCTCCACCCCTGTTGAGAACCACTGGTGTAGGTAATGTATGAGAAAGAAGACAGGCCAGATCTGGATTAGAATCCAGTTCTGACACTACTCATGGACTCTTTTTAACTGAGGCTGTTAAAAGGATTAAATATAATAAGAGAGATGATAGCACCTCGGAGTTCCTGGCAGACCACAGGCACTCAACACTGGTCTCAGTCCACATCACAATGAACCGTACACATTGATGGAGCACATTCTATGTGTGCTCCAGGCTCTGGGCTAAGTGCTGGGGTGCAAAATATTGTGCAAAATGGTCAGTATATCAATAAGAACTGATACCAGAAGTGTGTTCATCTCTAGGAGAGACCAGCCTCCTGGTTGGCTGAGATTCCCCTAGCCCATCTCGCAGACATGTGTTCTAGCCTGGGGAGGCGCCTACCCTGCCCAGAGGGTTGCCCCTGCCCCCCACCTCCTGTGCTCCTCCACGAAGCTGACAATCTCCTCTTCGCTATTGGGCTTGTCCGGGATGGTCACAGGCTCTTCCGTGAAGGCCTCGTAGAAATCGATCTCGTTCAGCTTCAGGGTCAGCTTCTTTGCCACCTTTTGGGGGAGGGGATGGGGGAGTGGGGCAGGGGACACGGGGTCATGGTGAGAAGAAGTATTATGGGGGAGCAGATGTCAGGCAGGGAGTGAGACAACCTGGGCCCTCGTCACTGCCTCTGTGACACTGGACACGTGTCTTAACTTCTCTGGGCTTTGGTTGAAGATGGGAGAGGGGTGGGTTAGATAATTTAAAATCTGTGGGGCAGGGGAGGCCTGAGGTGGGGTGGGGTTGGGGAGTGCTGGTGTGTAGGGAGGGAGGAGGTCCCCCATCGATTCTGGGAGAGGGGGCTGGAGGGCAGCTGAGGGGAGTGAGGGAGACCCAGTGCAGCAGCAGGGAGGAGAACCTTGCTGTCGAAGGTGGCGAAGAAGGGGATGTAGGGATGAAACTCCTCCGCTGCGTCCTCGTAGGCTTTGTAATCTGAGGGGGGAATGCAGAGTCAGTCCCTGGGGGAACCAGGGTCTGCCAGGGAGCCATCCCCCTCTGTCTCTCCCCAATTCTTCTTTGGCAGGTGGGGTTCATTCTGAGACTCACCCCCTCTAGTCCTCTGAGAGTGGTTACATACAGTGGTGGGCTGGGGGGAAGGGGAGTGCCTTGGTGCCTGTCTGTGAAACCCGCAGAGTGCAGGGAGATCAGAGCAGTCGATGGACCCACCATGGCAAGAGGAGTGAGGAGGTAGGGATGCTGAGCCAGTGGGTGAAGTGGGGAGGTAGGAGGACAGGTGAAGTGGGGGACCAGCGGAGGGGACAGTGGAGTCTGAGGGTTACCCACGCTCTGAGTCTTTGCTCTTGAAGTAGCCAATGAGTTTGTTCTCATCTTCGATATTCTCAAATGCCTGCAGCTCTCGTTCACCGTCAATAAATTCCACAGGGTCCTCTAGGACCTGGAAGAGCAAGGACATTGAAGGAAGAGAGTGAGTTTCTGAACTCAGTGGTAGAGGCAAGGAGAGGGATCAGGGAAAAGAGGGCTGGGAAACGGGGAGGAAGGGGCTCTCTGTTGCCTGTTTGTGTGTGTGTGTGTGTGTGTGTGTGTGTGTGTGTGTGTGTGAGGCTGCAGTTGGTCGGAAGGGCGTGAGGTCTTAAAGCAAGGCCACTAGGTCCAGCGGAGTCCTCACATCAAGCAGAAACTCCACCAGGGTGTCAGCAGAGAACTCGCCATCATACTCAATGACTTCATCTTCCTTGAATACGTAAATGCTGTCCTCTTCAGTTAGTCCTAGGGAGTGAGCCAGAGGTGTGCCATGATTGCAACCTTCCCACAGGTCCAAGGGTCCAAATCCAGGGTTGCAGCCCATTCCATAATCCCACTAGACCCCACATCCTTCACCTCCCCTGGCCCTGGCCCTGCTCACCTCCACTGCCTCTCAGCCCCTACATCCCCGGTGTCTGTGCCCCTGGATTTAGCCTAGGTGGCTAGTCTGGCCCCAGGGGCTCTCCAGGGGGAAGCTGGGGTCAGGTGGGGATGCTAGGGGAGGACGCAGGGAGATATAGGTCCTAGCAAGATGTCTCCCCCCTTTCTCTGCCTGCCATAACCAGAGACAGATCTTCCTGTTACCTCCTCAGAGGACTCTAGTTGCTGATTCCCAGTCCAGCCCTTTAACCTTCAGCTATTACTGACCAGATGACTTCATTACTGGCCACCCCTCCCCCATCCACATCCGGAGTCCAGTCTCAGGCCTGTGCTGCCCCCTGGTGGCTGGTGCTGTGACACCCAGCCCCCGGCTCTGGGCGAGGGAGGGGTTGGAAGAGGAGTTTGCAGAGGTCTCTCCAGCCCCACTTGTGTTCCCTGATTCCCCCTTTCCTCCAGAACCTAGCCCCGTTTTTTAGGTAGGTATAAAGAAGGCCACCTTCACCTCTTTCTGGGATTTGAGCATGGGTCTCTATAAGGAATAAAGGAGAGGCTGGAACCCCCAGCCATAACCCTCCAAATTTCAGTATTTTCTCACCCGTCACCTTCCCCTCCCTGCTCCTCCCACCCCTCCCTTACCTAGTTTCTTGGCTACAACCGTGTCCTTCTCAGAGTCCACCATCCCGAAGCCAACACCCTTGTCTTCTAGGACTTGGGCTGCTAACTGAAGGGAGAGTTAGGGTTAAAATCAGCCTCTGGAATTCTTAGTAACCACTATTCCCGATCTCATGCTTTCGAGCTTGGTCACTTGGGATGAAGGGAATATGAGTTAACCTTGACACTGTGCTAGGATGCAGGATATCTCCACTTTCCCTGCCACGCCCCCCTCCACCCTTTTGGTCTGTGGTCCAATTTTAATTCCTGAACACCTATTGCTCATTTACAATGTGTTTATTATGTTGAACTTTAAGGCACTGTGCATGTACTTCCAGGTTCCTTAGGGATGCTGAGGGGTCTAGCTTCAGGATGACTGAGGCTCTTTCCTCCTTCGGAGCTGAGCCCTGTACTCCATACTGATCAAAGACCACGCTCAGTGTGGGGGTGATGTTACACGTCCCTGGGGTTCTTCTGAGTGAGTCCCAATGGGGAGAATTTTGGAGGGCAAGAGGGTGGGGGGCGTGGGGCTCTGTTCATGTTGCTGAGGATCAGGGAGAGCCGGAGAGCTGAGAGTAGAGGTCACCGTGGCCACCACTGGTCACCCTCAGAGGCAGAGAGACTGACAAAGAGATTAGAGATGAAATAGGCCTGGTCTTCCTCAATGGGGTGGGACTTTCCCTTTCACTCTCTACTTCAAGCTGTCCTTAGGCTATGGAGAGTCATACCCTAGGTCTCTGTCCTCATGGGTCTCCCAGTGGGGCTCTCAACCCTGATGCACTCTGCCTTGGGCATGGTTTGCAGCTTTACCCCACCTAACACAGGCTCGGGGCGCTCAGATTCTCAGGAGGTTGGGACAGGTGGATGGCCAGAGATGCTGAGCACTCAGGATAAAAATACTCAGCTCATTAATCAGGCGGCGGGTTCCAGCACCCGGCAGGGGCACACAGAAATGAGAGCCTACAGTCCTGGTGTCTTGCCCTGAAATACTCCAAGCTCTGGGCAAGCTGGGGCCTCTCTGTCCTGCCATACTAGAGGAGGGGCTGCAGCAGCTTGGACAAGGAGACTCCAACACATCCCGGCTCCTGGAGGGCTGTGTGACCACATTTTCCAGTCATCTCCAAACATGGGCTTTTTTCTTGTAACAATAGGCTCTCTCTCTCCTTTGCGCCCGAGGTCAGCTTGGGGGTGAGGAGAATCTTCCCACAAAGACAAATTGGGGAAGGCATGGTGAAGCCTCCTCCAAACACAAGAATTTTCCAATCGGGGTGCCCAGCTTGATCCAATAGGGGCAGATGGCAGGGGGAGGGGACTGAGAGGCCAGTGGGAGGCACGGTGGGCTCTATTAACCTTTAGCCATTAAATCGATGACATGCAAGTAAAATGTCAATAACATTTAAATTTATACTCAGTTTGGATCTCTTTGGGGTGCAGTCCCTAAAGTGTATGGAGAGAGGGTACGTTTTGGTTAGGAAAGTAGATTTGGGGGTGTACTGCAGTTCTTCACCTTCCCCTGAAGAACCTCTCTTTTCCTTTTTTGCCCCCCTTCCAAGGTCACCCCAGTCCTAGCCAAACCTAGTACTACCACCCTCCTCTAGCATGGAGGAGAGATTCCCCCTGCAGCACCCCCTCCCTCCTAAAATTGCCTGACTACGGTGGTACTTTGGGGGTTCCTGAATCTCTGTTTCTCTTCTGGCTAAGGTCATATGCCACTTGGGTCCTGTTGGTCCTGTTGGTCGAGACAGGGTCCTGCTGCCCTGCCCCTCACGCCCAGATCCCACTCTTAAAGATCTACATGGAGCTGCAGGATAGGGGGGTGCAGAGAGGGACTGGGCTGTTCTGCAGGCCTGCAGACCCCACCACTCACCTCCAGGATCAGCTCCTCCATCTCAAACTGTCTTTGTGAGGCCTTGTCGTCCTCGGGGTGTTCGTGGTAGAGCAGTGCCAGCACCTCGTACTTCTTGAACACATTCTTGTAGTTCTTTGCGTTGACATTGACCACACGGTCCACACCATCATACTCGGGGAAGTCCAGCCCGTCCTCCCCCTGCACCCCTGACTTGGGTGTCCCTAGCACCAGCAGTAACAGCAGTGCCAGCCGCAGGCCGGGCACAGCTCTGGCCCCCATCCTGTCTGCAGCACTCATGGAGGTAGTGGGATCTGGGTCGGCTCTCCTGGTCCAGAAGAGGTTAGCTGGGGTAGGGAGGGGCCCCTGGGTCCCAAATCCTGAGTTAGGGGCTCACGGTGGGGGTGGGGTGGGGAACGGCCCAGAGCAGTGGACAGAGGACACTGCTAGGTCCTGGAGAAACTGCCGACAGAGCCAAGAGAAAAAGGGTCAGGAGGAGGAATAGGAGCAGGGGGCGGGGAGGGAACCGGAGCTGCCCTTGAGGTTGACACCCCTTGGCCCCCACCTGGTCCTGTCTAAATATGTCTCCAGGATTGGCAGGAGAGATGGATAACCTTCTGAGGCCAGGATGGCCCCGTGAGGGCCGGGATCCTCCTACCTCCAACACCTCTCACCCAGGCTCCCAGAGCCTCCCCCCTCCCCCTCCCCCCCAATGTCCAGGGCTCCTCGGCCCCTGTCCCCACACCGGCCTAGGAGCTCATCGCCATATTAAGAAAGGAAAAAGCTGGAGCTAAAAATAAGACCAGATGAGTCGGAGGTAAATGAAGCTGGGTCTGGGGGAGGGGAGGCTTGGGGGTAATTAGAGAGAGTTGAGGGAGGGCAAGGGTACTCAGACAGAGGGAAATGGCGCTGCAGAGGAGGAGGTATTCTGGGTCAGAGGTTAAATTTGTAGTCCATTTGTAAAAAGGGGAGCAAATGTTGTATTGCCTCTAAGTCCTAAAACCTGGGACTCTCCTCTAGGTCAAGTCTGTTTCTTTGATCCTGTGGAGGAAGTCGGGGGGGAGTACAAATGCAATCCAGGCTGCAGGAAAGAGACCCCCTGCACTTCCCTTTAAAGAACCAAGACCAAGGATGAGGTCATTCTCTGAATAAAAGATGGAGCCGAGTCCAGGACTGGCGCCCTGGCTCAGCTCCAGCCAGTTTCCTTTGCTTCACTCAACACTCCTAACTGGAGTATGCAGAGGAAGGACGGGGCGTGGGGCGTGAAGTGCTGGCCCACATCCATCCTTGGAGATGCGGATCTGGGGCTTCTCTGCCCACAGACCCGAGAGGAGAAGGACAAAGTCGTTCGGCTGCTGCCTCCTGCTTGTACTCTCTACTCTGATCCTACGGGACTGGTTTTCTAGGGCACAGTGGGAAGGAGGATTCCCCTGGCTGAATGATTCCAAGGAGAGCGCATTGTGACTATTCATTCCTACGTCTTTGACGAGACAAAAAGGATCAGGTATCAACGGTAGGGGAAAAAATTAACACTGGGAAACATGAAGAGGTGGGGCCCTGTGCCCTGAACCAAGGATGCTGCTTAAATCTGTGCACTGAGAGCCAAAGCAGAGCTGGTGCGGAGGGGCTCTAACTTCCTGGATCCCAGCTTGGGGCTGAGGGCGGAGTGGATGGGCTCAGCTCTGGGTACCTTCAAGGACCCTCTTCACGGCCCTCCAGGGCTCATGCACAGGTAAGCTGAGGCACGAGGGAGACCAGAGAGAGGCTAGATCAAAGTCAGAAGCCCCCGTGCCCACCCTGAGGTGTCTCCGATGTTGGAGGCACAGCGGGTGTTTTGCACCATGAAGTTATGTTAGAGGAATGACCTTTCCGCACTCCCACAGGGCGGACCTTAAACGGCTAAGCAAGGAAGGCCAGGGAAAATCTCAAGAATGTGGCAGGAGTGGGTCCAAGAGAGACAGCTGTCATTGGCACAGGAGAGGCCAGAGGTAGCTAGGCAGGGCATGCTGGAGCTGGAGAGACCTCAGAACCCATCTCAAGAGAGCGACCAACATGCCCACAGCCGCATGACCAGAGCAAAGACAGCAGGATAGACAGGTGGACCCACCCAGACATATATGACCTAGATGACGTCCAGCCCCAGCTACTCCTTCTGCTGCACTCTGGAGGAGGGGGGAACACTGGGACAGAGACATTGGGACCTTAGACTCATTCCATCCTGAATCTGACCTTTCGTACCCCCAGGGTGTGAGATGGGACGAAATGGTGACCCAGGCCTGCTCCATTCCCTCTCCTCTTCTGCAGCTACCGGGCTGTTTCATCCCATCCTGCTCCCTCTCCTTGGCCCTGGCTCTCCAGAGCCACCCAGATCCTTTCCAGCAGCTGCACCCCTCCCCTCCTCCCTGTCCTCCTCTCCCATACTTTGCTCTATACTTTCTATTCAAATCCTTCCCTCTAGGCCCCTGCCTTCAGGCTCAGCCACCGATATCAAATGACCCTAAGTTGGGGCCTCTGTATTTTTAACCCACCAGACACCCAAAGCTCCTGCTACTGAAACTTGAGGAGCTGGCCCCACCATTCTCCCCCTCCCCACCTCACTCACACACACCCTGGCCCCTCCGTCTTCCAGGGTTGGTTCAGCCCTGTCAGCATCGGGGAAGGACCCCAGACTGATATAGCCCTGTCCCTAGGAGACCTTGTGTTGGAGGAGGGAGGGGAGCAGGTGGGAGAGAGACGTCTAGGAGGGCCCGATGTAGGGGGACAGTGGCTGGTGTACCTTATGACAGCCTTCCCTTTGCTAGTCCATGGCCTCTCATCCTCCAGACTCGTCCACGGCCCTTCCTCTATCACTATCCTATATTTTTTTCTTTTGCATTTGTATATTTTTGGCCCAGCCTTCATTGTAAGACTAGCCTGAAAAGTGGTTGAGGGCACAAGTTCTGCAGTCAGACAGACCTTGGTTTCCTCATCTATAAAACCGGGCGGGGTGGTAAGAATGTATCTGTTGTATGGATTAATGGATGGTGTGAGTAAGGCCTTTGTCTACCACCAGACAGAATGTGCAGTCACTTAACACATGTGCTTTGTTTTTGGTGACAGTCTACGATTTCCACCAGCTTTTCTCAGCATTTCTCTCTCTCTGTATGCTGTTCGGCACAGCCAGCCCTCTCCTCTAAAAGAAGCCTGAAAGTGAACCGATCTACAGGGTAAAGTGGACCAGCTCACAGAGCAAAAGCCAGCGAGTGGGTGAAGAGGAAGGAAGAGCTGCCGCCAAGGGTGGGCAGGAGAGAAAGGCTCCCGGGGACTCCTCACCTGCGGGAGACGCAGCAAGTGCTGGGCCCAGGCTCGGAGGCCAGGCTTTGGGGATCATCCATCACCTGTGTGGAGCTGGGGCATGAGGGGGCGGGTGCTTTGCCTAGAGTAAAGGCTACAGGGATCCATTCAGCGTTGTTCCAGCCTCTGTTTCAAGGTTACGCCAGAGAAAACAGCTGAGGGCTGGGATGGGGTCGAGATGCCCTAATGACTGGGGCTACGGGAACACCAATCCCTTCCTCAGAGGCGGGGCAGCGGCCCGACTTTCACCACTCACCACGTGGCCCCTTCCAAGTCATTTAACCTCTCTGGACCTCAGGTTCTTCATGATGAAATAAGGTCTAGCACGAAAAGCCTATGAGTCTGTAAGTTGATCTGAGGACGTGAGTGGGCGCTGTGGCCCCTCTGTAAGGTGTGGCTCCGCTGCTCCTCCCTCACCTCCTCTGTTTCTCTGATCCCAGGACTTGTCCTGTCCTTGCTCTCTGTCGGGTTGGAGAGTGACTCTGAGGGGGTAGCCCTCAAGGGGCAAGGATGCTTGATTCTGATCCCTTCCCAGCCTCGACTCTGGTCCCTGAAAGACTTCCTCTGCCTGGCTCCCATGAAGATCTAGGGAGAGAGCGTCACAGTAATCCCCATTCTCCAAAAATCAGATGCGACACATCCAGGAGCTAAGGGCTGTTGCAAACATTTACTCTCTTGACTGGCTACTGAGCCCCCTGCTGGGCTCCAGTCAGATGCAGGCAGGGCTCCCCTTAACCCACCATATCTCCTATCCATGGTGCCCTCAACCCAGCCCTAGGATCACCTGTCTCTCTCATCCAAGGTTCTTCCTCCTGGCATCTCCCTGCCCCAACTAATGTGTACTCTCAGATGTTTTCCCAAACTCATTACCCCAACCCTCCCCCACCTGGTGCTCAGGACACCCTGATGTCATGTGAAGATCTTCCTCTATTGAGTTTAGTAGTAGGTCTCCTTCTCCAGCCAGCCTGTGGGAGAGAAGAGACCAGAGTGAACTGGGGAAGGCATCAAGGGGAGAAAAACAGAAGGGTGAGCCCGGACAAGGTGGGAGGCTTGAGGGTGGAAGGCAGGGCCCTGAGGATTGGAAGGAGCAGCGTGCTGGGGTCAAGGACCAGAGGGCAGGGTCCAGGCACAGCACAGGCTGGGCAGTGAGCTGGGGAGAAGGGCAGTGGGCCTGGAGGAGCCAGGGGGAATGGGGGAGCTGGTCAGGAGGCTGGCGAACTCTCAGGCCGGGGTGCAGGGGACCCTCACCGCCAGGATGACGACGGATGATGAGTTTTCTGATTTCATCATAGACAAGGATGAGGACGCTGTAAGGAGTGGCACAGAGCCACCAGGTTATCCTGAAGAGAGAAAAAGCTGGTCAGCGGGAGAGGAGATAGAGGGGCCAGTGAAAGGCAGGTGCAGAGAACAGCACCCGGGAATCGAGTGTTTCGTTTGTTGTGTGGGAGGTTGATCCCTACCTTTGAGGAGGTCAGAGCCTGGGGAGTGAGGGCGGAGGGGCCCAAGACAGGAGCATAAAAAGCCAGTGAGAACAGAAAGGGATACATGCCATATTAGAGGGACATGCGGTGTTCACAGAGATTGTCTACCAGCTTTTGTGGAGTCGCTGAGGGAGACTTCCTTTGCTTTCTGGGTTCTCTAGACCTTGCACCCACAAACTCCAAGCAGGATGGGTCTGAGACTAGATGTGGGGTATATCTTGCCAGGGAATATATACACTCTTCCATATTGCAAAGATGGGGAAATCTTTTTCTTCCTGAATCTCTTCTATAGACCAGGAAGATGGACTCTGGGGAGGGGTTGAATCAGAACCACATTTGTCCCTTGGATGATAGAGAGATGGCTTAGAGCAGCATTGTCTGATAGAAATATACTGTGAGCCACATGTGATAGTTAATATTTTCTAGTAGCCACATGAAAATAAGTAAAAAGAAACAAGTGCAATTAATTTTAATATTTTATTTAGCCCCAAATATCCAAAATATTATTGTTTCAACATGTAATCAATATAAACATAATTAATGAGTTATTTTACATTCTTCTTTTTATCCCGAGTCCTCGAAATCCAGTGAGCATTTTACACTGATAGCGTATCTCAAGTCAGACACTAAATTTTCAGTGGTTAAAGGAAAATGTAGTCTAACCAAAACAATAAAGTTGTATTTAATTGAAAAATATTTGACACTGGTTTAGTTTTTAACATTCAGTTAACTAAAATTATAAATTCAATTTCTCAGTCTCACTAGCCATATTTCAAGAGCTCAATAGTTGTATAAGGATGGTGGCTACCATATTGGACAGGGCAGGCCTAGGCCATGGTTCATTACACACACACACACACCCCTCAACCAATATAAACAGTTATAGACATACAGTCATGCATTCATTCAACAACAATTATCATGTCTACTCTGTGTATGTGCTAGGTCCTGGGGAAATAAAAATGATGACATGATGGTCTTTGATATCAAGAAGCTCAAGCAATCAAGGAAAAGAGGTTAGATAAACACACAAAATAAATAATCACAGTATTAGGTGATGAGTTTTATGGTCAAGTATGTACAAGAGTGCCTGGGAGCACAGTTAATGCTCAACCACGTTTGCTATCATTTATATGTTGACATTAATAGTAGCAGCAACTGAGCTACTATTAACAAAGTGCCCACCAGGACCCAAATGCCATACTTCATGTATTATATGCATTTCTACTTGTAATTATCAGAACAATCTGCCAGGTGTGTTATCGAGACTTTGCAGGTGAAGCTGAGGCTCAGAGAGGTTACCAGCTTGTCCAAGGTCATAGAATAATATACAGTACAGCCAAAATTCAAACCTGGAATTGTCGGTATCTAAGGGCAGTACCAATGTCTTTTATTAAACATTAATTGAGAAGCTACAGAATACAAAGCATTGTGTAAAACACTGCAAGGGACAGAAAGGTGAGCAAAGTGTGTAAACACATAGAAAATCAGTTGGAAGACCACACACTAAATTATTAATAGAGGTTACCAATGCAGGGTGGGGGAGGGGTGTGAATGAAATGGGAGTTTTGCTTTTTTCTTTATAAAAATGTTAAATGGAACAGTTTCACAAGCATATACTAATGTAAAAAACAAAGGAACAAAAACCTGGGACTTGAACCAAACAAGGTAGCAGACAGTAAGAATTTCAGTATGCCCACCCACCTATATGCACATTAAAACGGATTTGCAGAAGTACAGCAGATTTAGCCATGCATAGATTAGGCTGTTTTATGATTACACCAGCTCCAAGCAATGTGTAGCCTGGGACAGCTATACCACACATTATCAAAGAAAAGGTACCACTCTGTTAAGCACTGGCAAATCTGCTAAGTTTGCATGTCTAGTGGGTTGCGATCACTTGGTACAGTCCCTAATTCCTCCCTGGATAAGATGTGCTTGTGGGAGCACAGGCGGTTCTCTCTACATCACTGAGTGGGGCCTGCTCCCCTCTTGACTTCCCCGCTCAAACACGCCTCCTCCCATGTGCTCTCCCTGTGCCCAGAGACTCCCCGCCTTGCAACCCTCCCCTTACTCACTTGAGTGGGTACATTCGCAGGGCCACGTCCATGCCTGGAGTGTAGGACAGAAAAGCAGCCAGGAACGTCTCCTCCAGGATCCCAAAGATTAGGATCTTGTTTCTGAGAGGAAATGTTTAAGGGTGTGTTGGAGGTCGGGAGGGAGAGTTAGGGGTGCAGTTTGGGAGAGTGTTGGGGCCGGTGGGCGGTGCTCACGTCATGCCCTGCTGGAAGACAGAGTTTCTGCGGGTCTTGCAGATGATGAGGTCAGCCCACTGCACAACCACGATGCTGACAAAGAAGGCCGTTTGGCATGTGAACTCCAACACCTTGCGCTGCTCGTAGGTCTGGGGGAGGGTGGGCAGAGGGGAGCCGTCAGTGTCAGGAGGGATTCAAATATGCCTCAAAGGCTTCTTCCTTCTCCTGCCTCTCCGGACCCCAAGGCTGAGATAGGTCTCCTATTTAGATTCCTGCAGCCCTTCACATGTATCTCTGTCTTAGCACTTTCCATGTTGTAATTGTGAGTTGTTTATATGTTTGCCTTCCCTGACTGAGAGCCCTCAAGGGCAAGCACCTTGTCTTATTTATCTCTGTGTCTCCTCTCCCCATGCTTCATTCAGTGAGTGGCAGGTACTATGGCTCAATAAATATTTACTAAGAAGAAGGGTGGTGTAAGAGAAGAAGGTGGACTTCAAGAGGAAAACAGGGTCAGAGGAAATAGGTAAGGAAGATGGGGCCGGAGGGGAATCTGCATGCAGAGGGGAAAGGGATACCCGAAGAGTGGTACCAGATGGGAGGCATTCACTCATCCATGTGTTCATTCTTTCATTCACATTTTACACAGGAGGAACTTAGAGTCCAGTGGGGAAGATAAATATGCTATGTCAGCACAGTAGGTAGGTTACAAGAGGGAGATCACAGAGGGCTATGGATACACAGGAGAGGAGCGTCTAAATTAGACTGGAGAAAAAGCCCCTTAAAAAAAAAATAAAACAGCATGTTTATAAATAACTTGTAGATCAAATAAAGAATTTGAAAATATGTAGGACTAAACAATAATGAGATAGTACAGACAGAACCTCATGGGATGTGGTCAGTGTTGTACTTGGAGGGAAATATAGAGCCCTAAACAATTAGAAAACAAAGGCTGGAAATCGATGAGCCAAGCATTGAATTTAGAATGAGACCTGTCAGCACATTTCTGTGCATCAGATCATACCACCACTATCCCCTGCAGCCAGCTACCAAAACTGAGCCACTCCCAACATCACTTGAAAATTTTAGCTCCTGACTCACCATCACTCTAACTACTTTGTCCTCGGTTTTGGAGATTTAAATATACATGTTGATGATCCTTCCCGTACCATGGTCTCACAGTCTTGATCTTCTCCTCCAACTGTATCCTCTACTCCCCACCCGCTGCTTACTTCCATGGTTTAACTCCAGACGTTGTCTTTTCCAATAGCCACAATTTTTCTGTGATTTTAATTTCAAGCACCTCTTTTCTCTCTGATCACTGTCTTTATCTTTCCACCTCACCTACTCTAGTATCCCAATTCCAACACTTCTTGGACTTGGACTTAAAATCCATGGACCCAATATGTTATATATTTGGCTATTATCTTTCTCCCCTCCCACTCTGTGCCCCTAACTAGAATATAAGCTCCATGAGAGCAGTAACTTGGCCATTTTTGTTCACTACTATATTCCAGGGACAAAACAGTACCTGGTGCATAGAAGATGCTCAACAAATACTTGCTGAATGAATGAATGAAAGAATGGTGATCAATGGAATTACTGCTAGAGGTATTTAGAAGATAAGGAGCTATCCAGCAGTATGTAGGGTACTCCCTGGGTGGGCAGCTCTATATTCGATTATCTGAAGATTACAGCAGTGGAAGAGGCAGAGACCTTGCCTTTATGGCATTTATTCCGCAGGGCAATTGTTCTCAACCCGTTTTGCAATATCTCAAGACGTTGCTGATGTAATTTGATGTTAATTCAAGTTAATTATCTTTAATTTATTGTAAATAAACATGTGTCAAGCTTCATCTTGGTAGCAGGGAGATGGTATCAAGATATAAAACTAACAAGGGGCTTGATCTGAGGACTGAGGACATGTTGACAAGGTACATAGCAATGAGGACTCTGGGCATCTTTGGACCCTGGAGCAGTGTTGGTAGCTGGGAACATTGACATCTGTTGGCCTCATGAGGCTCAGACAGTGGAAGCCTACTGTGTATGAGGGCCAATGTTCCAACAGCCCCGATTTTAACATACTTTTGAGAGACCTGCAGTTAGCTTGGTTTGGAGACCTCATGGTGAAGTGGGAAAGTGCCGGGCAGGAATCAGTCCAGATCTCTAGTCCAACTGTTATAGAGATTCATTGTGGGACTTTAAGCAAGGCACTAAATCTTTCCAGTAGACCATAATATCCTCTGTAGACTGTGTGAACTCTATGGTCCTATGATTCTAGCAAAACTTGGCATCACATCTCCCACTGTCTTAGAAATTGGGATGGGAGTGTTCACAGATGCAAACAAGCATATTCACTAAAATTCTTAAACAAATATTGTTGGTTGGAGGGCTTCGGTTTGGACCTTATTCATTTTGGGTGTTAGGAATGATTAATACAGAGATGCATCCTCTAAGTTTAAAAAGTTTAGAAGAACAAGGAAGAGATATACAAAGAAAATACATTTTCAGATTTAAAATCATACTCTTCGACTACCCTTGGAAAAAGAGCGTAACAGGAGAAAGTGGACCCAGCACTCATTTCTGGGACAATGATGATTAGAACCTGGAAAACCAGAAATCAGCCCCAAAAAGTTGATTGACAAAGTAGACTTCCAGGTCCAAGGAAGCCAAAAAGACCCAGGAAGATAAGGACAGACAACAGACAGTAGGAATTAACAGAAATGAAGTCATCGTAAACAAAGAGAAGAATATTTGCTGATGTGATTGGAGATTGAGGACAAATGTTAGAAAGCTCCTGTAGGACTGGAGATGATGATCATCTCTGTCTGCCTGGCGCCTCCATTCTACTCTGCAAAAACTTGCTAAACTCACTCTTCCTCATTACTTCTTCACTCTTACTGGTCACAATCTACTACCCTACCTTTTTTACTCACCCACTGTTGTCCATAGCTGTCCTCCAGGTCATTGAGGTATCGATTTTGCCAGCTGATGCGGATGCCCAGCAGATCAGTAGGTTTAAAACCATTCTCAGCCAAGATCACAAAGTAGGTGAAGACTCCTGCCAGAGCCTGGATCATCCCTGTGAGTGATAGAGTCACAGGTCAGGGGAACCTGATTCAGAGAAGGATCTCAAAAGGCAGATCATGGAAGGGGTGGTGCCTGGGGCTTGCTTCTAGCAGGGTTGATGTGTGTCTGAGCTGTATTGCTGAAGATTCATGCCATTAATGATCTGATCCCACCATCTCTATAGGACTTGCCTCCAAACTCTGACATTTCTTTCTAAGCTGTAATCTAGAGTCATCTTTAAATCATATAAGCTTAAAACTGGAAAGGACCTTAGAGGGGATTTATTCCCTCTCCCTACTGAGTGAGTGCTGGTCTCCTCCCTGTCCATTCTCTCTGACACCAGGACACTCATCAAGTCCTCTCCTCCCCTCGCATCTCTCCCATCTGCCCCTTGCCTCTCCCTTGGTCAAAACCTCCACCCCCTCATGCCTGGACCACGGCTATGGCTGACGTTAATGTTTACCTACTGACCACAGATCTGTGCACTGTGTAGGTACCGGTGGACATTGATTCTTACAACAATTCTGCACTATCATTTACATTTCATAAGTGGGAAAACTGAAGCACGAAAAAGACTCAGTCATTGTCCAGGGTCATACAGGTCTTGAAATTGGGATTCAAACATAGGTATGGTTCCTAAATCTGTGCTTTTTTTCTATGTGTTTCCATCTCTAGATATTTGGATTGTCTCCTCTGTCCCCATCTCTTTCCTGTACCCCTATTGTATCTAGCAACTCAAGAACAAAGACCTCTAATGGCTCTCAAATGTCTTTCAAGGCTGGCCCCGCTATAAATGCTACTTGTGTCCACAGCCTCATTTCCCACTACTTCTTTATCAGGAATAAGTGCTCCACCAAACTGCTTTATTCACTCTTCAACAATCAGGTATCCTCTGGTCCCCCACACCAGACTATCCATTTACTAGTCTAAGCCCTATCTTCCAGCACCAAGTTTAAGTCCTGTTTCCTCCATAAGGCCTCTCCAACTGTCCTCAAGATTGGTGAGTCCTCTTGCTTTGTACTCCTGCAGTATGTCCTATCTATACTCATTTGGCACTTGGAGAACAACCTGCCATCATTTTATGTATTTTTGCTCCTTTTTGACTAGACTCTTAAGTCAAGGGCAGATCAGAGATCAATGTTTTTTTGTGTCCCAGGGCCCAGCACAGTTTGTTGTTAAGAAAATATCTCCCTGACTTCCAAACCAAGATTGGTCCAGTGGCCACGCCGGTGCAGCCACTCCCCGTTCCCTTCACCCCTCATTCCTCTGGCCGCACCAATCTGTCCGTAGGCCATGCCAGTGAGACGGTCATTCACCAGCTTATCAGTCTTTGGATTCCGTGGAGCCCTCTTCATGAGGTCACTTTCAGCTGACTCATAAGCCAAGGAGATAGCAGGGACCTGGAGGATGGAGGGTGGAAGTGACAGGGAACACACAGTTCAGAAGGAAACTCAGAAGTAACTCGAGCTCTGCCCCTCTCTCTGGACACAGATTTTTCCTACTCCTCAGTCCGTTTCACAGGAGTTCCATGAGCTGGATCCCAGCTTAGTCCTCACCATGTCAGTGCCCAGGTCAATGCAGAGGATGGTTATGGTGCCCAGAGGCAGGGGGATACCGAGGATGATGAAGAGCAGGAAGGGGGTGATCTCGGGGATGTTGCTGGTCAGGGTGTAGGCGATGGATTTCTTCAGGTTGTCAAAGATCAGGCGGCCTGGGAAGGATGGTCAACCTTCTGTGAGAAGCACAGAGAGTTCACACCTCCCACAAAGCAGCTCCTGGACAGAGAGACCACTACAAAGCAGTGTCGAGGTCCATGAAAGGGTCTGAAGGTCTCAGGCCTTGGCAGCCCCAGTATTGTTTCTAAATTGTGTGACTATTAATTAGAGCTGTGATTTATTAACGTGCCATATCTGTATACTCTTTGTTCTTGGGTTCAACATGGCTACTATCATCTGATCTCTGAAAATTAAGCAGGGTGGGGCCTGTTAATACTTAGAGATGTCTGAGAATGCCCATACAAAAGCCATTAGAAGATTAAGGCTGATTCACAGTAACATGGATGGACCTAGAGGTTATCATACTAAGTGAAGTAAGTCAGACAGAGAAAGACAAATATCATATGGTATTGCTTATATGTGGAATCTAAAATATGACACAAATAAACTTATTTACAAGACAGAAACAGACTCACAGACATAGAAAACAAATTTAGGGTTACCAAATGGGAAAAGGGGGAGGCAGGGAAGAGATAAATTAGGAGTTTGGGATTAGCAGATACAAACTACTGTATGTAAAATAGATAAACAACAAGGTCCTACTGTATAGCAGAGAAAACTATATTCAATATCTTGTAATATTGAATAATGTGAAAAGAATATGAAAAAGAATATATATGTATATATATGTGTATACATATATATGTATGTATGTATCTATCTGTACCTGAATCACTTTGTTATACACCAGAAACTAACACAACATTGTAAATGAACTATACTTCAATTTAAATAAAAGTCTGAAGTGGAAAGAGCCTGGGCTTGGGTTCCAATTCCATTTTCTGCCATAACTAGCTTGTGATCTTGGGCACCCCTCACCTTCATTCCTCCTGCCTTGCAAGATGGCTTGAGTCCTTCCCTGACAACCTTTTCTAATATCGTCATCCCTCCCTCCACTCCCTGCTTTACTTATTTTTTTCCATTGCACTTGTCTTCTTTTATTATACTGTTCAGTTTACTTTATTGTCTGTCTGTCTCCACTGGAAATTAAGTTACACAAGGGCAGGGATGTGTGTTTTTATTCCCAATTGTAGTATCCCCAGCATCAAGAATGGTGCCTGGTACATAGTTGATACTCAGAAAGTTTATTGAATTGAGTGGATATAAAATACTGAGGATCATACAAGGTCTCAATACTGAGGATCATACAAGGTCTAAATAAAATGTTAACTATTACTATTATGTGGATTGTCATAGATTTTAATAACATAGCTCCAGGCAGAAATCAGAAATCAGGGAGCCTGGGAAGGAGAATTCTGGGGTTCTCCTGTACACCAATGGGTATTGTCTCTGGGAAAGAGGGGGCTTAATTTAGCTCATGTAGTCAATTCATAGATCAGACTCCAGCCGATCTTGACATGTCAACATCATTCAGACAACAGGTTGCTAGAAAGTCCTCCTGAGGTTGTGGAGTACAGAGTAGTCTCACGGTATAGCTACAACCTGGAACTTACTGTAGACCCACTTGAATCCCCATGAGAGAAGAAAAACAATGCTATGCTGCACTAGAGCCCCACTCTCCCTAGAAAATCTGGACTTTCCTCCAATCTCATAAGGGCTCCAGATAGTGATGTTCTAAGTACCAGCTGAATCTAATTTGCAAAATCTTGACTTACAGTGATTTCTCCCAGTCTGTACAGGAGGTTGGAGGATGGGCAAAGGGAATGAGAATAATGTATACCGACTCTCACCTGAGTCTGAGGGCCAAGTCCTTACCCTGGGCACCCTGCTTCCTCACCCTCCTCCATTCCCGTGACGATGGAGGCAAAGTTGTCGTCCAGCAGGATCATGTCGGCTGCCTGCTTAGACACATCAGAGCCAGCGATGCCCATGGCAATGCCGATGTCTGCCTTCTTCAGCGCGGAGGAGTTGTTCACCCCGTCCCCTGTCACCGCTACAATGGCTCCCTGGGTGAAGCACAGAGGGAGTGAAATAATTATTGTGTCAGATTCAGGACCCATCCCAAAGGTCAGTTTGATTCCATCATCCCTTGTTTCTTTATGTAATCATGCTTGGTTTAGGCCTCTTGGCCCTTCCTTCTCCTGCACCTCCTGAGATAGCAAAACTCACAGGGAACCCCCAGATGGATGCCTGTCTCAGGGGTTCATGATGGGATGCTCTCTGGAGCCTCCTCTAGCCCAGCCCACACATTTCTATGCTTGGTTTGGGGCTGGGCTGTGCCACGTGATTCCCTCCAGATTCTCCAAGCCTCCTTGGTCTCCCTTACCAGCCTCTGACATCCCCCTACAATGATGAGCTTCTGCTGGGGGGAGGTCCGAGCAAACACGATCTCAGTGTGGTTTTGGAGGATCTCATCAAGCTGCTCTGAGTTCATATTTTTTAGTTCTGAGCCGTGCACCACAATGGCTTTGACATCCCTGAGGGAGAGGAATTTCAAAAGGCTAGTTCAGAGTGTTGAGAATTCACCAGGTGTCCTGGTGCCCTCTAAGCCATCTTTGCTATAACCTTGTTTCTCCTTTCAACCCCATCTCCTCACTTGTCCCCAGCCACGCACTGTCCCCAGATTGGCACATTGCATTCCTTCCCTCCTCTCCCACCTCCTCCTCCCTCTTCTCTACCTCCTTCTTTGTCCCACCTTCATTGGAAAACCCACTGACATAGTTGCTTGGTCATTTTCCTATTATGATTTACTTTGCAGTAAGTAAACTCTGCACATCCTACCTATAGAAAGAACCTCCGAAAATGTTAGTGGGTGGGGCAGGCTAAGGATGGAGGGAAAAAATGGCAGATCTGAGTTCTTTCAGGGATCTCACCTGGCATTGACCTGGCTGACAGGGATCTTGAGCCGGGCAGCAATGTCCTCTGCTGTCTCGGTGCCTTCTGAGATGATGCCCACACCCTTGGCAATGGCCTTGGCTGTAATGGGATGATCCCCTGTTACCATAATCACCTGGGTTGGAAGGGGAGGGAAAAGGAGCAGAATCGTCTTCAGGGAGGTCCCGGGTCCTTCACTTCTCTCTCTAAGAACTAACAGATCACTGCTATCATTCCACAGGGGTTTAAGTAGCTCATTCCCAAGAACTTGTGCTGTCAATCAAAAATCTTGCTACGGTGGCTTCAACCCATGGGAGTGGGTCAGGGCCATCAGACAATAAAACATAAGACAATTTGAGCTCTAGTTTTCCCAGGAATAAATCAGGGATTTGGGTGTATTTACTGTATTCAGAATTTCATTTAATTGCTCCAGAAGCTATTCTGCCTCTTTAAGCTCAAAGACAGAAACACCTACCCGCAGAACAGTGGTAATAAAGGAACGTCCGGAATAATCCATCTGCCTAGCAAAATTTCATCTAGGCCCTCATTCATTTCGGTCCTCAGTCTACCTCTCTTCTTCCCACTGCCTCCTCGTGCCCCTGGGTTCCAGCCCTTTTCTGGATACCTGGGGCCAGCCCTAGTCCTGTCCCTTTCCTCCCCAAAGATCAGATGCTCGTGCTCTGTGCTCTTCTAACCTTCTGTTCTTTTAGTCCTCCTCACATCTCTGTGTGATGGCTTGTCTGTCTCTCTCCCCTGCTGGAGAGAGTGGGGCTGTGCCTATGATTCCTTGTTACGTTTCCAGCCCTAGCGTAATTCCTAGCACATAGTAATCCATCAGCAAGCAATTACAGAATGAAGGAAGGATCGCTTCCTGGGAACCACTGCCCATGGTTCCCAAGTGCCCTCCAAGCACATAATTCTCAGGCTCTGGTGGGAGGAAGAAGGGAACTATCTGACTGTGGCTGAACTAAGAGCAGAGGTCCTGGAAAGGTCAGTCTGCTTACTTCCAGAGCGTGGAAATAAGCCTTGAAGGAGTTTTCCCATGAGCCCTCCTCATTCCACACTGGCACAGCGGGCTTGCTGGAAGGAGTGCTAACTAAGCTGGGATTACCAGAGACTCAGGAAAGGTGTGCTGTGAGCAGTTACCCACACCACTGGTTTCAAGTGCCCTGGCTTGGTTGTGGGGCACTGGGGCCTCACCAAGCTCGGTCTGTGGGGCACAAGGTAACTGGTGAGGATCTTAGAGGGAACTGCACAGAAGATTAGAAGATTCCAGAGGTGGTTCAGATTGAGCCCTCAGTGATGCCTTTCCAGGCTTACAGTGCCCTGAACGTTTCCTACTGGTTCACCAATAATGACCTGTAGGACATGTGTGGTAGCTAGCTCAGCTTGACCACTCAGATGGGCCGATCTACAGTAGTTTCTGGAAGTATCACCTTCATGCCAGGCCGGAGAAATAAAAACAAAGTCAGTCACCCCAAGAGTGAGTTCCTAGGACACAATTTCACAGAACATTGAGATGCATACATACAATAGAAGCGCAGTTCTACAAAGAATGGCTCCCTTTGAAGTAAAGAGCATCTAGTAGTTTCTGGAATTTGTCAAGTACTAAAGGAATTTCGTTTCCAACTTCTCGGTGCTGACTGTACCTCTGGTGTTCCCACGCAGTCTTGCCAGCTGCCCTCTTGTTCCCTTGGACTCTCTTCCCCCAGATCAGACCCATCTGAGAGAAACGTTCCAGTGTTGGTGACCATTCTGTAGGCCCTCATGGCTCAGCTGCAGTTCTTAGAGGGGGCTGCGTTCATAGCAGGGGACAAGTGCCTTCTTACTACTAAGGGCCCCAGGTAGTGGCAAATAGGATGGCATCATTTTATTTTAGTTTTAGTTTTTTGTTTTTTTTTTTTTTACCACTCCAGGCAGCATGTGGGCTCTTAGTCCCCCAACCGGGGATCAAACCCGTGCCCCCTGCACTAGAAGGGTGGTCTTAACCACTGGACTGCCAGGGAAGTCCCTTATTTTAGTTTTTTTTTTTTTTAATTTTCTGTGGAGATTTTATTGAAATCATATCAAATTTATAGATTACTTGAGGGAAGACTGACAATTTTGCAATACAGTTTAAGAATACGGTTTAAGGGGCTACTCTTTGTTGTGGTGCATGGGCTTCTTATTGTGGTGGCTCCTCTTGTTGCAGAGCATGGGCTCTAGGTGCACGGGCTTCAGTAGTTGCAGTACGTGGGCTCAGTAGTTGTGGCACGCAGGCTCTAGAGTGCAGGCTCAGTAGTTGTGGGACACGGGCTTAGTTGCTCTGTAGCATGTGGGATCTTCCCGGACCAGGGCTCGAACCCGTGTCCCCTGCATTGGCAGGCGGATTCTTAACTGCTGCGCCACCAGGGAAGTCCTATTTTAGTTTTTTAAAATTAAGTTCATTCCAAAAGGTCTGAACACGTGGCTCTGAGAAATACCAGTCCCACAGTCAATTGTAAAAACTTTGCCAGCCTCTTCCAGCAGCCTCATCATATCCATCAGCTTGGCATCAACACCATGTTGGAGTTGACCTTGGAAGGGTCTCCCCTATGGGACAACCCCCTGTATAACCATTACATTTTGTCCTCCTTGAAGGATGGCCTCATGTGTACGTCTTACATTTCCCTAGAGGGAAAAGGGGGTGATTCAAAATTCTTCACCAAGTCTGCCAAATTTCTGTCAGCTTCAGGTCCAGAAGAAGTAAGAAATTAAAATGTAAACCTGTGCCCAGAACAAGGGCTGGCCCAGAAAGCACCAGGCCTCCTGCTTCAGGTGTCAGCTCCCGGCCAGCCGGAATCCTCCTCCACCGTTACCTATCACAGCTCGCTCTGCCTCAGGCCGTGACCGTGTGCTGCTCTGGCAGGCCACATGGCTCAAATCACCTCTTTGTCTCCTGGTTGGGCCTCCCCTCCACAGTAGGCACAATTGTAACTCTCCTTCTTGCTAAAGGGTTCCATAAATTCCCAGATGAGATAAATTTTAGGCTGTGTTATTATGTGCACAGCAATAACACAATGCACAATAATAACCACAATGTTATTCCTCATGCTGGCAGCCCACCTCAAAGCTGAGAAAATGCAAATGAACCCCTTCTCCATTTACCTCCCACAGTATGTATGACGTGGTAGCTTATAGAACCACAGAGGAGTATCAAGATATGTGTTATCCTATGCAGACGTGTTATAATAATGCTGTCTCCGCAAAGAACTGTACCACCCCAAACATCTTGTAGTAATTAGGGAATTCACTCAGAATAATTTCCTATATCCATTTCTTGGTTCCCACTGTAGTGACCAATCATTGTACTTAGTGTAGCCCAGGCCCCGAGACAAACTGCCAACAGTCAAAGGTCAAGATGAAGCCATCTCTAACAGACAGCATCCAGTTCTCCTTAAATACATCTAGCCCCACCCCCTCCAACCTGCCCTCCCAGATATTCCCAGAATATCAAGTATGAGCAGGGAAGGTGACAATACCTAATCTATGAAGATGTATAGGAGTCTTAGAATTTGAAATGTGGGATACAGAACATCTCAGAATTAGAGGAATTTTACTGCTGCTACCCCAAGAAGTCCAAAGCCCACTCTGATTAAAGAGGAATTCCCATCTCTGGGTTTGTTCTGCAGCTGTGTTTTACTCTTGGACCACTTCGTTTTGGTTTCTAGCTTTTACTCCTGGACGTACACCTGTTAGGGAAGCTGCTCACCCTGAAGTCAGATCCGTTGAGGGCCCCCAGCTCTCAATCTCTCATTCTCACTAGTGCCTACTCCAGGCCCCCAGCCCTCTTGGCCTCACCCTTTTTACAACCCATCCAGCAGTACATTTATATGACACCTTCTACCACTTTGCTACTCCTAGTGTGGCCTGCAGACCAGCAGCAATGGCATCAGCTGGGAGCGTGTTACAAATGCAGAATCTTGGGGTGTCCTAGTCCTACTGAATTAGGATTTGCATTCCAACAAAACCCCCAGGTGATTCACATGCACATTAGTTTGAGAAGCACTGTCCTAGGGTGATGGTTCTCAAATTTGTCTGCACATCAGAATCTCTAGGAAAGTTTTTACAAATACAGATGCCTGGGTCCCACCCTGAGCGTTTCTAATTGAATGGGTCTGGAGTATGGCCAAGGCATCAGATCTTTAAAGCTCCCCTGGTGATCCTATTTTATTTTTTAATTTTATTGACGTATAGTTGATCTACAATGTTGTGTTCGTCCCCTGGTGATTCTAATGTTCAATGCAAGGCAGGATTCTAACTACAGAGGACACTTATTATTAAGTTCTCTCTTAAGACTGCAACTCACAAGCTCAGGAAGCAGAAATCAAATCAGTTCAGTTAAATGAAGAACCTACTCTGTCCGAGGTTTTCTACTGTTGATCCAGTTTATGACAAGTGAGGGGCATCTGGGATGCTTCAGTGTTTACCTTAATCCCGGCACTCCGACACTTGCCCACGGCATCAGGCACTGCAGCTCGGGGAGGGTCAATCATGGAGATGAGCCCCACAAAACAAAGGTTATCCATGGGAAAATTGATTTCATCGGTGTTAAACTTGAATCCCTTGGAGTAAGTGTTCGGCAGATTCAAGAAGCAGAACCCTGGAGAGAGACAGAAGAAAGGACCGACCAGTCGTCATTCCACTGTCTATGTCTCTATCCTGCTTGCCCCAACCTCCTAGATTTTTCACCCCACAAATAATGACCGTTTTGATGCCACTCTTCAAAGGCTTCTCCCACAGCCCCCTCACCTAGCACGCGTTCCCCCAGACCTCCCAGTTCCAAGTAGGCATTCTGGAAGGCTTCCTTCATTTCATCATCCATTGGGTACTCCTGCCCTTTCAGAAGGTAAGTGGAGCAAAACTCCAAGATGCTCTCAGGCGCCCCCTTCATCATCAGTACGTGGGTCTGGGAGCCGTCCTCCCGAAGGTGGATGGACATTTAGGGAGAGGAGAGGAACAGGAGGAGAGAGCGAGAGTTGGGGCAAAAAAGCAAGGGTAAGGTTTTTAAGGGTAAAGCCGACAGGCAAGCTGTGTCATACCTCCATTTCCTTTGTCCCCTAAACCAGCGCAGCCCCCCTCCCTCCAGCCAAATCTGACCTTTGGTTGAGCCCACCCCTCCTCCCTTGGAGGAACCCCCAGCCTGGTATTATTTGTACAGGAATCTGTTATCTTCTCAGCCAGACTGGAAGTTAAGGGCAGCGCAGGCACTCTCCCATCCCTGCTTCCTCTCTACCTGGGTGGCTAGAAGCAGAAGTCATGGGGCCACAGAGACAGCAGAGTAGACAGGGAAGAAAACTTAGAGTCAAACACCTGTGCTCTAGGGCCAACAGGAATGCTTTCTTAGCTTTATGACCTCAGGTCAGTCCACTTAACCTCTCCAAACCTTAGCTCCTTTGATAAAATGTAAAAGGTTCTGCGTTGCCCACTTCATTGGGTTTTTATAAAAGAAAGATAGTATTTGTAAAGAATATATTGAAAAACACTGACAGTTCTTTACCATGGTTGTTTGAGCCTGAAGGACGGGATTAGGACGAATAGTAATAACAACACTTATTGAGCACTTACTATGTGCCAGCCACTGTTCCAAGTGCTTTACGTGAATTGTCATTTAATCCTCTCAGCTACTACCCTGTAGTAGTACTATCAATTTCTTTATTTTATCGATGACAAAACTAAGGTTAAGCTGTGATCAGAATCACACAGCTAGAAAGTAGAGGCTGTCAAGGAAAGAACCTAAATAGACTCACTTTAGAACATGCTCTCTTAACCAACCTATGCTCTAAGTTCTTTGTTAACTCTGTCATCACATATTTAGTGATGAAGTCTACTTAAAATTTATGATTGTTGCTTTGTTTTTATTAATACTGTCTTTTATTTTTTCCCAAAAGAATAAAGTTATCTATTCACTTTGAGTTACCAAACTCTTTAGGCATTCTGACTTGTTTAGTTTGACACTGAATTGTGGTTGCCTCTTATATTTTTATGTTCATTTTTGGGACTGATGAATAAACTGTTTTCCAAGTGTTGCCAGTAGAATTTGTATAATCACATCTTTAATAATTTAGTTTATATGTTGAATGTACTGTTATTTTGTGTTTATGAATTTTTTTTTTTACCAATAAACAGAACACATCTCAAAACCAAAAGAAAAATAAAAAAGAATATATCGAAAACTGTGAAGCACAATGCAAAAATTGGTTAGCCATTCTAGCCCCCTGTCTCCTGGAAACACGGCACGGCCCCTGAGAGGGGCTCGACGGTGCAAGTTGGGGGTCCCTGTGGCTCAGCTGGGGAGGGGAGGGCGTAGTCAGGAAGGGAACCTGAGGAGACCACTTGAGGACAGAGAAATAAGATCAGTTTCATTTTTCATTTTCCTGTGATCTCTGATCTGGGAAAAGGAACTGTCTCTGGGTTTCCTCTTATGATCGACAGGAAATTCCTGCTACGTAGCCTGTTGGGTAACAAAATCAGCACATTGAGAGGAATTGAGCCTGTGGTACCAAGGGGACCAGACTGTACTGGCCCAAGGAGAAGCCGGGTGGGAAACCTGGGTGTAAAATGTGGTTAAAACGGCTTCTTTGGAAACTTTCCCAAAACTGTTATATTCAAAATATGCTTAAGCAGTTAAGAGGGAAAACCTTAACTCATGTAAGCAGGAATCTGTAAAAAAAATTTAAAAAAATTTTCTGAGCACTTAAAACCTATTTGTTGACTATTTATTGGAGATTATCAGAGATGACAGCAAGACCTGCTTAAGCTAGTAATTTGGACACAGAAACATCACATCTTGATAGAAAATTACAGGTGAAAAAGATGGGAGAAATCTGGAAATATCAGAACAGAGAAACTTCTTCCTTTCATTTTGATCTCAGAGACGGAAAGAGACCAGGCCTTGCAAACGACCGCCAGGCTAAGATGTCCCTTGCAGACCGGAGCTTCTGACTGCCCCAAGAACAAGCTGATTAAGGCAGGTTGCTCTTGGGTACGGAGCAAAAGGAGCCAGAGGGGTTTTCTTGGCCCCCTAAGCAAGCCCCGCCAGAGCTGGGTAGCTTGCAGGCTGGCCGAGCACATTTGGTGCAGAGGAGGATTTTGCTGTTTGAACTTGATATTCAATAGCTCAGAAAAGGCACGAACGTTGTCATTTGGGGGAAAGGTTGCTATTTTGTTGGACGTCCCATCAAATGTCATGGGTACGTTTTACTTTTATTTTGAATCTTGTGGAAGGAGAGGTACCTAATTCTTTCCAGTCGAAGGCTTTAATTGGGCCCTGCCAAGCACAAAATTCCTGTCTGGTTAGTGAGGTCACTAAACGTCAGGAAAAAGTGGAAATAAGTTGGCAGTTTGGGCCTACGGGACCTATCTTATTACACTGACGAAAAGTCAGATGAGACAAAAAACTATGAATCTGTTTCTTTAACTTTTACTCGTTCAACATTCAGGGTGAAAATATAGGTAATTTGGTTTAAAAAGATCTATATAGCTTTTGTTATTATGGCTTTTTTTAGTTACAAAAATTGTTTTTTCTTGTGACGAAAACTTTTAAGATCTATTCTCTTAAGCAACTTTCAAATATAAAAGTATGGACCGCCTCATGAATTTGCCTGTCATGTGGAGGCCATGCTGATCTTCTCTGTATTGTTCTAGTTTTAGTGTATGTGCTGCTGAAGTGAGCACTATTATGTGTTTTTTAAGACACAAAACCAAGGCTTCCCTGGTGGCGCAGTGGTTGAGAATCTGCCTGCCAATGCAGGGGACATGGGTTTGAGCCCTGGTCTGGGAGGATCCCACATGCCATGGAGCAACTAGGCCCGTGAGCCACAATTGCTGAGCCTGCGCGTCTGGAGCCTGTGCTCCACAGCAAGAGAGGCCGTGATAGTGAGAAGCCCGTGCACTGCGATGAGGAGTGGCCCCCACTTGCCGCAACTAGAGAAAGCCCTTGCACAGAAACGAAGACCCAACACAGCCATAAATAAATAAATAAATTAAAAAAAAAAAAAAAAAGACACAAAACCAAAACTGACTTTTGGGAGTTGAATTTCTTCTCTGTTACCCACACATGATGTCTGACCTTTATGGTAGTGCATGAATTTGGAGAATTCCACTACCCTAAGTAAATCATGATTGTCCCGTACGAGTCAAAGCTTAGCTGCTAGAGCTCCCATCATGGTGATGCCACCGTTCCCTCCTTTCCACACTTTCCTCAGTGTGCCAGGGTTCTCATGTGGTAGGGAAGTACTGAGTTTCTTGTCCCTCACATGGATTTTACTGTTAGGGCCACCACTGTCCCTCCCTCAGCATTTCTCCCTCCCTTGTCAGTCCTCCCTGGATCATGGACAAAATGGCCCTGGGAAAACAGCTTCGCAAACACTCTGGAAAGCCCTGACCGCCTACCTGACGGCAGCTGCTAGAACTGCAGGCATGGAATGAAAAGAAATATTTGATGACTAGTGAGATAAGATGCCTCAGGGAAGTGACCGGCAAATCCAACATATTCTGCAGCAGCAAATTTCACAGTTGCCACAGAGACGCCTCTAACGTGACTTTCCCCAGCTAGCCTTTAATGTGACTTTCCCCAGCCAGGCTTTGCTGCCTATGGACATTTCAGAGAGCACTTTATGACTTGCTCTCTGCACAAGTGGCGTAGCCTCAAGTCTGCTTACGACTGAATGCCTCTTCCTTTATCATCTATGCCTGCATTTACCTGTTTGCCACTTTCCCTTATGGTGAACCTTCCTCCTAACTGGGGTGCTGATTATCCACCGTATCTGTTCTACAGCTCAGACATAAAGGCAAAGGCAAAGCTCCCGTTTCCCCAGATGACAAGCCCATCCCCCACTGCTATTTTCCTACCTTTGTCGGTTCTGTACCTGGTACTTGTTGGTAGAATTAAAGGGAATTTCTGCCACCTTGGGGCTTTTCTCTCTCATCTCCTTCACAGAGCTGTAAGACTGTTCGATGAACTTGAGGAGGGCTGACTCAGAAGCATCCCCTGTTGTTTACGCTGCAGGGATGGGGTTGGTATAATGAGCCCGACAGGCAAGGCACCTGGGCTTGCCGGTCGTGTCAAGGAGAGGAACAGAATGGGGAGGGGTGCTGGGGGCATCACCGAGGGCCAGGAAGGAGATATTGAGGGGAGAGGGCAGGTTATACCCTGGACACTGAGGTACCCTTTACTCCCTTGGGCCTGACACCTTAGCTATGGGAAGGTACTCCTGATTAGCCTTAAGATCAGCCCGGTTGCAGAGGCCAGCGATTCGGGCCAGGATGCACCAGGTATCAGAGCCCTTGGCAAATGAATTCCCTAGGGAGAGAGAACAGAACAGTGAGCAGGGATAGGAGAGCTTAAAGCAGGAGTTTATTCACACCCCTTCTGCGCCCAGATGCTTCTCAGAGACAACATTCCATCTCCTCCACGCCCCCCTGCTCTCCTCTCACTTTGCAGCTACCTTCTTGCTGTCTGGACTCACCACGCCCTCTCAGCTACTCATCACATTCCCCACATCCTTCCACTCTCCGACCGCCAACGCCACTAGTCACCAGTCTGTTCTTCGCTGGTGTCGGCCTCATAGATGGTCCTGTCGAACCACAGGTGGGCGACGGTCATGCGGTTCTGGGTGAGGGTGCCCGTCTTGTCGGAGCAGATGGTGGAGGTGGAGCCCAGCGTCTCCACCGCCTCCAGGTTCTTCACCAGGCAGTTCTTCCGAGCCATGCGCTTGGCTGTCAGGGTCAGACACACCTAAGGCCGTGAACAGCGGAGAGGGGACACGGAGAGGAGAGCTCGGCTGCTCACAGCACTTTGTGTTTTTGGAAGTCTGATCGTTTTTACTGCTCTTTTAATTTTTTATATTTATTTCCCTTTTGTTACCACCTAGTCTTTAGAAACCCCATCTGTGGCTATGGGAAAGGAAATTAGGAAAGTGATTTCGGTTTGTACTTTATGGCAGAGTTTCAAAAAAAGAGTGCTTTCCTTTACCAGGGTATCATAGAGAATGATCTCCTATTCCTCCTGGAATATTCCTCTCCCCCTCGATCCTTTCATCTTTTCTATTCTGTGGCCTCTTCTCCATTCAAGTTCAAGCCACACTTCTTTCTCAAGTTCAGTCTTTCCAGGGACCTCGGTGAGAGCTAACCTTTGATTGTGGCATAAGTTGCTCTGTGTGGAGGAGGGTTGTACCAGTAGTTTAAAAAAGGAATGGGGAGGAGAGAATGATGAAACTGAGAAGGACTGTTGCAGCGCTGAAAATGACTTGAGAAGTCACTTAAACCAAAAGATTTTTGTTGACCATAAATCCAGTGAAAGTCAGGTGTGAGGCAAGGTTATTTTAAAAACGAATGAATTCTTAGGCTGCGGTTATGTACAGAATTCTAATCATGGAGTTATTATTTATTTACACAATATCATGAGTACTAATGTTTTTGTGCTAGTCCAACCACACCCTGGGTATTATTCTCATTTCCATTTTAAGAAGGGTATTGATAAAAGAGAGCATACCCCAAACAGGTGATCCACAAGACAAGGGGTCTGAAGATTGTGTCACAGGAAGAAGGGCTAAGGGAAAAGGGATTATATGACCTCTCCCCTGGAGAGTTTGAGGGGACATAATGGCTACTGTCAAAGATCTAAAGGGTAGGTTTGTAGAAGACAGAGAATTGACTTATTTTGTATTTCTTCAGATGGGAGAACTGGGACCAAACAGGGAATCATATGTCTGCCCAACATAATGAAATCTAACTAGAGCAATCCAACAATGAAATGAGGTCAGATAAAAAGGGGTGGGCTTCCCATGACTAGAAATCATCATCATCGCCTACAGATTTTATACAGGATATTCGGCATTGGTTGAAAGGTTGAATTTACATGGGCTTGGAAGTCCTTTCCAGTAAGATTCTATAATCCTAAATTAATCTTCTTCTATGAACCGATGAATAAATTGAGGCCCGGAGTGCAGTGAGTTGGCCAGGTTCTCCAGCCAGTACACCCAGGACTGGAACTCACTCCCGGTGATTGATTGATAATCTATGCTTTCTGCATCGTAACTCACTTCTTTTCTCATTAAAGAGAGAAGGCACCAGAAAATAGGGGTGAAGGAAGTCAGTGTAATTTGGGAGCTCAATGATTTGACATCTTGAATACGCATCAGAGTACTCTGCACTGGAGAGTTTCAGCCACGAAAGAGGTACTAGTGATTTCATTCCTTTGGGGTTGTTTGTCTGCCCTGGGGCCACACTCCACCCTAGCTACTCACAGTGACGGTGGCCAGCAGCCCCTCAGGCACATTGGCCACAATGATGCCAATAAGAAAAATAACAGCCTCCAGCCAGGAGTAGCCCAAGATAAGCGAGAGGCCAGAAGAAAGTGACACCGAGGAAGACGGCCACTGCTGTGATCAGATGGATGAAGTGTTCGATCTCTGCAGCAATGGGGGTCTGGCCCACTGCCAGGCCAGAGGTCAGCGAGGCAATTCGGCCCATCACCGTGGAGTCCCCTGTGGCAATCACGATGCCCCGGGCTGTCCCTGTGGATGAAGGGGGAAGTCTGAATTGGAAAGGCTGTTGGGTTTGGTTCCTACAAAGAGAAAACTGTCAACAGTCAAAAACAAGGTGGAAACTCAAGGTCCTCTGAGAGGTTATAATGTTCTACTGTCTTTACATTTCGTTTATGCAAGTGAAGGTCTCCTCATCTGAAAAATCTCTGAAGAGGTTTCACAGTTCTCCAGAGATACCCAATTTTATTGCCTAATTGCCTTCACTGTCAAGAAGGTCTTTGTTACACCAATCTAAATCTCTTCCATTGCCTATATGTTTCTTATTTTGTCCTCAGCAGCTGAAGAGCTTCTCGAGCCCCAGGAATGATGGTTACCCTTCTGCTAGAATCCTATGTTCCAATATCTCCCCGTCCTCTAACACAGGGCTACTCAATTTGCCGCCCCCATCCCCAGGAGACATCTGGCAAGGTCTGGAGGCATTTTTGGTTGTCACGACTGAGGTTGCTACTGGCACCTAGTGGGCAGAGAGCAGGGGTGCTGCCAGGCATCCTGCAACTCACAGGACAGCCCTCCTCTCCCGCTACCACGAAGAACAACGCGGCACAATTGTCAGTAGTGTCGAAGCTGAGAAACTCTGCTCTGACCGAGCCTCTTCCCTGTTTTGCTGGCTGGAGCCAGTCTGCCCCCTGCTGGGTGGCACAGGCCATAACACGGCCCCTGAATCAGAAGGGGAACTTGACACACCCAGGATGTAGGACACTCGTGTAGCTTGAAATGAGAGGCCCCACAAGGTTCTTTGCTCAAAATAATTCTACCTGCTTTACCATAATGGCTGAAATTCCTACCATTAAAGTTACAGTCAGAATCACCCAGAAAAGCAACATATTATAGAAATAGCACTTATTTTCGAATCAGAAGGACTCAGGGCTAGAAGTTCAACTTCCAATGTACTAGCTGTTCACCCTGGGGCAAGTTACTTAAACTCTCTGAGACTCAGGTTTCCTCATCTTTAAAACGGGATAAAAGCATCTACAAAGCTGTGAGAATTAAATGTTTTTAAAAGAACCTAGAACAGGGTTGGGCACATAGTAGGCACTCAAATATTTGTTTCTTTCTTTTCTCCATTTAGATGAATTTAAGGTCTCCAGAAGGATGGCTAGAAAATCACACATATGCCTTGCAGGGTAGCTCTAATCTGGCAGCTCCCACGAACATCATAGCATGGAGCGGCCAGTCCATTTTCAAGGTCACCTTCAGCATTATGAGTCTGAGAGCAGGTTCTGCTCCGACCGACAGCAGACGAGTGAGGTCACTGCTATGTGAAGAGTGGTTCTGGAACGGCTCACAGAGCGCCTCACAGAGGCACTCTGCAGGTGAGCAGGAAGATACTAAAATAATTGAGAGGTGCTGAGAGGGTTTATTTTGGCAGGGGGTAGGGGTGGTTAGGGTATGGTGTCACTTATAGTCATTTTGTGCCATGGTTTAATCTAGTTCTTCATTTTTCTTCCTTCTGCTATGGTTTCCCCAGGCTTGGAGAGACAGGATTTAATAACTAATCCCAATGTGTCTAGGGAGGGGGAAGGTTGATGTCAACCTTGGGGAAGGTTAAGAAGGCCAAGCCTCCCATATTCCAGGCTAGACTGACTTCTTCCTATGTCTTCTATATAATGCCAGAGAAATAGCTTACCATCTCGCCCCTACCCCCCATGAAGATGCATGAGAACCCAAAGAGAGATGTTTGTACCAGCAGTCCCGTCAAGGGCCACAGTGATGAAAGCAGAAAGGCAAGGGCCTAGAATAAAGGTTAAAGTGACACTACCTGTTTGCAGATTGCACAGGGATTCCTCAGTTTAAGAGTCAAGAGCTCCCTCAACCAAGCTCCACCCTCTTGGTCACATCTTGGGTCCCTCTAGTCTCCTATTAAAGTCTTCTCTATTCTAGTCAGATCGCTGTTTCTTAGATGGAATTCCATCATCCACTTTCCCTGTTATTTGAAGCATATAATTTGTTGATGAAAAGCCTACATTGGAAGGACAAATCTGAGCAAATTTCTTCCTAAAATTTAGGAATCTCATGTTTTTGGAGGAAGCTTGCTAACTTGCATCTTTCTGTTCAATCAAGTTAAAAAAATTTTTTTAATATATATTTTATTTTCTAGTTGGATTCTTCTTCAGTCTTAATGGTACTCTACTCCTTTAAGCTATTTCCAAATTAAATAATTTTATTACCAGAGGGGTCATTAGCAAGCTTTATTCCAGGGGAGGTTCTGTGGAAAGAGCATGGGCTTTGGAGACAGACCTACATTAGAATCCTTGATCCCCCTTTTTTCTGTTGAGTTGTGCTCTTGGGTGCTGCATTTAATTTCTTTGAACCTTGGTCTTTCATGTGTAAAATAGGAATAATATCTGTTGTATAGTCTTGTTAGAATCAGAGATTTCTGTGGCACTTGACACATACTAGGCATTCAATTAAAGAATAGCTATTTCTTAGACACCCAAACATTTATTCTTAAGCATAAATGATGGTTTTCATGTGTGTTCCAGAGAGTTTTGCAGGCCTCCTTAAGCAGAAAGGATGAAGGAGAGGTTGACATAATGATATTGAGCCCATTGGTACCACTTTGGCCAGAGCTGCCTCCCAGTTCAAGGATGCCCTAGATTCTAGGAACAAAGCCAAAGGTGTGAGTGGCACCTCTGCTAACTCAGATTTCCAATGCCAGTACCCTCTCTTGGGACAGTGAGAAGTTAGGGCTTACTTCAGGAGAAGAGTGACCTAGCAGAGCTGAATAATTTTCCTCCCTTCTGTGCTATTTTCAGCTCATAGAGCATAGTCCATTCACTAGATAGAATAAAAATAGCTACAATTATAGGGCACTTACAGTGTGTTAGGTCTTGCGCTAAGCATTTTATTATGTATTATCTCCTTTAACCCACATAAAAATCTATGGAGTAGTGACTTTTAGTATCATCAGTGTACAAATGTGGAAATGATGGCTTTGACCTTTCATCAAAGTTTGTATAGCTCATGAGGGATGAAGAACGTAGACTATTTACTGGCTGTTACCTTCCCTTCTGCCTTTAGAAGATAGAAAGGTCTGGAAATCTTTGTTTCAATCTTTGCTTTTGAATCTAGGCTACTTATGATGCGATATTCACCTTCCACACAGTTGGTGGAGAAGAAGCAGATATTTTGGGTCTCCAGAGGGTTCTCATTGGTGAAATCAGAGGAGCGGGATTGGGGCTCTGACTCTCCTGTCAAGGATGAGTTGTCCACCTGGGATGGGAGAGAGGACAGGTCATGGAAAAAAGCACCAGCATCATCATTATTGACATGCAGAGAGAAGCATAAACTTACACACCACTGTAACCTCAAATCTGCACTTGTGACTTCTCAAGGTTCTGAACAATAAGATCATATTTTTTTGAACTGAGTCCAGGTCACTGCAGTGCTCTAAGACCATACTTGGCCCCCTTCCATAGCGTTTCACATCCCCTCACCTTACATCCTTGTGAAGAGATAAGCCGGATGTCAGCAGGGATCCGGTCTCCCCCCTTCACTTCTACCAGGTCTCCTACCACCAGGTCTTGTACAGGGATCTGAATCTTCTCTCCGCCTCGGATTACCAGAGCTTGCTGTGGGAAGATAGTGTAGGGTCATTTCCAAAGCTTTTTGCTCCCCTCATCCAGTTCCTGGTCTCTTTCCCTCTGACTCTCCTTTCTTACACTGTCACCACATTATTCTCAAAGGTCTCTTGGGTAGATTGCAAATCCTTACCATCGCTGTCTACAGGGCCCCTTGATGCTCCTCTCACTAAACTATGAGGTCTATCTTTCCATTTCTACACTTGGGCTTGGCTGTATGGCTTGCTTTGGCCCATAGGACATTAGCAAATGTAGTGCAAGCAGGCGCATAGAAAGTGCTTGCACACTGTGGCTTGCCCTCTGCCACCATATTGAATGTGCTCAAGCTACCCTCCTGGAGGGAGAAAGATGACAAGGAGAGAGGCCCCAGCTGTCCATGACATCTCAGCTGAGGCCCCAGACAATGGAATGAAGTCTTCCAAGGCCACCCAGCACCAGCCAAGGTCAGCCCAGATCAGAAGAACAGCCCAGCCACAGAATTGTGAGAAATACTATGTTCATTGTTTTGAGCCACTATGTTTCAGGGTGGCTTGTTTAGCAGCAAAAACTGATAGTCTCCAAACTCCTACTTCATTCTACCAAAACGTTTCCCACTAAACTCTTACCCAAGGAAGGAATTAAGATATGTTGACACCAAAGGGAGAAGAAGCTCCTGGGCTATAATGCTAGAACATGATCGTGTCATTGGGAAACTTTGGAGCCTATCCCTTTCCAAGTTTTCAAGCCCTGTGCCTAGGAACCCCCTTCTACTGTCATATTACTTCCAGGTTCTTTAGAAAAGTTTTATTTGAAAATAATCTAAACTTTCAAAAGAGTTGCAAGAATAAAAATTGTACCAAGAACACCCATAAAACCTGTACCCAGATTCATCTGTTAGCATTTTACCCCATTTGCTTTGTTGTTTGTTCCCTGTCTCTATATATGTGTGTATGTAAATACTTTTTTTCCTGAACTATTTGAGGGCAAGTTACACACATCATGATCTTTTATTGTACATACTTCAATGTGCATTTCCCAAGAATTAGGATATTAAATAACCATAATACAGTTATCAAATTCAGTAAATTTCACATTGACACAATACTTTCACTTGCTGTCTGCATTCCAGTTTTGTCAATTGACCCAATATATCCTTTACAACATTATTTCCTGCTCCAGCACAGGATTTGGTCTAGGGTCAGATATTACATTTAGCTGTCGTGTCTCTTTAGCCTCCTTCAATCTGGATCACTTCCATCGCTGTTCTTTGTCTTTAAGGCCATCCACATTTGAAGAATCCACCCTCCCTTTGCCCCCACCTCCTCTTTTTGGAATAGAACCCCAAAAGATTTGGGGTTTCAGATTATGCTCATTAGATTCAGATCATGCATTCCAGACCAGACCACTTCATGGATGTTATTGTGTTTTTCTCAGGGTACTTTTAAGGCCTGATAGAGTAAAACCTAAGTGAATGTCACCCTCATTACCAGCCTCACTCAGTTCACTCACCGTAGGAAATAATTCTTCAGGGGACATACAAATCATGTATTTGGCTACATTCTACACATCCTCCCACTCTATCCTTCCACATGAATCCTACCTGAGGTACCATGGTCTTAAAAGATTCCATGATCTTGGAGCTCTTGGCCTCCTGGTAATAGGAGAAGCAGCCGGTGATGATGACCACGACGGTTAGTACAATGCCGAGGTACAGCTGGGGGTTGGGAAACAAAGGGCTCATCAGTAGGTCCTTTTCTTCCTCTTCATCCTCAGAAAGTCAGCTTGCAAGGGTAACAGCTGTTTTTCCAGGTGGAAGAAACCATGGGACTCGGTGGGAGAGCAAGGGGCTGAGAAGAGTCTGAGATGGGCCCGGTTCTCTGGGCTTCCTTGTGAAGGAACCCGGAGCTACAGTGAGGGGCCAGCAAAATCCCAGGCCCGAGGAAGCCTGTATCTTCCTCTCCAGGAAGGCTATTCATGGGGTCGAGTGTGGCTATTGAGGGAGATGGAGAGGAAGGATAGGAAGAGATTAAAATTCTATGAAAGAGAATGGACAGCAAAGTGCTTTGATGACCAGTTGGGAAGATAATCAAAGGACAGCAAGTTTCTGGGGGGAACGTTATATCTCAGGGAACTGAATCAGGAGCTATCTAGATAAGAGGGAAACCAGGAAGGACCAAAGCTTCCTTAGAAAATCCTGGGAGTATAGGGATTTGGGTCAGAGGACTTCAGGAGTGCTAAGTTGCTGAGCAGAAGAGTTTCAAGGGCTAAGCAGACACTGGGCTTGGCAGTAGTAGTTGAACAGACTCACATTATCTTTGGTAGGGTCTTCATGGAAATATAACTGGATGCCATAGGCCACGAAGCAGAGACCGGCACCAGTCCACAGTAGGAGGGAAAAGCCGCCAAACAGTTGTTTACAGAACTTAACCCACTCTGGAGTGGTAGTGGGTGGGCTAAGTGTATTGGGTCCATCTCGAGCCAGGATTTCCTGTGCCTCTTCAGGGCTATGGCCCTGTGCAGAAAAGAAATAGGAATGGATGGAGAACCATGAAAAGAAAAGCAACTGTAACAAAGGAAAACCTGGCTTCAAAACTCAGGTCTGCCATTTATTGCGCTAGGATAAGTCTAGAGACCAGTGAAGTTCTCTGAAGGTCATCCTGGAAGTTCTTCCTACATAAGTGGGATTCTAAAATTTGCATTATAGAAGGATCTCATTTAGTCTCCTTACATAGGAAGAAATTTTAGTTTATGGGTTGACTCACAAATCTTTTGAACACCTATCTTGGGCCTGGTACTGTGGTAGGGTACCAAAGCGAGTAAGAATGATCCCTACCCTTATGGAGCTCCAGCTCTAATGAGGAGACACATATAAATGATTTATAATATAGTGTGCCAGGCTAATGGAATGATGAGATACGATACATAATGTTGATAACATATGGACCTCCACACTTCGACTCTTTAACTTAGAAATAGGAAAAAAATACCAACTAAATCCAACATGAATGTGTAGATCCTCGCTCTAGCCTTGTGCATAAGCTTGTGTGCTTTTTCCTCTTAGTGAAAATGAGAGTAGAACCTACCAGAGGATAGTAAAAAAAGAAAACCAAAACGCTTCTTAATTCCCATCAGCCACTCCCCAACCTCCCCCGGAAAAACATGCAATTTTAATAAAAACCGGACCAGTCTCCCATGCTCCTCCTTGGTTACCAGATGGTCATCCCAAGTCCCTCTAATGAAGAAATTCTAGAGCTAAGAGGAACTTACACTTTGAGGGCTTTTATTTAAGTTTATTTGTGGTCATTGTATTAGTGGTTATAGTAGCAGCAGCAGCAGTAATAGTGATAATAGCAGCAATAAATGATTTTGCTGTTGAACCAGCAGTTCTCAAAGTGCGGTCTGGGGATCCATGGGGTCCTGAGACCCTTTCAGGTGGGGTCCACAAGGTCAAACAATTTTCAAAATAATACTAAATTGTTTGTCTTTTTCACTCTCATTCTCTTAAGTATACTGTAGAATTTTCCCAAGGCTACAGGGCACATGATAGCACAATAGAGTTAATGCTGAAAATATATGAGAATCTAGCTGTCTTCTATTAAAAAACTAGACATCAAAGAGATTTGCAAAAATGTAAAATGCCACTAATTTTTTTTTGTTTTGAAAAACATAGTTATTTGTCGTAAAAATATTATCTGTACTAATATATAATGGTTGTTTATAAATGAGTTAGGAAATACTTTTTAATTTTCTCAATTTTAATTTCTAATATGATAAATATAAGTACATGTAATCCACATCAGCAAAAGCTCTTTGGGGTCCTTGATGGGTCCCGAGGACAGAGGTTTGAGAAGTGCTGCCCTAACCCATCCTCATTCTCTCATCTAATCCTGAACTCTCTTTGGGTAGTTATCATTTCATCTTTTTCTGAGTGTGTGTCCTTGGCTGGGTGCAGGTTAAGGGTAAGAGCATTGACCTTGACTTTAAGGGTTAGATTTCTAGCCCTGCTTTTGTCCTGGCAGCCTCAAGGTTGGGAATGGAGACCCTCTGCCTCCCTCAGGGAGTTCCTTCACTCACCTTGGTTAGGTCCACAGAATATTTGGTGCTCAGCTCGTCCAAGGTTAATTTGTGATCATCCTGAGGGGACAGTAGAGTCATTGAGGGACAGGGGGTGACGCAGCATTTCTAGGGGAAACATTATGGGGAAGAGAGGTGGCACTGGCCTGTGTGATCAGTTTTCAAGGTGAGATGTTAGAAGCCTGAGGGTTGAGAGAGATTTTTGGAGGGCAGTTTGTCAGCACCCATTTCGGGTGTTCTTATCATGACCACTTCCTTCTTCAGCTCCTCCATCTCTCTCTTGTTTTTCCTCTTCATCTTTCTTTTACTCATTTTAGGACCCTTAGGTCTTGGGCTTGGATTCTGCTCATGAGGTGTCACGGTCCCTTTTCTCCCTCCAAGCCCCATGGCCTTCCCTGGATATGGCTGCCCCAGATCAACTGGTGGGAAGAAAGCAAAGAGAGTGAGGGGGGTGAGGGAATCAGGTGGAAGGAAGGGGGAGAGGGGTGAGAGGAAGAATGGCTGAGGGGTGGGGGGAGGACTGAAGGAGAGAGAGGGAGGGCGAGCGGGTGGGCAGCGGTGAAGCCCTAGATGGGGGAGGAGGAAGTGTCAGGAAGGAGGGCACGGAGGGATGAGAGGAGCCTGGGGCCTGAGGTACAGGAAGGAGAGGGGTGAAGAGAGGGAGTCGAGGAAATGAAGTGTGGAGAGTACTATGTGCCTAAGTGATGAAGATGCTGCAGGGGCCGGAGCAGGTGGGAAGTGCAGTGGGCTTCAGGGCACGCTGGGAGCTCCCCCCAGCACCGAGGCAACACCCAGGCCTGTTGTCACAAAGGCCTCAGGAAAGTTCTAACTGAGAATCCACAAGTCTCAGTCTCTGGGTTTGAGAATGATTGGAGAAGTTTCTGCCACAGAGAGAACTGCAGTCTGACGGCAAGGCTAGAACAAAGTCCCAGTCTGGTCCTGCTGACTTCTGAGACTCAGAGGTACCCTAGATAGCTGACTCAAAAAATAAAGCAGGCAGTCTGTGTGTGTGTGTGCTTTTGCTGAGGTGCCCTTCCCACAGACATTGACTTTGAGCTTTTGGTTGTAGGAGATCAGATAGCAGAATAGGTCAGATCTTGGACTTTTGAATCTGTCCTGGGTTTGGGTCCTGACTCCTCTGCTTACTGGTTGTGTGGCTTTGGGCAAGTTACCTAACCTCTCTGTGCCTCTCTTTCTTCATTGGTAAAGGGGGATACCATCTATATTGTAAGGTGGCAAAAGTAAGGATTAAAGTGGGGTTCTCCATGTAAAACACTATGTCTGACTTATATAGTATGTGCTCAATATATAGCTTGAATTAAGTATTATAAGTCTTACTTGCAGCTTTATGTGCAGCTCTTCTCAGTGAGAGTAAAAATACACTTTTCATATAATAACCCTGAATTTCCTCACTTTAGTATGACATATTTCTCTCTTCCATTCACCTTCTTTGACATCTCAGTAAGTGGTTTGACTGTATTAACTTTATATGTTTTACATGTAAATTATACTCTCCCTCCTTCTGAAAAAGGATCTGAAGCAGCTATATATTTCTATAATGTACACATTTTTTCCAGTTATGCATGTCACGTACATTTTCCCTTTCTATTTTTGGGTATTTATTTAATTGCATTTTGGCTTGGCATGCTTTTAAAAAATATGACTGGATCAGAAAGCATCCATCTTGGTGCTGATGTAACCCTCCTTCAGTATTCAGAAATAGAAACTTTCCCTTCCCAGCTGGGACAAATAATAGTCTGTTTCTTTAATAGATTGGATAAGATTTTTCTTCTCTATTAAAAGTGTACCAAATAAAAATGGAAAGTTCCACTTTCTCTCCCCCCAGACTCAGATCCCCCACCACTGATGTTACTGCTGTTGGCTGGGTATCCTTCCAGTCTTTTTTCTACATTTATACCAATAGTATCTATAAGGAGGTAGAGTCTTACCTTTTGCAGCATCATTCAGCTCCCCTTTCATTTATGTAAAAATTTGCTTTTTAATGGCCACAAGGTATGCCATATTCTGTATTGACGGTGGTCTATTCAATTATTCTCACTACGGATGGATTTACAGGATATTTTCCTTTTTTTTTTTTTTTAACCACTGAAAGCACTGCTGCAGTGGCATCCTTATATATAGTACTTTTCGGCACTTGAGCTTCAGTTTATGTAGAATCAATTCCTGTTGCTGAATCATAAGATCCTCTTGTTTAAAACCTTAAAATGTTCTACCAGATTGCTCTTCAAAAGAGCTTTTCTTATCCATATCTCAGCAACAAGATGCAAAAATGTCCACTCCCCACACCTTTGATTATATTGGATGACCTTGACCGTTTTCATTTTTACTATTATAATTGGTGAAATTTGGTATCTTACAGTTTTAATTTGCATTTCTTTATTGTCTAGGTAGCATTTTTTTCTTATATTTATTGGCTTTCTGGACTTCATTTTCCTTTTTCTGAATTGTTGTTCTTATCATTTGTCCAATTTTCCATTGTTTTCTTTTCCTTATTGATGTGTTTGAAGGGGTTCCAATGCCTTGTCATATACATTACAAATATTTTCTCCCAGCCTTTGTGTTTAATGTAGATCATAAAATCCCTAAGAACAAGGTTAGGATTAAAGTTAAAATTGTTAAGTCAATCTATGCATCATCTATGTGACAACAGCATTTAGCCCAGCCTTGAACATAGAAGATCCCTCAAGGCAACTTTATTGACATAAAATCAAGTGAAATTATTTTTGGAAACCCCGTTCTGTTCCACAGTTCTTAGCTCAAAAGTTTACCTCTTCAGAGAGGCCTTCTCTAATTGCTAAATCCAAAATAGCCACTCTCACACGCAGCCCTCAATCCATCACTTGTGGGCTTCACTGCACTTTTTACCCTCTGAAATTATCCTGCCCATTTATCTGTTGACTTGTTGTCTGTTTCTCCATGACAGTGGGGACCTTTTCTGGCTTATTCATGGCTTTACACCCAGCCCTTAGAATAGCACAGAGTGGTTCATCCACAAATAGTTCCTAAAAATAAGTTGAACGATGAATTTTCAGGTTTTATCTTAATGTTATAAGGTTTGATACCCATCATTTTGGTCTGCTATGTTTTAAAACCTATTAGGGTAAATATGCTAGCATCACAGTTATCTACTCATTTGCTTCATAATCACTTATAAAAACCTCTGATATTCTTGCGTGATCACACTTGCTGCGGAATGTCACAATCAACATGTCATGTTTTATAAAAATACAATGAGGCTTTTAATTGATACTGGATTGGCTCTTTATAGCAACTTATTTTTATCTTTACTACATTCTGTCTTCCCAAACAGCAGTTAAGTTTAGCTCTCCATGTATTCTTGTATTTTTTTTTAGTACTCTCATTGTGCTTTTTTTTTTTTTCCTAATATTTTTATTTTATTTATTTATGTAGCTGCGCTGGGTCTTAGTTGCAGCACTCGGGATCTTTTTTAGTTGTGGCATGTGGGATTTTTAGCTGCGGCATGTGGGATCTTCGTTGCCTCGTGCGGGATCTTCGTTGCGGCACACGGGATCTTTAATTGTGGCCTGCGGGATCTAGTTTCCTGACCAGGGATCGAACCCCGGCCCCCTGCATGGGGACTGTGGAGTCTTAACCACTGGACCACCAGGGAAGTCCCTCATTGTGCTTTTAATCTTCTTTAATAAGTACCATATGTCACACACACTAAATTTTGAGTATAACTTGTTCTGGTTCTGTTGTAAATAAAAGCTCTTTGTACTGTATTTTCTAATATTTAGGGATAAATTTGATTTTTAAAAAATCGATATCTTATACCCTGTAACTTTGAACTCATTACTTCTAGGACTTTTTTTTGTTGTTGCTGCTGTTGCTTTGTTTTGGTTGACTTCCGTGGATTTTTTAGGTATTTAATCATGTCCTGTGCCAAAAAAATATGTTTTTATTTCTTCCAGTTTGTCTCTTTATTTAGACCATATAAATACAAACTTCTTATCCAAGATTTCAAATGTTGCTGCTATTGCTTTTGTTATAGTTGTTATTATTGTTTTCTAGACTTATGCATCCCTTCCTTGCTTCTCTGAACATGATTACAGTTTCCTATATGCTTTTTCCTCCAACATTTTAATCAGGAATAAATGTTAAATTTTACTGATAACCTTCTAACATCTTTTGAAATGATTATTTAATCATTCTTCTGGTGAATATTCGTGGTTAGTTTTCTGTATAATATACTGTCCTTGAGTTTCACTATTTGGTAATAAAGTTATATATATATATATATAAACAAATGTATATATAAACAAATATATATGTTTGTTTTTATTTTATTAAATTTTATCAAAACTGTATTTGTCCCATTAAATAGGCTGGGCCATACAAAATTTTCTTCTACATTGTAGTACAGTTGAAATAATATAAGAATGTTCTTTGAGGTATTTGGAAAAAATTCTCCACTGAATTCACTGGAGCTGAGGATGTCTTTGAAAGACTCATTTTATTTTAAATGTCTTCCTTGAATATTGATCTAATCATTTGTTCTATTTCGTCCTGCATTCTTAGCATTATGAATATTTAGCTTGTTGCCTGTCTCTGATGAATCACCATATTTCCTATTCTGTAGGTAAAAAGGAAATGGCATGGAAAGCATGTCTGCCTGGGTCAGAGGTTGGCCTTAACCTCTAACACTATATCCCATAGTAAGATTGTCTCACCTTTTCTTTTTTTTAAAATTTATTTTATTTATTTATTTATTTTATTTTTGGCTGTGTTGGGTCTTCGTTTCTGTGCGAGGGCTTTCTCTAGTTGCGGCAAGCGGGGGCCACTCTTCATCGCGGTCCGTGGGCCTCTCACTACCGCGGCCTCTCTTGTTGCGGAGCACAGGCTCCAGACGCGCAGGCTCAGTAGCTGTGGCTCACGGGCCCAGCTGCTCCGCGACATGTGAGATCTTCCCAGACCAGGGCTCGAACCCATGTTCCCTGCATTGGCAGGCAGATTCTCAACCACTGCGCTACCAGGGAAGCCCCCTCTCACCTTTTCAGTAAGATCCTCTAAGATGGTTGACTCTTAATCCCCTACCGCATCCTTAAGGTCACGCCCTCTCCCTTTCTCTGGTTCTAATCACTTGGGTCTGCCCACCCCCTACTGGTCAAATGTTCATTGTCCACAGATTCCTGGCTCCCCTTGCAGCCTCCCCAGTTCACTAAACCATTGTGCTAATCAGGCTCCCTCCGTGCCCACAGGTTTTCTGTTCCCACAGTTGCCGATAAGTATGGCATGGTGGTGAAGAGGGCTGCCCTGTAGCCAGACTGGTCTTGGGTTTGAATCCTGATTCTGATGCTTACCATCTTTGAAACTGAATGCATACTTTTGCCTTTCCAAGCCCTAGTTTTCTTATCTGTAAATTAAAGATAATAATAGTCTCCCTCTTACTGGATTAAGAGGATTCTTTCAGTCATCCAACCAATATTTATTAATTGCCCAATACAAGTCAGGCATTGTTTTAGGTGGTAAATAAAGGTGGTGAAGAGAAAAAGAATCCCTGTGTACGTGGAACTTATTCTGGAGAAGGAGTCAGGCAAATAAAGTATACGCAAAAAATGATATTTATATATTTATATACATATGAATTATATGTATATATTTTAATATATTATCTATATCTACCTATCTATCTAAATTTGCAGAAGTTAGTGTTTATGACTAGAAACAAAGAGAATGGGGCAAGAGGTGCCAGAAGTGTTATTTTATGTGGTGAGGTCTGTGAGGGCCTTGCTGAGGAGGTAATGTTTAAGGAGTGATCTGTGTAAAGCGAGGAAGCCAGGCATGTGAGTTAACTAGGGAAAAGTGTTCCTGGTAGAGGGACCATCAAGAATAAAGGTCCTGAGGTGGGATTAAAGGAGACTATACAACTAAAGGTCTGACGTAGCTATGGCACAGAGGGAGCTGCAGTGAATTCTCCTACAACTCCTATTACAATCACCATCCCCACCGCTGCCAGACTTGTAGTAAAGGGGCCAAGAACTGACTCCTGACTGGTATTCCAAGATCCTGGCACAGGGCTGTACGTTTGGTGTCTTCCTTTCTCCAGTTATTAGGGAGAAATGCACACCACCCAGCCACCCCTCCATCCCCAGCATGGAAGCATTCCTCCTTACTGCTCGTCACACCCTGTCCGTGAAGGTTTTCGATGTCTGCTACTTAGATGAATTTCAAGGACTGCATCTACTTTTCCCTCCATCTCCCGCTAAAGACAGTACCCAGAACAGTATAGACTGTTAATTGGTGTTGGCTATCCGGGCCCCCTCAGCCCACCATCTCCTTCCCCTACCTGCTCATATTGAGAGTGGCCTGATTTTGGTCTGGCACAGAAAAAAGCAGAAGTGGCCCTGAGGGTTTGGGCCCATAGATTCATGGGATGTTCCCTGTCCTAGAAAAACCTTTATGGTTTTTGGGGTGGGTTCACCTGTGAGGAAGGAAGGCCCCACTCTATTTTCGTCTAGGTTGTTTTGCAACCTAATTTCTTCCCCTCTCTCTTGCTCCACTGACATCGTCTGTTCCCAGATTGTTTCCCTCCTGTCCTTATCTCCTGCCCTCTCTTTATTGCTTCCTCTGCAAGCCAAATCTTGCCACAGCACACATTTCAATACCACAGTTTGGGAGGGAGGCAAGTATTAAGGACAGAAATCTGAATTATGGAAGGGATTTCTTCTTTCATAAAGAAATGCAACTTTATTATCTTCAAGTACATACATAGTGCCTCAAACTAATGTCTTACAAAAGGTCACCAAGTATAGGTCTTGTAGATGTTTCTTAACAAATACATAAGAACTGATGACAATTAGCCCATGCATTCACTATTTCTAAATGGATATTCCTAAAGTGCCCCAAAAGTATTGTTTTAGGAGACTACATATGCCACCCTAGCAATATTGTTTATGCTCTTAACTTACTAAACAAATGCCATTTTATTGATTGTGCAAAGATAAACTTTTGTCCATGGTCAATAAATCTCAAATTAATCAGGCCCAAATTAATATGGTTTCCCATTTAGCTTTCCAAGCCCAAGGCAATGACTCATTATTTCAAGGTACTTCTGATAAAGTAAAATTCCAGTGTAATGAAGTAATAGCCCTTGGGAGGTTGTTTATGGGCCTGATGTTTGTCTTTTTTGCTTCCTTCCTTTCTGCCTTAGGTCTTCCATTTTCCTTAGGTGTCTCTCACACTTGCTTGGTTCATCTAGGATTCTCTCTACAGGACATTCCCTAAGCCTTCTAAGCCAGGCTTAGAGAATGGGCAGAGCTGCCTGCAGAGCAAAGTGGAGGTGGGGAGGGGGTTAGGGAGGGAAAAGCATCTTCCTCTAGGAACCTGAAACCAACTCCTCGTCTCAGGGGAAAGTGGGCACAATGATCACCAGTGTGAAGGGCGTTTGTCTGGGAGGAACAGCCCTGCTGTCTAAGAAGGTCAAAGACAGGTCTCCTAACGCTCTCTCTTGTTGTCCAGAGGTTCTAACCACATCCATGACCTAAGCTGATTCTTCATGTCCCTGGAAGAGAGGAAGTTTCTGGGAACTTCTCTACCCCAATTCCAGCTTATGGCCAGGGACCTCCTTTTCCAGGGCTGGCTTGGCAGTGCCTGGGAGTGACGCAGGTTCATCTGGATGGGCATGAAGGGGAAGGGGGGAGGGGCAGGGAATGAGCTGGCAGCTCCCCCTCTCAGCACCACATGGAACTTCTGAGGACTTAGCATTCTAAAGGGCGGGGTGTTACCAAGCACACGTGATGGAGAGAACTGGAGCATCTGTGACACCTAGGCCTCGGGGACCAACAGACCACAAACCAAGGGTCAGTGGGGAACACCATGGGAATGGGAATCTCAATGAAGCTCCATGGGAATCTCAGTGAAACTCCTGAGATTGCCTCCTGGTCCTGCCTCTGCTGCTACTCTGGTGACATTGGAATTGGTTCTACTGGCGGGGTGCTCTAAAGCAGGGGTCCCCAACACCCGGGCCTCCGACCGATACAGATCCGCAGCCTGTTAGGAACTGGGCCACATAGCAGGAGGTGAGTGGTTGTGAGCGACCAAAGCTTCATCTGCAGCTCCCCATCGCTCCCCATCGCTTGCATTACCTCCTGAACCTTCCCCCTGCACCACCCCCTCCCCGTCCGTGGAAAAATTGTCTTCCACGGAACCAGCCCCTGGCGCCAAAAAGGTTGGGGACCGCTGCTCTGAAGGACAGGTCACAGAGCTGGAGCCCAGAGATCTATGTCAGACATCCTGTATTGACATTCTTTCTCCTTTCATGTCCCCCTGCTCTGCCACACCCCACTCTCCCACCTGCCCTCCCAGCTCTGCTCTGGCGCTTCCTAAATGGCTTTGACTGGGAGACGGGCCAGCTTCTCCAACTGGCTGGCTTCCCTTTCTGGCCTCAGGCCCTAGCCATCACCAGGAGGCACCATTTGTGATTTCCAGGTCTGAGGCGGAAGCAGGGGACAGAGTTGGGCAGGAAGCAAATGAGGGGTGAAGGTGGGAAGTGGGGTGAGGTTGGAGAGATAAAGGGACACGGGTGATTTGCAACAGTTCCCCTCCTGGTCTAGACAGACCCCTGCCTTTCGGTGTTGATCTGTTCTAGTGGGAGGTGGGGGTGAAGGAACAGGGACCGGGGAGGGCTGGGGTACCCCTCGGTTCCTCAGGTAAGGTAGACAGCACGTGGAGTGGAGTGGAGCAGGATCTGGGGAGGGACCCCTGACATGTAGTGTCTGAGCTGATTGCTCCTAGATAGGCCTCTGGGGCAATCACCCCAAGCTGAATTACCCACTCCCCGCAACTCGGCCTGCTGAGTTGCCTCATTCTCTCGCCCCAAGTCTTCTCCCCAAATGCCACCCCACTGTTTTCCACCCCTCCCCAACGCCATCCCTGCGACACCTTCAGGGCCCCCCGTCTTTCCCATGCTTGGTTCTTCTTTCCAACGGGCTCAGTAGTATGTCTCCTTCTCCACCCAGCCTGTTAGAAAGATTAGGCACAGGGGTTGCAGGGTGAGCTTAAGAGGAGGCAAGAGATAAATGTCCTAGGGGCTTGGTGGTTGAGGCCTGGGGAAGGGGCTGAGGAAAGCAGCTGTGGAAGGTGAAGGGGTGGGGGAGGGGACTCCATGTGGCCATGGATTAGGGGAAAGGAGAGACTTGCATTTAGCACAGGGGACGGTGGGCCCGGAGTGGTTTGGTTGGGAGTGAAAATACAAATGGCAACAGGGGCTGTTCAGGTAACAAGTGAGTTTCTAAAGGGCAGCCGTCCGTTGTTGCTGTCCAGAAATGGGGCCCTGGGATCGACAGCGCCCGTGATTTTTCAAGAGAAGCCAGAAACTTGGATTTTATGTGAAAGCCCCTAAGTTTTAGATATTAGGCCAATTGAAAAACAAAAAACAAAAAACACCTGTGCAAGATAGGGCAGCCAAACCAAACAATATCCATGGACCATATTTGGCTTGTGGGCCATCCATTTTCAACCTCCAGTAAGTGATCAAAAATGCTTGTTGGGAAAAAAAAAAAATACTTGGTTGATGACTGGGAATTAGGAGGGCTGGGTTGTAGCGCCGGTTCTGCTGTTTCGGCTTTCTGACCCTGAACGAATAAATGCACCTCTGCCCCTCTCTTTGTCTGTAAAATGTGGAGGTGGGACTAGATGACCTCGGAGGGCCCTTCTAGTTCTGATGTTCTGTGATTTCAGGTGGAAGGCGGAGGGCCTCAGAGACCAGTTGTGTGTTAGGTGGGACGGGAATCTGAGAGGGAGAGGTTCAGCAGAGTCAGGGCTCCTAGGACCCCAGACCCGAGGATCCGAGGGCACTGAGGAAAAGGAACAAGGATCCGTAGTAGGAATGGAGTTCGGGTTTGGAGCCCTGGAGGGGGAGGTAGCCACAGTGGGGAGTTGCACTTTGCTGGGGTCGGGGTGCAGCGCCGAGGTGCTTACCACCTGGATATCGCCGCAGGATCAGCTTTCGGACCTCATCGTAGATGAAGATGAGGAGACTGTAGGGGAAGGCGCAGAACCACCAAGTGACCCTGAGGAAACAGTGGAGAGTGTCAGGACCATCAGAGGTTGCTTCAAAGGGACCAGAACTTGGATCCTAGCAGGGGACCCTTCTAAAGAGACACTCACTTGAGCGGGTACATGCGCAGGGCCACACCCATGCCCGGGCAGTAAGACAGAAAGGCCGCCAGTGCTGTCTCCTCCAGGAGCCCAAAAATCAGAATCTTGTTCCTGGAAAGGCAAAGAAAAGAGGTTAGGTAGCGTTGGAGGGGAGGGCAAGGAGGGGCAGAGATCCAGGGTGACCCCTGGTGGTGGAAGGGAAAGAGGCGGGAAGAAACGCTGGGGAAAGGCTATAAATGACGTCTTCCCATGCCTTCTTCAAATGCTTCTTCTCATGCTAAATGTAACCAAAGAAAGATTGTCTTTAATTTTTCTGCTTACTGATTTTACCTCCGATTATTGTCTATAACACATACTTTCATTCATCAAATAAATGTTTCCTATGTGTTGGGTGATACGCTCTGTGCTGGAGATGCTGTGGTCAATGCAAGCTTCCTGCTGGAGACCCGGGAACCTGCCCTCACGCAGCTTATAATCTTGTTATTGCTCCAGGCACGTGGCCTTTGAAAGTGTCGTCTCCCCAGCAAGACGCTTGCTTCTTCACTTCAGGACCCAATTATGTCTTCTACCCTCTCAGAGTCTCCTACAGCCCCAGGTAGTTGTTGGTCATAGATATTCAATGAAGAAGAGAATGTTTGTAAAGTACTCAGAAAGGGAAAACTCACTGGATAAAAAGTGCTGAATATATATTCACCACATCAGAATTGAAGAACAGGAGAGAATAAGGCTCTGAGGACAGTGTCTGGAGTCGGACAGGCGGGGTCTAGTCCCAGCCGGGCCGCTTACTAGCTTCTGGTTGTAAGCAATGTTGCTTAACGTCTCTGAGTCTCATGCTCCTTCTCTGGAGGAGATAGTACCTTTATATCCTACGATTGCTGGGAAGATTGTGGGAGATAATGCGTGGAGAGCTCTTGAACGTGGAACGTTCTTAGCTGTATTTTATAATCTCATGCACTGCACCTCTTCATGGCTTAAGCCAGTGGTTCCCAAACTTTTCACTCATTAAGGATACCTCTTATTTTTCTTCTATAAAGGCCACATTTTAATTGATTTTTGTCTCTCCAGCTGCATTTGTTAATAAGTAATGAATATAGGGAATTCCCTGGCAGTCCAGTGGTTGGGGCCCCGCGCTTCCATGGCAGGGGGCACGGGTTCGATCCCTGGTTGGGGAACTAAGATCCTGCATGCTCCACAGTGAGGCCAAAATAAAAGGAATGAATATATTTTCCCAATTAAAAAATTAATTAGCAATACACACAGCTTCCAAAGAGAATCGTGCATTAGCATGTGATCGCTATAGTTCATACTTAGGCTTCTGCCTGACAATGACACTTTGGTAAGCTTGGGAACCTTCTTAGAGGAAGTGCTTAATTTCCATAAAGCTGTTTGAATAATGCACAGAGCATCTCTGAGGACCCCTGAGGGTCCAGACACCCCAGGGTGGGGCATAAGGTGCTAAGGCTGCCTCGGGCCAGGTTACTTGTTGGTATTAGTACTCCTTCCCTGTCCCAGTCTGACTTTTGTTTAGTTTCTTTTCCACTTGCCTCTCAGATGGGCAGGATTTAGCTGGGCTGGTTATGTCCCCTGCTTGCTCTGTCACCCATGCCCTGCACGGTCAGTCACCCCGTGTCTTGGACCCTCTGGTCCTCGTTCTCTTCTCACTGCCTTGTCCCCATTAGTGTTTTTAGCTCAGTGGAATCTCCTTCCTTCATCTAACAGACTTTTCCCTTTCCTCTCCCTAGGATCTCAAACGCTATTAACTTCACTAGAGTTTTGGCATTTTTTTTTTTTCTCAAACTAAGAAATTGTGACAAAATTCACGTGGGGAATTGTGCCCATTGTTTGCAGTAGAAGAAAAGAAAGATAATGGGAGTGATACCTTCGGCACTGACCACCATCCAAGCTGGAGCTGCAGAGGAATCACTGGGTACCCCCCAGGTGCCAGGCTCTGTGACAGGTGAGCCACCCAGTGTAGTAGCCCCGAGCTTGGGCTTCAGAAACAGAGCTGGCTGAGCTATTTCCAGCTGGGTGACCTCAGGCACACCATTTAACTTTTTGTGGGGGTCTCTTATCCATAGAATGAAAATAATACCTCCCTCACAGAGCTACTGTGAGGTTTGACGATGTCTGTGAATCACTTAGTGCAGTGACTGGCATGTGTAACTCACACTATAAGAACTTGACCCTGAGCAGCTCACAGATCCCACAAGGACAACATCACCACCACAAGGCAAGTGCTAGAAACTAGAGCTACCTGCCGAGTGGAGGGGAGCACAGGAGACCCTGTATTTAGGGCTGGGCCAAGGGGTGGGGTGAGTATAGAGTATAAGATAGAGGAAGGAAGTGAGGAAGGAAGAAGGGAGGGAGGGAAGAGGTATAGGGAGAAGATGAAAAGGAAGGACAATGGAAGGAGACCATAATGAAGGAGATTTTAGGAACAAATTAAAACTCATCAGAAAGAGTCATAGCCCTCCTTCCTCTTCTCTCATCTATTTCCAAAAAGGCTACGGATATACAGCCGGGCAACTACAATCGGAGACCCCAGCCGGAGTGGGTGGGTGAGTGCGCCCTGAATGCGCTCTGCCTGGTGGGCAGGGCCAGTGGGCGGTGCTCACTTCATGCCCTGCTGGAAGACTGAGTTGCGGCGGGTCTTGCAGATGATGAGGTCAGCCCACTGCACGACCACGATGCTGGCAAAGAAGGCCGTGTGGCACGTGAACTCCACCACCTTCCGCTGCTCATAGGTCTGGGGGAGGGCGGGCAGAGAGAGGTGAGAGTGTGAGAGGAAAGGGTAGGAACAGGGTACCGCGTGGTCCAGGGCAGATGTTAAACCCTGGCCACCTACTCCACCCTTAGTCCCCAATCCCACTGGCCACGACTGACCACTCCTGCCAGACGTTCAGCCCCACCCTCTCATATGTGTGCATCTGCACTTACACAGCCCCACTTACCCACTCCTGTCCGTAGCTGTCCTCCAGGTCGTTCATGGACCGGTCGTCCCAGTCGAGGCGGATTCCCAGCAGCTGTGAAGGCAGGAAACCATTCTCTGCCAGGATCACAAAGTAGGTGAAGAAGCCACCCAGTGCCTGGATCATCCCTGTGGGTGGTGGGCAAAGGACAAAGGGCAGGGCCTGGGTCATAGAAGGTAACAGGATGGGGCCAGCCCCTACGGGCCAGAGAAGGACATCCCTGACCCTTGGGGAGTTGGCCCCTGTCCTTTGCAGGGGGATCATCCCTCCAAAGGCTGGGAAAAGCATCTTCTTGGGGTTCCCTCCTGAGCCCTGGGCCCGGCCGCACCGATCTGTCCATAGGCCATGCTGATTAGCCTCTCGTTCACCAGCTTGTCTGTCTGTGGGTTTCTCGGCTGCCGCTTCATGATGTCACTCTCAGCTGCCTCATAGGCCAAGGAGATGGCAGGGACCTGTGCAAGGGGGCAGTTGGGGAGAGGATGGCATTTGAAGGGAGAGGGTGGGAGCAGAGGATGATCAACAGTGAAGAATCTTTGACACAATTCAAACACTTATAAAGACCCAAGACCCTGGACATCCCTGGTGGCGCAGTGGTTAAGAATCCACCTGCCAATGCAGGGGACACGGGTTCGATCCTTGGTCCGGGAAGATCCCATATGCCGTGGAGCAACTAAGCCCGTGTGCCACAACTACTGAGCCTGCGCTCTGGAGCCCGCAAGCCACAATTACTGAGCCCACGTGCCACAACTACTGAAGCCCGCGTGCCTAGAGCCTGTGCTCCGCAACAAGAGAAGCCACTGCAATGAGAAGCCCGTGCACCGCAATGAAGAGTAGCCCCCGCTCGTCGCAACTAGAGAAAGCCAGTGCACAGCAACGAAGACCCAGTGCAGCCAAAAAAAAAAGAGACCCAAGACCCTATCATCTTCCAGGCTTTGTGCTCATTTTCTCTGCAACCCTCACAGCCTGCTCAGCTGTCCCTGATGCACCTTTCCTTCCATCTGTGGCCCACCCCTACCTGCTGCGCCCCCATGACTGCCTTGCCTGTCCCCTCCTCCAACCCATGACCTCACCATGTCAGTGCCCAAGTCAATGCAGAGGATGGTCACAGTGCCCAGAGGCAGGGGGATGTTGGCGATGATGAACAGCAGGAAGGGGGTGATCTCGGGGATGTTGCTGGTCAGGGTGTAGGCGATGGATTTCTTCAGGTTGTCAAAGATCAGGCGGCCTGTGGGGAGGTTCTGAGGGCATCAGAGAGATCAGAGGGACCCTCCCCACCCCTAGCCCCTGAAGCATGGCCGCTCGTCTACCCAACAAAGGGAGATTTTGTGTTAGAGGGAAGCTAAAGCAGGCGGTGGGTGCCTGAAATCCTGAGTTGAGTCTGTAACTGGGGTAAAAGGCAGGGAAGCAGATGTGCCAGCTCAGACATCCTGGACGGCCTCCCAGCCCGTGTAGCCCCCTCACCCTCCTCCACACCCGTGACGATGGAGGCAAAGTTGTCGTCCAGCAGGATCATGTCGGCTGCCTGCTTAGACACGTCAGAGCCGGCGATGCCCATGGCAATGCCGATGTCCGCCTTCTTCAGCGCGGGGGAGTCGTTCACCCCGTCCCCTGTCACCGCCACAATGGCTCCCTGGGGAGAAGGTACAGCCAGGCTGGGGGTGCAGCCCCTGCACGCGCCTGGCCCTGGCCCTGGCCTTGACCCTTACCCTCTTGCTCACCTGCCTCTGACAGCCCTCCACGATGATGAGCTTCTGCTGAGGAGACGTCCGGGCAAAGACAATCTCCGTGTGGTTCTTGAGGATCTCGTCCAGCTGCTCTGACGTCATGTCCTTCAGGTCAGAGCCGTGCACCACACACGCCTTGGCTTCTCTGGAGGCAGAGGCAGAGCCGGTTGATTCCCTGGTACCCCACCAGCCCTCCTCGCCACTGCCGGGTCTTCCCCAACAGCTTCAGTCTTCCTCTCCCTGACACTCAGCGACCTGCCTGTCCCATTTCTCTCTCTGAGGGGGTGGTGCTCAGTCCTCACCACGCGGCAGCATCACAGTCGTCAGTACAGTGTGCTGGGCCAGGTGCTACTTCCTTTATACGCATCTCGCTCCTATAGCAACCAGCAGCGTGGATACTACCCTAATTTTGAAGTGGAGAAAATGGAGGCTCGGGAAGGTAAAGTGACAGGTCCAAGGTTACACAGCTAATCAGTGGCACAGTCTGGCCACAGGCTCGGGACCAGGGCACCGGCAGTTAGGACCAGATACCCTCAGGGGATGCTCAAGCGTCCTGTGGGAGAGGCTGAGTTGATGGGGGAGGGGTCCTGCAGAGCCTCACCTGGGGTTGACTTGGCTGACAGGAATGTTGAGCCGGGCTGCAATGTCCTCCACCGTCTCGTTGCCCTCTGATATGATACCCACACCTTTGGCAATGGCCTTGGCTGTGATAGGGTGGTCCCCGGTCACCATGATCACCTGGCAGGAAGGAGAAAAGGGAAAAGGAAAACAGCATTAAGGTTTTTTTTTTCTTCTCCTTTTATTCCTTTCCCAAAGTCGGAAGAGCTAGACCTCTAGATGGTGGGACTGGAAGATCCCAGCCAAAATAATGGAACTCTGTGTGTGTGTGTGTGTGTGTGTGTGTGTGTGTGAGAGAGAGAGAGAGAGAGAGAGAGAGAGAGAGAGTGGGTGAGGGGGAGAGACAACGACAAGTTGTGTTCAGGAGATCAGAGATAGTTTGCCTAACTGGAGGAAAGCCTCTCTGACAGAGTAACAAGTTAATGAGGGTCCCTTGGAAGAGCAGCCTCAAGGATTGTTTAGGAGTTTGAATTTCATGGGATATGAGGATATGAGGTTGTCACAGCTGGAAGGACCCCTAACAGCTCCCATCCCTCTCTGCTGCCTTCCACCACCTGTTCCTCTGCCTCTGACATCCCTTCCCAATGTGGGAAGAAGGTGATTCCTGACTGAACCGTGACATTCATTGCTGATGTTGCAGAATGGATGGAGCTGGATGGGGGAGGTGGTCAGCATCTGAGAGGCTGGTAAAGAGGACGTTGCAAGCATCAGGAGGTCAGAGCTGGCTTAGGAGACCATTTGCATGTGGGGGTTTGTGGGACAAATCCCACAGATACTGAGAAGGAAGACTCTTCATGCCCCGCTGCCTTCTCTTACACCCCCAAAAGCCACATGGGCCTCCCAGCTGAAAGATAAAAGCTTCTTAGCAGTCCTCATCCTACTCAACCCTCTGAGGGGTTTGGCACTGTCTACCACCCCCTCCTTGAAGCCCTGTCCTCCCTCGGCTCCCATGGACTCCTTCATTCCCAGTTCCCCTCCATCCCTCTTCGTGCTCTTTCCCACCTGAGTGAGGAAGCAGCTTTGGTGTCACCTAGCAGACCTAAGGTGAAACACTGACCTTCCCCAAGTGCCTTCACTGAGTCTCAGCAGAATGGAGATGATGAGTCTTTCCTTCAAGTTCGTCTTGAGGAGTTAGTGGCCTTAGGTGGACACTCACTAAGGGTTACCTGTCACCGCCTTCCCCCTCATCACTGGTTCCTCCTTCTCCACTTGCCCTTCCTGTTGGTGTGGCCCAGGGTTTCCTTCCCCTCCCCTTTCTTCACCCCTGCTCTTTTCCTGAGCAATAGACTCAAGCATACTAGCGTGTCTTTAATCTGTACTCACATGGGAACGAGACTGAACTCTCCTGTCCAGGCCCCGTTTCTTGAGCTCTCAGCCATATTCCTACTTTCCCTGAAACCTCTCCCCCTGGGCATCTTACAGACCTTCCGATCTCAGGGCGAAGTGAACTCCTTATCTCTGCTCCCCACCCCCACCGAGCCTTCTCCTCTGCTCCCCACCTGAGATACTATCCATTCGATTCATTCAGTCCCTTTATCTCCTGGATCTTCTCGCCTCCCCATTTGAGTTTGGTCACCAAGTTCTCAAAACGTCTCTCAAAAGTAACTACTCCACTCCTTTTGTCACTGCCCTCATTTGGGTCATCATCTTGCCTAAGCTATTGCAATAGCCTCTTATGCTGTCTCCCCAACCCCAGTTCTTCTCCAAATCCAGCCCCTCCCCCATCCAGGTAGCCTCCTAAGGGCTAGCTCTGCCCTGTGACACCTGCAGCTCTCTGTGGCTCTCAGGATAAAGCCCAAGTCTGGCATTTAAGCAAAATCCTTCCAACTGGCCCTGGCCCTGATTGTAGTCTCCATCTCTGGCGCTCCTCGGCCACCTCCCACTGCCACGCGCACATGCCCCGTGCAGTGCAACCACGGCTGGGTACACACTGTTCCCTGCTATTGACACGCCTTCCGCTCCCTCCCCGCCTTACAAAAGGCTCTTCACCCTTCAGGGCCCAGATCAAATATCATGTCCTCTGTAAAATATTGTCCAGTTCTGCGGGGTGGACTTAACTGCTCCCTGCTGCTCTACGTTCCCTGGACATGCTTTCCCCAGGCCTCGGTGACTGTTCTGATCATGGTAACAGGCTGCCTGGCGAGAAGGGGAGCACGGGCTTTCTGGATGAGTTGGCCTGGCTTCCTATAGCCAGTCTCCCTTTTACGAGCAGTTTTATTTTGGGAAAGCTACTTACCCACTCTGAGTCTCAGCTTGTTTTATTTTTAAATGGGGATAATGATGCCTACCTTGGAGACATTAGAGTGGTTGCAGGGTTCAGAAATCACATATATGTGCATATATACATATAAGCCCTCTAGTGTGATGGTTAAAAAATAGCAGATACCTCAGTTCAAATCCTGGCTCTACCACTTATTAGCTCTGTGGCCTTGGGCATGTTACTTTGCGTCTCAGTTTTCGTCTCTGTAGATAAGGGAAAATACTAGTGCCTACTTGTAGGGTTGTTGTGAAAATCAAATGAGATCATACAGGCTTGGTGCTTAGAATAGTGCCTGATGAATATAAAACCTCACAAAACAATGGGCTCTTTTTATTATTAATGTATCTGACCCTTAGCGGGTGCTCAAAGACCCTATCTGTTAAAATTGTTCTGTGATTAATTTAAAGGCATTTGTTTCCCCTGAGGGATCATGAGCTCCGGAGGCCAGGCACTGCATCTCATTTGTCTTTTGTATCCCCAGTGCCTGGTGCGGTCCCTGGCCCTCAGTAGACAGGTTGAGTTGAACTGATTTGGAAGTAGGTGAGAAGTTGAAAAAGGTGGAACAAGCGATGGCACCAGAATTGGTAACTGGACAGGTTAAGAGTTGTAAAGAGCTGTATCTTGGAAACAGGAAAGTAACCAAGATGGAAGGGATTTTTGTTTGTTTGTTGAACTCCAGCACCTTGAACAGTGCTCGGTAAACAATAAATATTTGTTGAATGAAGCACAAATGTCCTACAGAGAAGGGAGTGGTCATTGAGAAGCAATTGCAGTTGGAGAAGAGAAGGTGGGAGAGGTATGCTTGGTGGAATGAGGGCCAGAGCTAGTCTACGGAGTTATGGGGCGGAGGTGAGTGGCTGCAGGCGAAAGCCTACTAATCTCATCCTAGACGGTTAGAGAGACTGGGCAGTAGCTGGGAAGGGGAGGACAACCAGATCTCCACGATAAGGGTGACTGATTGGCTTGAAACCAGAATGGAAGGAGCCGTGCCCCAGAGAGAGAGGATGGGTGTGGGAGACTGGTCACTCTGAGCAAAAGGGACGAGGGTGAGAGCTCCAAGGCAGGGACCGACCTTTCCTTGCAGGTGGACGGTTTCTCCTCTCAGTCAGCAGGAAGGAGGCCACCAGTGGCCCAGGTCTCCCCAGGGCAGCAGCCTCTGCGGCCCCTGGACTTTTGGTGTTTGGGAGGAGGGACGAAGTGAGGTTGGTACCTTGATGCCTGCACTCCGGCACTTGCCCACAGCATCCGGCACGGCAGCCCGTGGAGGGTCAATCATGGACATGAGCCCCACGAAGCAGAGCTTCTCCGTGGGAAAGTTCAGCTCATCTGTGTCGAATTTGAAGCCCCGAGGAAACTTTCCAGAGGGCAGATTCAGTTGACAGAAGCCTGAAGGGGACAGAAGGGAGGAGTGAGAGCAGCAAGGTGGCTCCCGGGCTGCCCCCAGAGCCCCTCATCCCAGGGAAGCCTTTCTCAGCCCTGCTCCCTGCTTCTGACCCCTCACCTAGCACTCGCTCCCCCAGTCCTCCCAGCTCCAGGTAGGCATTCTGGAAGGCGTCTTGCATCTCCTTGTCCAGAGGGACCTCCTTGCCCTGCACCAAGATGGAGGAGCACCGGTCCAGGATGCGCTCGGGGGCCCCCTTCATCACCAGCACGTGGCTCTGGGGGCTGTCTTCTCTCTCGTGGATGGACAGCTGGAGAGAGGAAAGGCAGTTACAGAGGGGCCACACTTGTCTTGAAGCTCCAGTGCCCAGCACGGGGCCTGGGACAGAGCAGAGGCTGGTAAGGAAAACTCCCTTAATAAAATAACCCCTGATCCATCAACCATTGTCAACATAGGGAGAGTGTCCGTGTGTGGATGGGTGTTTGGACCTCATAGTCCTAACCCTGTAACCTGAGAGTCATCTTCCCATAGGACATTCATTCACTCAGCAAATATTTACTCCAATCAGTTAGGACAGGCCCTGTGCTAGGGGAGAGGTGGCTTTGTCATCAGCATGCCCCATCACCACACTGGCCTTAGGGGATCTTTACCCCTATGGCTTTTACAGGACATAGCTGAGACTGCATTCTTGGCATTTAACAGATGCCCGCAGGCTGAGGGATACCCTAAGGACATTTCCGACGTATGGTTCAACTGAATGGGATGGAAGGGTTGGGGGACTGGAGCCAGAGGATGTGGAGCCCTGGGAAGAAGAGTTGAGAAGGTGACAGGTTGTAGTAAAGGAATGAATGTTTGGGAGCTGGGTGTGGGGTTGGTAGTTGCAACCAGACATCTGGTCACCCACGTTGCCCCAGGGGATGAGGCAGGGGTGGAAGGGTGCTCAGATGCTCTCTCTCCTGCTGTTGATTCCCCTTTGACTCTGTGTGCCCCTCACTTCCATCTCTCCCTCTTCCCTTGACCTGGCACCCAAACCAGACCTGGTACTTATTGGTTGAGTTGAAAGGGATCTCCGCCACCTTGGGGTTTCTATCCCTCATCTTCCTCACGGAGCCGCAGGACAGCTCAATGCACTTGAGCAGAGCTGATTCGGAGGCATCACCAGCTGTGTCCCGCTGCCAACAGGGAGAATTCAGTGTCACAGTGGACGACCAAGGAGGGAGGGCACTGACATCCCCAAGGCAGCCACAGGGTGCAAGAGGGGAAGCTGGGCATCAGCAAAGTGGGCAGGCTGTGGCGATCTCCCAACCCCCTACCTTAGACACAGAGATGTTCTCCTGCCCTGCCTTGAAGACAGCACGGTTGCAGAGACCAGCAATCCGGGACAGGGCGGTCCACGTGGGGGATCGTTTGTCGAAAGTGGCCCCTGGGAGGAAAGGAGAGAGAAGCAGGAGCTTGGCTCTCCTTTAGACCTCTTATCTCACCCAACCCGTCCCGCCACTCCAGTGCCCTGAACATCCTCTGGTCCCCTCCACCCACTCTGGGTAGAGCACTCAATCACCAGACTGATCTTCTGTGGTGTCGGCCTCATGGATCTGGTTGTCAAACCACATGTGGGCGACGGTCATGCGGTTCTGGGTGAGGGTGCCCGTCTTGTCGGAGCAGATGGTGGAGGTGGAGCCCAGCGTCTCCACCGCCTCCAGGTTCTTCACCAGGCAGTTCTTCCGAGCCATGCGCTTGGCTGTCAGGGTCAGACACACCTGGTAGAGAGAGAGGGCAATAAAAAGGGCTCAGCCTGAAGCTGGAGATATCCATGTCCTTACCCCAGATCATGGCTCTGTCCCTCCTCCCTTGATCCTATTCCACGAACACTGAGAGAGACCTAGGTGTAAGTCATGAATGTGTTCCATTTTAGACGTGTTGAGCTGAGATCATGAGTGTATATTTAGGTGAAGTGTCCAGTAGGGAGTTGAAGATATTTGGCCAGAGCTCCAGAGAGGGCCAGAGTAGAACAGGGTGTAGGTATGTGTGAGTCATCACCACCGAACAGGCACCAGAAACTGGGAGATGAGCTTACTCAGGGGCATCAGGAGGAAAGCAGAGCACTGAGGACTGAGGATCGGTGGAGGTGGGGAGGAGGAGACAGTGCAGGGGACTGGGGAGAGGAGAATCAGGGTAGTGATGAGTCACAGTCATCAATGAAGGAGAGAATGTTAGGAGGGTGGACAGCAGTATCCATTTCAGCAGCAGAGTTAAGGACGGGAGATGAGGAAAGGTCACTGGATTTGCTAGTTAGTCACTGGTGACCTTGGAGAGAGCCTTGATGGGAGGGTTAGACAGGATGAGCTCCAGAGGGCAGTGGGGAGATGACTAGTACAAGGGTTGTGAGAAAAGGCAACCAGGACAAGCTCTGGGAGAGAAACTGAGAGTGAAGGCACAGCCCAACCTGAAACCTTTCAGACTCAAACTCTGAGCCATGTATTAAATGATCTTTTTCAGACTCACATTCTAAGCTATGTATTAAAGGAGAATCAAATATGTGATTTTAGGGGCTGGAAGTAAAAAAATTGCAGAGAAGCCATAGCCTCTCTTGCTTTTGAGGCAGGGTAGCAAAGCCCTCCCCTGGAGGCCCCTTGGCCTGACCCACTCACAGTGACAGTGGCCAGCAGCCCCTCAGGCACATTGGCCACGATGATGCCGATGAGGAAGATGACTGCCTCCAGCCAGCTGTAGCCCAGGATGAGGGACAGCACGAAGAAGGATACCCCCAGGAACACAGCCACCCCCGTGATCAGCTGGATGAAATGCTCAATCTCCATGGCTATGGGTGTCCGCCCAACCTCCAGGCCTGAGGCCAGAGTGGCTATGCGTCCCATCACCGTCCGGTCACCTGTGGCAATCACGATGCCCCTGGCAGTGCCTACAACACAGGAAGGGACACCAGGTTGGGTGCCTTGGGGTCCCAGGAACTGAAGTCTCATCCTACTTCCTGGGAGAGGAAAACCATCACAGACTAAACAAGCCAAAGACTCCAATCCTGGTGGGTCACTGTCATTAGATCGTACCTCCCTTGGCTTCCTCTCCCAGCATAGATGGCCAATCTCAGACTCAATACAACAACAAATTATTTTATCTTATACCTGGGCCTGGGGAGAAACCTTGCAAATAAACTCAAGGTTCAAACTGAGGAGATTCAGTAAATGAAATAAAAGTATTGCCTGTGGTATTTCACTAAGATCAATCTCATACTTGTTATCATCCAAACATATATTACAAACACAAAGTAAAGCACTTATGGATTTTCCCTGTAGTCTTAAGTTTTTCTTTCTCAACACTAGGCACGAATCTCTATAGAAGAAGCTAGGCAATCTCTAGCCCTTATGTAGACATTCCAGGGGTCTTCAGGGGAGGAAGTGTGCTGTAGTGGAAAGAGCATGTATCGGAGCCAGCCAAACCTGGGTTTGCATCCATCTTTGAATTCCTACCTAGGGATTGTTTTAATCATGAAATGAGACAGTGCTGTCATACACCTAGAGCAGTGCCTGGCACGTAGTAGGCACTCAGCAAATGTTAGTTCCATTCATTTCCTCTCCTCTCTTCAAAGCCAGTTCAGAGTAAGCAATGGACATGTTTTACTAGGCATTTTTATCAATTGTGGGAAATGTAGAGCAAATTTCAGAATCTCAGTACATTAAAAAGTTAGGAAACAATCTGTGGTGATTTTCACTATGATTCTAATTTGCTGAAGGAGGGGGAAAGCCCAGAGAAACAGAATACACACTGAAGAGAAGTGAGAAACGGGAAGGGAAAGGTATGTGTGAGGAGGGGGGTGCAAGGCCTCCTCTGACCCACTTTCTGAAGCCCAGGGTCTAGTCAGGCTCTTCCTCCCACCAGCTCTGGCCCCGGCCTCCCTCTCCGAGCCAGCCCGACTCTGCTCACTGGCACAACCAAAGAGGGCAGGGGTTTCGGTTGTGCTTGGACTCTGGCCACTCAGTGGCGGCAGCTCTGGGAGCTCTTCCTGGCTTTTGGTCATCTCTAGAACCCAGAGCAGTGGTGGGGCACACCAGGCAGCCTGTGCATGACCAACAGTTTCTTTTGGTGAAGCGCAGGCCAGGATGCAGCCTGAAGGAAGGCCTGAATGTTCTCCTGGACTGAAAGCTTTCCTGTCCCTTCCCCAGCCTGGGCCCTGGTCAAAGCAAGGGTCAGAGAACGAAGCAACTAGTCCCAGAACCAGGAGAGATGGAAGCCATCAGTCAAACCAGAGACTTCTAGGAATCAAGGATGGTTTGGGGCGTGTGCGTGTGTGTGTGCATGCACGTGTGTGCGTCTGTGTATGTGTGTACGGGTCTTGGCCCATATCTGAAGGCTTGGGAATCTGCGCTGTCCTGGGGTGGACAGAACAGAGCTCTTTCTGTGGGGAGGTGACTTTTCCTGGAATCATGCCGCCCCAGCCAATTCCCTGCTCTCTGGAGGGGACTAGTTCTGTAATACGCAGGGCTCTCTGCCCCTTCAATTCCCTCCTCTATAGCGGGGCTTTTGACAAGTAAGTACAGCCATAGCCCCCAGTCCTGCCTGGAGGCTCAGGATGCAGGCTTCTCCCTCAGCTGATGCTGGGACCAGGGGCTCCCCACCAGGCTAGCCTCTCACCTTCCACGCAGTTGGTAGAGAAGAAACAGATATTGCGGGTCTCCAGGGGGTTCTCATGGGTGAACTCGGGGGAGCGGGTCTGGGGCTCCGACTCGCCTGTTAGGGATGAGTTATCCACCTGAGGAGGAAGGCAGTGTGGAGTCATCAGATGGGCAGACGCATTCATGCACGCACAGCTGTGTCCTGACTCCAGCCACACTCAGTCTCCATGACACCCAAGACAGAATTACACTTGCCCTCATCACATATTTATAGCATTACTCAGCTATTGTCCCTGCTCTGGTTTGGAATCTGGGCTCTCACTGGCTTCTTCTGTGACCTTGGGCAAGTTATTTAACCAACATTGCCTCCCTTCACTCATCTGTAAAATGGAGAATGGAGGTAGACTCTCTGCATTGCACAACTACAGGGGGTGCCACTAACACCGTAGTCGATGAAAATGGTACCGTCTAGGGTTGTGCATGGCATGACTCGTGTGGCCACAGGCGACCACCCGGCACGATTATACCATTCTTGCAGAGTTAAATTAGGTAGCCTATGTGAATGCATATAAAGCATCTGACACATAATAATCCTCAATACATGATTGCTATAAAGTGGATATCAAAGAAACACCGGGGGTGCAGAGCATTCATGACACACAGATACAAGGATGCATACGTGTAATATGTGAGACAAGGTGTGGCTGGGCAGTGTGGGGCAGGTGTTGACATCTGGACCTGGGCCTCCCAAACTTCAAACTTCCAACGGGCCCCTCTCAGCTCTATACAGCTTACTTTGTGGACTCAGCCAGTGGCTCTGGCCTGGCCCCCTCACCTTACAGCCGTGGGAAGAGATGATCCGGAGGTCGGCAGGCACTCGGTCTCCACCCTTCACCTCCACCAGGTCTCCCACCACCACCTCCTCCGCATTGATCTGCATCTTCTCTCCTTCCCGCACCACGAGGGCTTGCTGTGGGGAGGCCCCAGGGATCTCAGGAGATGCTCATCTCTACCCCTACCTTCCTCTTTTGCTGGTGTCCCACCTCGCCTCCAACCCCACCAAGGAGGACAGACCTTGCACCCTTAGCAACAAAATAGGTCCTAGCGTGAAGAGCTGGAGGGTCTTTTCTGCCCAAGCCTCCATCTCAGAGCCCAAGGAGGCGAAGGGATGAGTCTCCCAGAAACCTTATGCCCCAGCCTGGAGCCCAGCTCCGCCATCTACCTGAGGCACCATGTTCTTGAAGGAATCCATGATCTTGGAGCTCTTGGCCTCCTGGTAGTAGGAGAAGCAGCCAGTGACGATGACCACAGCTGCCAGCACCACGCCCAGATACAGCTGGTAAGGAGAAAGGTTTTGAGGGACCTGCCCTTTTCCCAACCCCAGAGGGGCAGCTGCCACTCAGGATGAGCATTCAATGCCCCCCTTTGTCTGCATCTGGGAGTGAGAATTGTGGAAGAAAGTCCTTCTCTCCCACCTCTCCTTCAACCTCCTAATCCCCAACCTCCTAAGACCGGAGGGGGTGGGGAAAATCATAGGAAGTTCCCAGGACTAGGACCTCTCTAGGGGGTAAAGACCCAGGGATGCAGACAAGCCCACTCAAGTGTGAAGGAACAGGGAGGGGCTGTCTCAATCGTGAATGATTGTGTATGTTTGTGTTGGAGGAGGAGTGTCTGTAGATATGTATAGAAGTCTCAGCCTAAAGAGCAGAGGGGCTGTCAGACTGTACAGGAAGGTCTTGCTCCCTGACCCCCACCCACTGTACTGGAGACTCAGGGCTGGCGGACAGAATCATGGGCTGGTCCAGGGGTCAGGCGTGCTGGCTCACATTGTCATTGGACGGTTCATCCTCCATGGCAGCCTGGATGCCGTAGGCCAGGAAGCAGAGGATGGCCCCAATCCACAGCAGGATGGAGAAGCCCCCGAAAAGCTGGCGACAGAACTTGACCCACTCAGGGGTGGTCGGGGGTGGGGTGAGGGCATTGGGTCCATCCCGAGCCAGAATGTCCTGGGCCCGCTGGTTGGTGAGGCCCTGAGGGAGGCAAGGAGAGGTGTGGGAGCTGAGCTTGCATCTGGAACCAGCCAGGCCCCTCACCACTTCCCACCAGCTCCCTGGCAGCAGAATAATGTCCAGGTGGAAAGAAAAATCCCACCTGGTCGGAAGGGGTAGGGGACCATCAGGAGAGGCCACACGGAGGAGGTGGCATTTGCAATGGGTGTTGGAGGACTTGAAGGCTGAGTAGGATTTTGGCTGTGGTCCCCCCACCTCTGGTCAGCCTTGGGTTGAGACACATTTTGGTTAGGGCCACAATAATCTCCTCTGGAGGCAGCCTTGATAAGACTCCCTGGAAAGACATCTCAATTGATCCCCACCCCCCACCCCATCTCTCTGCCTTCAGATTCCCCCCTTCACCAAGGATTCAAGAAGAGTCCTACATTATTGACCATGAATGTCACACAGCTTTGGTCACCATCCATCTCTTTCCCCAGAAAGCTTTGCCTGACCCTGTTCCCCTAGCCCCAGGCTGGCTCACATGCCCCCTCTCTGGGTCCCATTGTATCCCAGGCATGATTCTAGAGCTGTACTCACTGTATGGCATTGGAATTCTGTTTGCCTTCCTTTCTGCTGCTAGACTTTGAGCTCCTTGAATGCAGAGGCCACTTCTTATTTCTCTTTTTATCTGTCCCCTCATTTATTTAATAAATGTGTATTGAGCGCCTACTACATGCCAGGCAATATGGTCAGTGCTGGAGATCCAGAGATGGACAAGACCCACAAGTTCCTGCCTTGTACAGCTTATGATCTCGTGAGGTAACACACTATAAATAGACATTACTGCCAGAGAGTGAAAAGTGTTATTTAAAAAAATAAAGTAAGGTAAAGGAAGGGGGTGTAGAATTTTCAAAAAGGCAGTCAAGGAAGGCCTACAGGAGGAGGTATGCACCCATTACATTTCTGATGAATGATTTTTTTACTTTTCACAATGATGGGCTTGGCAGTGTGACTGTGCCACTAACTACTGATATGAACGTGGGAAGCTACTCTCTCTCTGAGTCTCCTTGTTTTAATGAACAGGTCTCCACACCTGGCTTGTTGTAAGGATCAGAGGAAAGTATGTAAAGCATCTATCCCAGTGCTACATGCATAGCAGCACCCAACGCATTACTCTGATAATACTCATGGGTTCCCCCACTATTGCATGTATGTCAGTTCCACGAGAGAAGGTGTGTCACTGAAGCTGCTTGGGATACAGCCCTGCCCAGAGGCCCTCCAGGGCCTGGGTTTTAAGGAGTTCTGGCTTCCAGGCACTCAGGAAAGGAGCTGTAGACCAGGAAGCAGGGGATCTGTGTTCTAGCTTCGGCCTTGCCACCAACTAGTCCCTTGTCTCTGGGCCTCGGTTTCCTTAACTGTAAAGACGGTTGGATTTGAGTTTTAAGGCCCCTTCTACCCTGAGGCTGCGTGGTTCTCTCACCTCTTTGGTGCCCTCCCTAGAAGCCCCTTCACTGACCTTGGACAGATCCACTTGGTACTTGCGGCCCAGCTCATCCAAGGACAGCTTGTGGTCGTCCTGGAGAAGGGAAAGCAAGTTGCTTTGGGGAAGGAGGCAGAATGCGTGTGTCTAGAGTTCATCTGCGGGCACTGAGAGCACAGCAGTGAGGCAAGGAGCATGGGGGGGTGGGCACGAGCTTCCCTGAGGGGCAGCTTTCCCAACATGGGAGCCCTTTTCCATGGCCTGGCTGGGCTGGCTGTGGGCTCACCATGGTCACCTCCTTCTTCAGCTCATCCAGCTCCTTCTCTTTCTGTTTTTTCTTGCCGCCCCCATTTTCCGCAGTGGTGGCTGCAGGTGAGTACTCGCGGCCGGCCTGCAAGAGGAAGGGAGAGCCCGGGGAGTCAGGGAGGACGGAGGCTGGAGCCTCTATTCCCACTGGATAGCCTGGGACCCCAGGCACTGGGAGTGGGGGGCCAGTGGATTCAATGTCAGTGGTCATCCTAGGGGAGGAAAGGGGGTTGCAGGGTGGCGGGGACCCCAGGCCCTCAGTTTGAAAACTATTAGCAGAGCCCCAGGGCTCTACATTTGAACTTCGGGAAAGGCTGAGGGGCTCAGGACTCAGGATCCCACTCTTAGCTTTTGAGCAGTCGGGCTCATGCTAAGATTTTGTTTGTTGAAAGAACCCTGCTCTTAAAGCATAGTAAACAGAAACCTTAAAAACCACCATCCTACACTACTTAGAATTGTAGAAGGGACTGGACAGGGTAGGGGGGTCGTTGAGGAAGCAGTAGGATGTCTTTGTCCCAACACCATGGCTGCTTTACTCAGAGAGGAGTCGAGACAGTTAGGAATGGGGGGGGCAGTTAAGAGTCTTTGGGGAGTCAGGGCTCAGGGCAGGGAAGTGCCTGGAGGAGGAGGGGAGTCACAGGGTCTGGTGGTGGAGTGTGGAAATGGGATGAGCAGGGCTCAGGGACGGAGAAATCAGTCGTCGGAGGATCAGTGCGTCCAGGAAATGGGCGCGCAGAGCGTCCTGGGAGCCCTCCCTATCGTGCTGCCGCCTCCCACCAGAACGCAGGATTTGGGGCTGGGGTGAGTCATGACCTCTTGCTGGCAAAGGTTTGTGGGGGAGTACCCCCAAGCCCCCCTCGCCTCCAGCCTGAAATGTGAAGTGACTCCCCAACCCCTTTGGCCACGGCACTTTTGGGACTAGGCTGCCGCTGCTTGGGCAGGATAAAAGGTGCTGGAAGATCATGTGTCTGCAAGTCCTGTCAGCCAAGAAATAAAAGTTGACCTCAGAGCTGGAAAAAAAAAAAATTGTGACTGGGTAAGAGGCAATTCACAGGATTTGAAGCCCCAGAGCACAATTGGGTGAGGAGGGGACTGGGCCCTGTTTGTCTAAAAATATAAGAAATTGTCTCTGAGCGTGGAGAATGGACTTGAGGACACGGGGAGGGGGAAGGGTAAGCTGGGACGAAGTGAGAGAGAGGCATGGACATATACACACAACCAAATGTAAAACAGATAACTAGTGGGAAGCAGACACATAGCACAGGGAGATCAGCTCCGAAGCTTTGTGACCACCTAGAGGGGTGGGATAGGGAGGGTGGGAGGGAGGGAGACACAAGAGGGAGGAGATATGGGGATATATGTATATATATAGCTGATTCACTTTGTTATAAAGCAGAAACTAACACACCATTGTAAAGCGATTATATTCCAATAAAGATGTTAAAAAAAAAAAAAAGAAATTGTCTCTCTTGGGGCTTCCTTGGAGGCGCAGCGGTTGAGAGTCTGCCTGTCAATGCAGGGGACACGGGTTCGAGCCCTGGTCTGGGAAGATCCCACATGCCGCGGAGCAACTAGGCCCGTGAGCCACAACTACTGAGCCTGAGCGTCTGGAGCCTGTGCTCCGCAACAAGGGAGGCCGCGACAGTGAGAGGCCCGCGCACCGCGATGAAGAGTGGCCCCCGCTTGCCACAACTGGAGAAAGCCCTCGCACAGAAACGAAGACCCAACACAGCCATAAATAAATAAATAAATTAAAAAAAAAAAAAAAAAAAAAGAGCATCAGGTTCTTAACTTAAAAAAAAAAAGAAATTGTCTCTGAGGATAAATCTAAAACTGAAAATACATGGAACTCTTAGGTCCAGGCATTCCTGGGTCCTTTAGTGGAGTCAGGTGAACATTTTAACAGGAGCCTCGTGAGGCTACAATTTCCCTCTCGTCTTATGGGTCTGTGGTCTCCTCACCGCCACCAGGCTTCCAGGGTCTCACAGGGGGCCTTCCGGGGGAGAGGGTGGGGAATTTCTCCTTCCAAGGAGTCTTGGGTGATAGGATAGGAGGGAGCTGGGGAGGCCTGGGATGGCGTGACAAGTGCCTTCCCATCCCCTCTACCTTCCCAGGCTCCTCTCCTCCCACCTCCCTCAGGATGTCGTGTCCTTGTCACAGAGGGACTGTTCAGTTCCTGTCCTGTGCCTCCACTTTTCCACTGGACCCTAAGGGCCATGCCAGGGTTTCAAGAATGAGCTTTCCTATACTATGATGAAATTCTTTTTTTTTTTTTTTTCTGTAAAGAGGGAACACCTGGGTGGGATCTACAGTCAAGGTGTTTGCCTTTTTTTTTTTTTTTTTTTTTTTTGCAGGATAATTTATTTTTTAAAAACAGCCTTTTTCATTCAGAGCAGTTTTAGGTTCACAGGTATACCTCCTACCCAACCCTGCACGGCCTCCCCACCATCAACATCTGGCACCAGAGCGGTACATTTGTTACAATGGATGAACCTATGTTGACACATCATTATCACCCAAAGTCCATAGTTTACATTAGGGTTCATTCTTGGTGTTGCACATTCTGTGGATTTGGATGAATGCATAATAACATATATCCATTATTATAGTGTACAGAGTAGTTTCACTGCCCTAAAACTCCACTGTGCTTGGGGATGATACATTTTTTTACCAGCAAAGAGGAGCCATCCAAGGAATGTGGCAGCTGCCCTGATCACAAGAGATCACGCATCTAGCACCTGGAGATATAGAAGTCTGACCAGTGAAATCAGGAACTGGGGTGGGGGAGGTGCAGTGAGAGGTGGACACCGTTATCGCCCAGACACTAAAGATCTAGAAGGATCATTAGAATGATCTAGCCTCTTTGCAGGCTGTGTTGCTCAGAAGTGCTCTTCTCAGCAAAGGTGATCAGTAAATCTTGCATTTGTTGCCACGTGAAACATCTATGAATCAAGATTATTTTTGGCTTCCTGACGGCTGATCTTCCTGGGGAGACCGAAGCAGCCCAACAGTAGGAGTGGGGAAGGGCTGTGAGTAGTGTTACCTCTCGCTTCCCCAGGTGACTCAGGGGGGCTCATTTAACTGAATGGATTGAAACGTCCTGGATTCACAAATCTAATGTTTTGGATTCTGTCCTTGGTGGGACAGTACTGAGAAATGGATGAAAAGCAGCGAAGACACAAGAGGCCAGAGATTGGGTTGGATAAGCTTCAATGTGACCCTCCATAGCTCCCGGGGCAGGAACAGGGTCTGGGCATTCACAGAGGAGGGGGCTGTGCCTGGGGGCCAAGGAGCAGAGCCCAGAGAATTTCTGTACATACAGGCATGAAGTAAAGTTCATGAAAATTAGAATCAAAGGCATGGTTTAAAAAATTTCCCAGCCCACATATGTACGTCTGGCATGTACAGATGGTGGCTAAGCAAGGAAGCTCTGAGCAGCAGCCCCTTTCCCTAAGTGCCCATCCTGCTTTCCTGCAGGCAGGCACAGAGCTGGGGACACACTGCTCTGTCCCACCTCCTGTCCTGGCAGGGATCTCAGGCTCTGCAGCCAGGAGCCTGCGGAGATTCGGGGCCAGCGGGCTGCCCAGGCAAGAAAGAGAGGAAGCAAGGACCACTCCCCTCCCCTCCTCCCTCCCCCATCCACAAGTCCAAAGTCCCCCTCTCTGGGCCTTGAGTGCTGAAGGAGAACAGAGAGTTCTTTCTGAGAAAGCCCAGGGCTGGGACAGAGTCGGGGCAGCTGGAAATCAGCCAGCCCTCCCCCCACCGCTGCCCTTCGGTGGCAGCTGGGGCAGGCTGGGCTCCCTCCCACCAGGGTTGTCCCTTCCCCCAACTCCCATGCTGCCCTTCACAGTCACAGGGTGATGAGGTGACAGTGAGCCCTTGCTCTGCAGGGAAAAGGGGGATTTGGATGGGGGGTGCCTTCCCTCTTCAGGGGTCTCCTGGCCGGGTGAACTCCAAGCTCCCTCCCTAAGTCCCCCCACTCTCCCCAGCCTCAGTCTGGACAGAACCAGACCTGCTCGCTGACTCGCTACTGGGAGTAGATGGGAAGGGAATTCAGGGATGCTGGGGGAGAAGCACAGACCCCTGAAGATGTCAAGGTCAAATCATTTCTCAAGCAGGACCTCTTGAGCTGGGTCCACCCTGTGCTAAGGTGGAGGAGGGGAGAGGTCAGAGGTCCTGCGCCTCAGCTGGGGACTCCCGTTCCCTGGGGGAACAAAAGATGTCAAGGTGCAGCTGAAGGTCCCCAGACAGTATCTTCCCATGGTTGTGAGCTCTTCCTCTGTGAAGCCCACACGTCAGACATAGCTCTTCACAGACCTCACGTGCCCTCACACCGTGACATCTATGCTCACTCATGCTTGAAGGTCTGCACGTTCGCAAATTGGTCTGCTGAGACACAAACACAGGTGCTAACCCATGAATGTCTGTATCAACTGCAGTCTATGGAGAACACATGAAAACACACACACACACTCACACACCAGTTCTATTTATAGCTCCCACCCTAGCTCAGGAACCCTGGTGTCCAAGCTCCGAGTTTTCTCAGCTGCTAAACTCAGTGTGATACCATGTCCTTGCCTGACCCCCCTGGGCCCAAAGAGCCCTGCATCTCCCCACAGGCGCCTTCTTTCCTCAGCACCCTCCCATCGCTCCCCAGGCCCTTTCCCTCCCTGCTCTCTTCTGCCAGCATTCCACAAAAGGAAAGCAGCCCAGCGCAGGATGTAAAGGGATTGGGTCACTTTTCTCCATATGGAAATTTCATTTCAAAGAATTCAAAGCCCTGGCCCTGCCCCCCATCCCCCTTCCCTGGCGGTTGTTAATCTTCCCCTTGGCATACCCAGTGCTGCAGAATGCCACAGGCTGGGGTGGACTGAGGGGGGTGCCGGCGGCTCTCACCAGCCTCTGGGAAAGTCCTCAAAGCACATGGCTTGCAGCCAGAGGACAATGCTGCCCGGGACATCCGGGGGCGCTGGACGGGGGGCTGGGGACACATCACTCTTCCTCCGCACCCTCCGCCCAGCTGTCCCTGGAGCTCAGGGCCCCTGGAGCTGGTGTCCGGAACTGCTTGGTGACTCTGGAGTGGATGGCCCCTGCCCCCCTCTCCAACCTCAGATTGGACCCCCATCCTCTCAGGCTGGGACTCCCAGAGGAATAGATACTTTCAGAGGGTGGCGAAGGCGGGGAGGATTAACAGTACCAAATGTCCCTTCAGCTGGGAGGCTGGGAGATGCGGTGAGAGAGGAGGAACCGTGGGGATGTGGCTGGAGGAGCAGGGACAGAGATGAGGGAGGGGATGGAGGGAGGGCCGGAGGGGATGCGAGTGGTGGGCTGCGGGGCTGGGGCTGGGGCTGCTGGTGGAGAGGACAGCGCTTGGGCGGCTGAGCGCTATGGGTCTGTGCTGTGGGGCTGTGCACACAGTCGTAGCTGGGACACTGTCAGTTCCAAGTTCAAACCAGCCCACTGCTCCTCCCTCCGTATCCCATCTCCACCTCATCCTTCCCCTCCAGCCCCCCTCACCGTCCAGAGAGCCCTACTGCTCCCCCCAGAGAGGCCCCTGCTCTTTGGGGATACTCACCCCACGGCCCATCTTGGGGCAGAGTGGCTGAGGGACCTGGATGGGGGAGGTCACCAGGAGGATCCCAAGCTCACACCGCCAGCCTGGGGTGGCCAGAGACCCCGGCAGACAGACAGAGACAGTGAGCAACAGGGGAGCTTTAAATAGGTCCCTCTCCCCCTCTCCCCCCGCCTTCCCCTTCTCGGGAAAGAAACGTTTGTTGAAACAGGATCTCTGAGGACTCCTCCCCTCCCGCCCCTTAAGCAACTGGCCTGTGGAAGGTCCGTTTGTCCCGCTGAGTGCTCCCCCTGGGCTCCCCTCACCCTCCAAGCCCTGGCCTGGGGCCACCGCTGCTGAGAGCAGGGAGAGGCCGTGCCGGGTTGGGAACATGCCCCTTACGGACAGGCGGAGGGGGTGCAGTCCCCTCAGCATCCCAGAGGCCAGATGCCATGAGATCTGACCCTTCTTCTTGTTTTCCTGATGGGGAAACTGAGGCCCAGGGTGATTGAACAATTTGAGCTGATAAAACAGAGTCAGAATCTGGGTCTCCTGAGTCTACATCCAACCTCCCAGAGAAAGAAGCAGAGACTGTTCCTTCCAACTGTAGAGGTGGTGGGGATACCGAAGCCAGGAAAAGGTAGTGGTGGAACCCCAGGCCAGCCCTTGTGTATGAGGGGGCCCCTGGTGAGAGTCAAAGGCAGCTCAAGGAGCAGCATGAAGTCTGCTTGGAGATGGAGGGGAGAGGGTCTCCCAAGCTCTCCAGATATAGCCTCTCCAAAGTTTGAGAATCAAGACTCCTGGGGCCTGGGAGGTGGCTGGCGGAGGGACAGGCTGGGCACAGAGGAGACAGCCCAGCAGGCTTCCCAGATAATATCTCTGGGTTTCGTTCACCTTTGTTACAGGCAGGACACGCCACTCCCTTAGTTGAGGTGCTCTAGGCTGAAATTGTGCCTGGGGTTTGTGGGTGCGTGGGGAGAAGCCCCAAAAGAGGCAAATTCAGAGCTTCTAAGAGATGTATGGAGATCAATATCTTAACAAGTACCAGACCTGTGAACTAGAAAGGAGGGCTACAAGCTTCCTTCTTTTGGTGGGGAAGGGAAGGCAAGTCTGCAGCCGGCAGGATGGAGGGTAGTAGACAAGGGGCCGCTCTTCAGGGAAGCATGGGAGAAACTGAGGAAGTGCCTGGGGAGAGAGGTGGGCCCTCACCTCTGGCAGGATGGGGGTCTGGAACCTGACACCAGCCAGAAACAGCAGTAGAGGAGATAGCCAGGAAAGGACCCTCTGGTCTAGAGGTGGTGTTGCTGCTTGTTTGTTAAAAGAGCCAAAGAATCGGGGCAAAGGGAGGAAGCGGGGAGCCCGAAGGGGCAGAGAGTGAAGAAAAGATCCTGCGCCTGCCTTCTCATGGGAGCACTCAGAGGGCAGGGTTCTCCTGGTGGAGGGAAGCCAGCCGATAGGGGGCAGGTCTGAGCCCTGGCTGGGAAGCTTGAAAGGAAGTTAGGAGGAGAGGAGGGCGGGCTTGGGGCCCTTGGGCCAGAGGCCTGAGGTGTCTGCTGGCTGGGCTGGTCCCTCTCTGAGCCCAGAGGGAACTCCCCACAGAGGGATTATCAACCTCTCCTCAGCAAGTCCACTCTCAGGGCACAAGGCTCTGAACTCCCCAAATAACTGGCCCCCTCCAGGCCTGCAGTTGGGATTTTCCATTACAGGGATCCGGTAGGTCACACCCTTCTCCTCCTGGGTTGCAGCAGGAAGGGTGGGTGGAATGGGGTAGACACCTTCTCCACATGGACCCCTCAACTGACCTCGAATTTGGACCTGGGGGGAACAGGCAGTGGGAGGAAACAACGAGGAGAAAACGGATCCCAGTTCAAGCCCAGGTGTGTAGAGGGGAGAGTGAGAGAAGTAGCTGAAGATGTAACAAGAAGGCTGGTGGTTAGACGTCAGGAGAGACTGCCTGAAGAAGTCAGGGGAAGAGTGACTCACGTGTGGGGGGCACTCCACACAGAGGGCAGCCTTGCCCTGGGGAAGGGGTGGATGAGAGATGACTTGGGATGTAGGAAGCACCTGTTCCTCCGTTCCTAAGTTGGAGTATCTGGGTTATCTTCTGCCTTGCCCTCTGCAGGACACAAGGTGAGGTGGAACACTGCCCCCGGAACTTGAGGGTCTGCGGACTTCTGGCACTGGGCTCTCCTAGTTTTCACTGTCCACCCTCACTCACCCTGGCACCTCCCACTACTGCCCAGTCCTTCCAAGGCCCTGGCTCTGGTCCCCGTAGCCAGGCCCAACACTGGAAGGGACTGTGCCCTTCCTCTGCCCACACAGCCTAGTGGGGGGGTCCCCGGCCTCGCCCCGCATTTGGGCTAGTGTGCAGCTCCAAGGGCACTGCTGCATGCACATCTAGGGCTCAGACAAAGGAAAGGGTGGACAGGACACCTGGGGCCCATTCCTCACCCGTGTCCTGCATCCCTGACCACCCTCCCTGCCCGGGACATTGTAGAGGCTCTGGGAGTCTACCTCCTCCTCCTCCTCCTCCACCGTGGACCTCAGGCTCCAGGACATCAGCCAGTGTAGACACCAGCTGGTCCTTTGATCTGGGGGGGCCTGGCCGGGCTCCTGCTTCCTTTGAACACAGCCGGTGGTGCCAACTTGGATCAAGGCCCTGGGGGTAAGAAGAGCAAAGCAGAGAGTGAGAAAGACTTAAAAGTAGGAGGTGGGAAGGCCGGGGGGACTGGGCTGGGGCGTGGGTTGGAGAGAAAGTCATAGATCGGATAGGGGGTCCGCAAAGGGCAGGGTGCGTGGCTCTGAATCAGGTGTTTGGTTGGTGTGGGAGGATCTGGGAAGGAGGTGTGTGTGTGTGTGTGTGTGTGCGTGTGTGTGTGTGTGTGTGTGTGTGTGTGTGTGAGAGAGAGAGAGAGAGAGAGAGAGAGACAGAGACAGAGAGAGACCAAGAGAGCGTCAGAGAGAGGCAGAGGAGGGCATATTCTTGCGTGTGTGTGTGTGCACGCGCATGCACCTGTGTGCTCGTCATTGACTGAGGGGGACGTGACTGTGTGGGGTCCTGTGTGTGGGGAAGAGACCGTGGGAAGGAACCAAGGTAACTCCAGAGGGGGGATGTGTGGTCAGTGTAGTAAAAATCAGTTCTTTGTGTACCAGTGCATGTTAGTACCCCCGTGTGTGTGTGCGTGGGTGCGTGCGTGCGTGTGCACGTGTGGCCGGTGGGGAGGACGTGTGGGGCCGGGTGGGTGTACGTGAGAGGCCATGGGAGAATGTGTATGTGCAGAGGGAGGGGGTGGGGACGCCGCTCAGCTGCAGATGGGCTCTCAAGGTCTCCAAGAAACAGTTTTGTTTCCTAAGTGACTGGTCTCCTGGGGCCTCCAGCCCAGACTTGAAGGTTGTTTCAAGATCATGAAAGAGAGCGAGGGAGGGAGAATGGGAGGGCAGGCAGCGCTGGGAGCTCTAGCACTGCCACCCCACTGGCCCCCTGCCCGCCCCCTCACCCCACTTCTCTGCCCCAGTCCCGATCTGGGCCCAGGTCCCCAGCCCTGCTCTCCCTCTTCCTCCTTTCGCACGGCCAGCCCGCTCTGGGCGGCCTCGCTTCTCGCCGCTGTCATTCCCTCTGAATCCCTCTCCCCTTCTTCTTCAGGGCTTGTGGTCTTGCCACCACGGCCAGGCCCCCAGGTCCTTCTGGGGGGAGTGAGTGAAAAACTTCTCCCTCCATGAGGAAGCCGTCTTGAGGTGGTAGGATGGACGGGGAGCCTGGAAAGGCCTGGAGTGGCCGTGACAAGTGCCCCAGAAAGGTGCCTCTTCCTCTCCAGCCCTCCCTCCTTGTACTTCCCACAGGTTGCAGTGACCCTGTGGTGGGCAGAGTGGCTGTCCAGGTCCTGCTGCTGCCTCCGTTTCACCACTGGACCACAAGGACCATGTTGGATTTTCTCTCGCACTTGCTCTCCCCCTTTACATCTGCACCTGTTTTCTTTCTGGTCTTTCTTTTCAAGCTACACAAAATGCGTTCTAAGAGCCTCTTCCTCTGTCTCTCCTTGTTTCTGTCATCTTTAATTTTTCCTCCAGATTATTCTTATTATCCTTTTTATTGTTAAAACCACATTATAAAGAATTTAGGGGGGTGGGCCTAGATAAATGGGAGGTTGGTGTTTTGTTGTACTTTGGTTTCCTTGTGGAAGGAAAACTTGTATGTTAATGGTAATTATCTGGTAGAGAAGAAGAAACTGATAATTCAGAAGAGACAGAGATAAATTCAGGAATTAAGTCCTTCAGAGTGAGGATAGGATCCAAAGCACAAAAGGAAGTCCCGGGTTACATGTTTGACTGTAACAAGGAAACAAAAATAACTAAGTGTCTTTCTTCCTTTTGATTCAATGTAAAATTATGCTTCCTGATTGAATTTAATTTTTTCATTAAGTTTGTCATATTAAAGTAACTAAACAAGGAGGCCATTAGATTGAGGTGGCAGCCTATGTAAGCAAACCAAAATCCAAACCCAAACATATAAATGCCTCAAGATCATGAAATCAAAATGCTAAGGACAACCAATTCTAGGCTTTAAACTATGGTCATTAATTTCCTTCCTCTTCTTCCACAGCTTCTTTATGTAAGTCTTTCTCCTAGCTTCTTTTAGCAAAACACTCCTAACCACTTCCAATTTGGTGGATTGGAATGGATTTTTGCTCAAATAAACTCTTAAAATTAAAGAAAAAAACAAAAAGAATTCAGAAAATAGAGAAAAGAGCACCCAGAAGAATTTTCCTCCATCTCTCTGCCTCTGCTCCATGCCCACCTCTTTTGGCCCCCTTTAATGCTCTCTGGGTTTGGATAGCTCCATACCTGTGTCCTAGACGCACAGTGGAAGTCGGAGGGAGGAAAAGGAAAGGACCGGGGTGTGGCCCAGGGGGAGCGTGTCAATCCTCCTCCTTGAGCACGATGGCCCAGAGCTGCTCTGTGCCCATCTTCCCACTGTCCTACCTGCGGCCCACACCATGGTCCAATGCAAAAGGCACATGTCTGCAAGACAGGCCAGCAAGGTTGGTCTCAGTGGGACCACTCATGTGACCTTGGGCAACAGGCATCCCCACTCTGGCTTTGCTTCTTCATCTGAATAACGAGGAGCAGAGCTAGAAAATCTCTGAGGTCCTTTTGCAACTCTGATGACCCCCAAATTCCAGGCTACTTCCTCCTCAGCTCATGGCTCAACTCAGGTAAACAGGAAAATGTACCTGTGGTTCTATCTCCAACCACACGTTGGAGACCAGGGTTCAAAAGGAGATATAAGGAGGCAGGCACTCCTATTTTGTTTATCAGTGTGACCCCCAGAAATGGGTCTGATCCCTTCAACTCTTGGCCTAGAAGCAAAGAATGGCTCAGGGTTTGGGCAAAGACTACCCTGGCTTCTTACCGAGAGCCTGTGTGGGAGGGGGAAGGGTCTGACTGTCTTTTGGGGAGAAGGGCAGGGCTGGGAGTGAGGTTGGAGAAACTTGACATTTCTTGGCTGGCATTTGATCCACAAACAACAGATGGGTCTGTTTCCAGAGACTCTTCAGGCTGGGAAAAGTCTGTTAGGGGTCATGGGGAAGATGGGGTTAATGGGCCCCGCTGAGTGTGGGGGGCAGGGGTCACAGCTGGGCCCTCTAGGGTTCCTGTTTGCCTTTGATTCCATCTGGGCAGGGAGGGAGCGGCCCCCAGCCCCCTGAGGCAGGTTTGCTTTGGCCTGAGATCTGACCCAGCCACCGGCCCAGAGCTCCCCACCTCCCTGCTCCCCCTATCAAGAGGCAGCCCGGTTCCCCCCAGCCTCCTCCTTTCTACCTCCTTCTTCCCTAACCAGGCCCCCTCCACTTGGCCCAGGATACAGCTCTGCTTGTCTGCCTGTCCCCTTTGGCATTCCAGATGCCCGGCTAGGACAAGATGCCCTGCAAACATCTGGCAAGCAGGGCCGAAAGCTTGCTCCACACAACGAGCTCTCCTTGGGACCTTGGGGAGCTCGGCCTCCACTGTGCCTTGGTTTCTCTGCAAGTCCAGGATCCTTTCACTCTTGTGCTCCTGTCTGGATATTCTCAGCCTTGTCCCTTGGGGAACCCGAGTGCCCCCAAGGATGATTCAGTCAATGGTGTGGGCTCACAGTCAGTCCAATGAATCCTTCAGACTTTCTCCCAGTATTTCTGGAGCACTTACTGTGTGCCAGGTTCCGTGCAAGGTACTGGAGAGACTGTTACAATCAAGGCAAATAAGGTTCCCATCCTCATGGTCCTTTTGTCAGAATCTCATGGCCTTTTAGTCACCAAATCCCTCTACCCCATCCCTTGACCTGGTCTTCCCAAGGGCAGCTCTGAGCCCTCGGGGATGCCTCATTTCCTCTAGCTCCCCTCACTTCTTTACTTTCATTTATGCTAAGTGAGATTGGGTGGGCCTGGGCTCTGCTTCCCACCTGGGCGATTCTCCCATCCCAAAGATGCAGGAGCAAAGGCTGGGCCATGGAGCACTAGACTTCACCCTGAGCTGGACCAGAGGGAGAGCAGAAGCTTGCCAGACAGGACTCACTCCACCATGAACTAGATGTGTGAACCTGAATAAGTCCTTTACCTCCCATCAGTAGAGTGAGGGGGTGTACTGGGTAGTATACAGCTCACCTCTAGCTGTATACTAATAACCCACGCCTGGGCCTCACCCCAGGGATTACGTTTTAGCTGGTCTGAGGTGGGACTCAGCCATCAGTAACTTTTAAAAGCTCCCAGATGATTCCACGTGCAAACAGAGTTGGAACCAATCATGCCTAAGAGCTCTAGCTCATCAGAGCTAACAGTTAATGAGGCACCATGCTAAGCACTTTAGCACTTCCCATGAGTTACTTCATTTAATTCTCATAACAACTCTTTCATAGATGGGGAAACTGAGGCATGAAGACCCCAAGACGCTTACCCAAGTAAGGCAACTGGGATTCAAACCCAAGCAGTTTGGTTCTAGAACCTGCACATATAACTTCTGGGTTATAAGGATGCAGAGAAGGAGCTGCTCTATCCCCAGGAGCACACGGGCAGAATCCTCCAGGCTGCAATGGCGCGAGAGAGGAATGCCCCAGAAGATACAGGGAAGGAAAAGTACAGTTCAGGATTTGGCAATTGATTGTACGTCTGCTGGCTGAACACTGTTGTGTTTAGCGGGTGGTGGGAGCTCGGAGAAGGAAGAGATGGTTCTCAGCTGGAAGAATTGGGAGGCCTGCAGGGAGGAGGTGGCATTCTAGTTGGGTCTTGATGGATAGGTAGGATCCAGTTCTGGCTCAGAGAACCAGAGAGAGCATGTTCCGGGTAGAGGAAACACAATGGGCGCAGGCACAGAAGCCTGAAGCACCCAGTGTGCAAAGAAACAAGGGAGCTGATACTGGGAATGGGTGTGGGAGCCATTTCATGGGGGGGGGGGCCTTGAACACCAGACTAAGTGCCATTCTAAAACGCCAGTGTTTCCTAAAAGCCTCTGATGATAATAATCACTTCGGGGGCTTATTGCAAATACAGGAGAGCAAGCACATCTCTTAGAAATTCTGATCCATAAGGGCAGGGGTGGAGAGTGGGAATCTGTATTTTTACTGCCAAGCAAATTTGAAAAATATTGTTATAAGCAACATAGAGCCACTTCAGATTTTTGAGCAGGGGAGCGATGCTCTTGCAAGGTTCACTGATTGCGGGGGGTGTGTGTACATGGACCGAGGTGTTGGGCTGGAAGGGAGAGACAGGTAGGAGGTTACGGCAAAAATTTAGCCAAGAGGTGATAAGGGTCTGGAGCAAGAGAGTGGCAATGACAATGAGGAGAAAGGGACTTTGGGAGGTAGAATTTCAGGATTTGGCAATTGATTGTACGTCAGGATGAGAGAGGAAGGAGCTGGAGATGGGGGTGGATACTGGTGCAGAGTTAACTAAGATAAGGGTATGGAAGAAAGGAGGTTGTGTGGGAGAGAAGATGCACATTTGCCCCGGGGCATGTTCAGTTTGAGGTGTTACTGGCAGGGTTTCCAGGTGAAGGCGCTCAGTGGGTGGTGAATTGGGAACTGGAACTTGGGAGAGGGGGCAGGCTGTGGAAGTCACCTGCACAGAGGTGATCACTGAACCAGGAGCACCAACTTATCTTGGACAGAACCTTGGGTAACATCCGGTGTAGAGAAGGAGGATCCAAAAGATGGAGAAGTAGACAAGCCAGAGAGATGGGGGAACTAGACCAAGAAGGAGGCCTGGAAACCGAAAGAGAAAAAAGTTTTAAGGGGCAAGGAACTAACAGCTTCAGATGCTACAGGAGGCCAAGGGGAAATGAAAGCTGCTCACTTTTGGGGGAACTCAGAAGTTACTGGTGTGACCTTTGAGAAAACCATTTCCATAGAGGGTGGAGTTTGGAGATAAAATTGTGAAGGGCTAAGGAGTGTATGGAAACTGAAGCAGGCGTGGAGGTTACCCTCTTCCAAGAGGAATACAGGAAGTGGAGGGAAAAAGACAGTGGGAAACAGAGAGCAGAGGGGGTGGGAACCAGGGGACAGACACGGCTCACTTAGAAGAATCTCCCCGCCTCTATTTGCTGCAGGTCCTGCTCCGCCATGTGCCCTAGCTTTGATCATAGCCAGGCACCGTGATACCTACATTCTCACTTTATCTTCACAATAGTCCTCAAAAAACATAAGGTCAAGACTGTACTAATTCTCATATTCTACACGGTGAAACCAAGGCTAGAGGAAGTCAGTAACAGAATGGAGGCAACACAGCTGGTAGAACCAAGTTCAGCCAGACCTATGTTGTCTGATTCTGGAATCTCAGCCCCAAAGTTTTTGACTAAGTTGAGAACACAGAAGTTTTACTTCATATGCCTGAACGCCTAAAGCTAAGCAGCTTCAACGTGGGGATCTGCTCTGTCTAGTCACCTGCCCCCAGGGACATCTAGTTCAGAAGCTGGCATCCTCAGCACCAGCGCTCGGTGCCTCAGTGCCCTCTGGAGCAGGCAGTCCTGCCCACCTGGATTCCCATCACGCAGGACCCGCACCCTTGTCGTTCCCCCAGACACTGGCTCCTCGGGATTGCCGTTTGTCCTATGCAGAAGCTGCATGGCAACGTAGTCAGGAACTACTGTGGAGTCAGAATGCCTGGATAAGAAACCCAAATCTACCACTCACTGGACAGAAGTTTAGCTTCTCTGAGCTTCAGTTTCCTTATCAGCTCTAATTCATAGGGTTATTTTGAGAATTCAAATGCTCGACACATGTTGGCTACTATATTTTCTGCCCTTGCTTTTCCATGTCCTGGTCTTGGGACTGCAGTTTCTTCCTTAGCTGAGTCCAGTCTCCAGCACACTTTCTCCCCAGAGGACAGAGCTCGGCCCTTCCCAGGCTGCCCAGGAAGCCAGGATGGGTTGTCTGCTGAGGGATGGAAGGTTAGGGCTCCGAAATAGGAGGAGAAGCTTTCTGTCAACTGTGGATGGTCTGTTTGTCTGTGGAGTGTCAGACAAACTCCAGAGGGGGCAACAGCGCCCACCGTGGAGGCGATCTGGCCACGAGAGAAAGGACCCAGCTTCCCTCTCTCTCCGTCACCCATTTGCTCCCTCGCTTCCTCAGTTGCTTGGCACTTACCTGTGGCGCTTCTCCTCCTTGCCAGGCACTGCGCTAGGCATGGGGGCAGAGCCAAGAAGAGCCAACGGTGGCCTTGAGCGGCTCGCAGCCAGGATGGAGAGGCAAATATAAACCAGGCCTGGGACAACAATGCAGAGTGGAAAACACCATCAAAGGGCTGAGGACAGGTGCTGTGGGAGCAGGGGAGGGTACGTCAGCATCAGGACCCCCGGCCCGCTCCCCCCCGGGGTGAGCTCCTTCATCCTCACCATCCTATCTGTTTCTTTGTTTTTGTAGTCTTTATTTCTGGCTTTGTTTTCCCTTCTCTTTTCCAACAGAGAGCCTTTGGAAAAATTCCACCCTTGTTTCAGTTGGACTAGGGAAAAGGGCATTTGTCTACTCTTTGGCCAGGAGAACCAAGGGGTGTCAGGTTCCTGGAGAGTCCAGGTGTGGACAGTGGGGTGCTGGGGCTGCGGGGAGGGAGGCTTGGAGAGCACGCAGCACAGGGGCAGGGAATGGTGATAAGCAGGGGCTGCATGCTCTGGTACCCTCTTCCCAGAGCTTGCCTCATATCCCCCATCCTCTGTCCTGATTGGAGGGGAGAGTTAAGGCCCCCGTCCATCTCAGGGAGCCCTGTGAACCCCGCTTTCAGTCCTCTTTCCCCACCCAGGGTGCTTGGAAGGGCTGGGGCCCCAGAGGTGGAAGTGAGCCTTTGATATCGGCAGCTCTCGAGGGCTGTGTATGTGTGCGTGTGTGCACGCGTGTGAAATTCCTCTCACCCATTTCTCCCCTCACCCCACCCTCCACACCACACACACACACACACACACACACACACACATGCACACACATGCTCCTCTTATTGATTCCTCTTTTCCTGAGCCTCAGCACTGCATTCATTCATCGAACAAATATTTATTAAACACCCATTATGTGCCAGGAGCTGGAGATACACTCGTGGGAAAAGACTGTTATTTCAAAAGGTTGCATAGGCACCAGGAGTGCGTGCATGTGTGTGTGTTTGCACATGTGTGTATATGAGCAAGTGTGTGAGGGTGAGGGGAGCAGGAGGGAGAAGAATGTTAGCAGCTCGAGTTCAGGAGACAAGCGGCTTGCACTTGCATCCGGGTGCTACCATTTGCTAGCCTGGTGGCCTTGGGTAGGGGATATACCCTCTCCAGGTCTCCTGCTCCCATCTGCAAAACAGGTGGCAACAGGACTCAGCCCTCGTAGCTGTTGCGAGGAGCGGGCCGAGGGAGTGAGCGCGCGTGTGCAGGGTGTGCGGAGCAGTGCCTGGCGCACAGCAGGTGTTCAGTAAGTATTAGCAATCGCTGGTGCCTCCTCCTCACCTTGCTCAGAGCTGGGTGTGGGCAAACTTGGGAACGACCTGTTCTCCAAATCTGCCTCCTGCTCACTGACTCAGAGGCAGTCAGCAGGCGCTTACCACCTTCTGCCCCCGGAGGCTCATCTACAACACGCAGCCTACAAACCTCTGTCTAGCCATACCGCTGCCATCTTCTGCCCTTGATCGGTCCCACTCCCCCACCCCAGCTGCCTGTGATGGGGAAGAAGTGATGTCACACCGTGGGAGCTGCCTCAGCCCCGTGCCACCCTCCAGACATAGGTCTGCACCGGCAGCCCCCTCTCAGCTGGCTGGGAATGGAGGAGAGAGATGCGGAAGCATCATGGTGGAGCCCAGGCACCCAGCCCTGTGGGACTGGGGAACAAGGGACTTGTCAGGGGAGGCAGGATGAGGGGTTTCCAGCGGGGAGGGATCCATCCACGGCCTTCCAAAGTGGGAGGCAGCTGGCACTAATCCTGGCTTTAGAAATGGCAGGGCTTCCTCCGGAGTCAGGGCTAGGCCAGCAATGGCGTGGTGGGTTCTCTGTTCTTTTTCTTCTTCTTCTTCGTCTTCTCCTTTTTTTGGCCATGCCACGCGGCATGCGGGATCTTAGTTTCCCGACCAGGGACCAAACCTGCACCCCCTGCAGTGGAAGCTCGGAGTCTTAAACACTGTACCGCCAGGGAAGTCCGTGGTTTCCCTGCTCCTGAACAGCTGTGCCGCCCCCTTGGCATAGGGTTCGAGAACTGGGGAAGGAGTGTGGGCTCAGCCAGGGCTAGAGGAGGGTTCAGGGAGTAGATACACACACATACACACACACACGATCCCCCATGAGGGTGCAGATGCCTGGCCAGGAAGGAAGGAGGGAGAGGGTCTGGTGTGAACGTGTGTGGGTGCGGGAGGTAGCTTTGTGGTTGCGTGAGTGGGTCTGGGTGTGAGTGTTTCTCTTTTGGTGCACCCAGGTCCCTGTGTCTGCATCTCTGTTTCAGTGTGTCTCTGCATGAGTTGGATGTCAGGGTAAAGGTAGGTTTTTTGCTCCGTCTCTGTCTTGTCTCTTTACTTGAGGCTCTCAGCAAGTCAGCAGAGAGAATTTTCCCTTTTGGGAGGGTGGGAAAATATGGCTCATCGGGGCAGTAGGGGTCAAGGCTTTCATAAACACACACAAAGCACAGGACATTCTTGTGTGTGATCCTAAGCTCCCACCAAACTGGGATTTATACACATTTAAGAGAAAGAAAGCCAAGGATTACGAGTGTGTCTGTGACTCTTCTGTAAGTCTAATGTCTGGTGGGTATGTGTGCTCGTTTCTTGGATGTGTTTGTCACTCTGTCCCCAAGGCACTGTCCGTATCCGTAGACGGGTGTGTGTCTGCACATACGTGCTGGTCCATGTTTGCCTTTAAGAAGCCATTTAACAGAAGAAGCACCGGCTCCTCAAACTCAGACAACCCGAGGTTCAAATCTGAGTTTAGACAGTAACTAATCCATTAACTTTGGACACGTTCCTAAACTCCTGTAAGCCTCAGTCTCCCCACAGGGGTGATAATAGCACTAACCTCACGAGGTGCTGGGAGGATTAAATGAGATCATGTTACACACCTGGCACAGGTGAGAATATGTCAACAGCCCCATCTGTGAATGTGCCTCTCTGAGAAAAATGTCTCCACGGTTGTGACTGTAAAGTATGACATCTCAGCCAGATTATCCACTCCTTTAGGGAACAGTGTGGGTCTTATTATCTTTAAGGACTCAGGACACCTCAGTGCCTTGTATATATTTCATCTTAGGGGAAGTGAGTTAAATAAGCCTGGGAAACATAGGCCTGGTGTCTGATGTATGCCCACCCCTGGTGGTACAGGGAGGGCGAGTTGGCTGGTGATGGCATAGTGACAACAGCCCCCCATGATCACTACTGCCCACTTCACTCACATCTCTGCAACCCCAGGCTCCCTCCCTTATGGCTGATGAGGCTGGCCCAAGACTCATGGAAAGGCCGCCTTCCTCCTTTCTCTGCTCACCCCACCTCAGGCATCAGCCTCGGTGCTGGGTAAGCCTGGGTGGAGTTTTTATGGACCAGATCGGGAGGATACAGGAGAGCTCTCCATTCCCGATGATATATCCCTCCTCTGCAGCACGTGGGTGTGCTGTGTGTCCGTGCATCGCTCTGTTGGGGGTGTGACGTCTTTCTGTATGAAGCTTCTCTGTGTTACTGTAGGTACATGCGTGTGCTACTGTGTGACGCGCCTCTGCCTGGGGTTTGCTCTCCTCCCCCAGTTTTCCCAGTTACATAAGCATCTGAGGGGCTACTCAGGCCTGGGCAATGGGCTCCCCCTGCTGGCAGCCTCTGGAACTCACAGCCTGGGGAGGGGCACGTGCAAGAGCGGGTCTCCCAGGGCCTCATTCCCACTGGAGAGGCCAGCCCAGCCCTCAACGGCTGCCTGCCCTCGGCTCCCTCCCAGCCCCAAGCCCTAGGGTGTTCTCTGCTCCCTGAGTGTCCCTCTCATGACACTCATTCTGGGGGTTGGTTATTACTTGCTTGTGGTACAACTCTCCGGCACGACTGTATGTTCCCTGAAGGAAACATTTCTGCCTGTTTACCTCTGCATCTCCAGTGCCCTGCATGCCGTGTGGCCCCATCGGTATTTTTGTATGTGCGTGTGTGCTTCCACAGCATGTCCAATTTTTGGAAAAATTTTTATTGAAGTATAATTGATTTAAAATGTTGCATTAGTTTCTGCTGCACAGCAAAGTGAATCAGTTATACACATACATATATCTACTCTTTCTTAGATTCTTTTCCCATATAGGTCATTACAGAGTATTGAGTAGCATTCCCTGTGCTATACAGTAGGTCCTCATTAGTCATCTATTTCCAGTCGGTATTTGTTCAATAAAAAGGTTATAGGGTGAAGAGGCTTGGGAAGAGAGACGGGGGGGGGGGGGTGAGGGAAGATTTGGGGTGTTGGGGACAGATAGGCCTGAGCTCATCATACCTTGGCCACTTAAAAGCTGTGTGGCCTTGGGCAAAATGCTTAACCCCTCTGAAGCTCAAGTTTCTCATCTGTTAAATGACACCATCTGGCACAATATGCTGTAAAGACTGGAAGTAATGTCCCAAAAGGCCTTATTGTACAGGCATCTGTGAAATTGAACAAAGGAAACCTAAATCAAAATGGAGTCAGGAAGCCATGAAGGGAGGTCTCTCATGCACTCATTGCTCACCACAGCTTACAGATCCCAGCAGGAAGAAGGAAGCCTTCCTTTTGACCCAGCAACAAGCTGCCCATCACTTGCAGCCAATAAAAATTCCCTGCCACGGCCTGCCCTCCTCTCCTCCCATTTCCTCCTAAAACCTAGTAAAACTTGACCTTCCCTTTGTCTCCTTGGTCTTGCCTGTGGTTCACCATAGTTTGCTTGTCCCGAATTGCAATTCCTGTGCTATTCATGGATAAACTTATTTTGGTTAGCTTAAGACCTTGTTGTTTCATTTTTATTTTGTTTTATTTATTTATTTATTTTTAAATTTTCTTTAAATTTTTAAATTTATTATTTATTTATTATTTTTATTTTTGGCTGTGTTGGGTCTTCGTTTCTGTGCGAGGGCTTTCTCCAGTTGCAGCGAGTGGGGGCCACTCTTCATCGCGATGCGCGGGCCTCTCACCGTCGTGGCCTCTCTTGTTGCGGAGCACAGGCTCCAGACGCTCAGGCTCAGCAGTTGTGGCTCACGGGCCCAGTCGCTCCGCGGCATGTGGGATCCTCCCAGACCAGGGCTCGAACCCGTGTCCCCTGCATTGGCAGGCAGATTCTCAACCACTGCGCCACCAGGGAAGCCCCTGTTTTATTTTTTAACATCTTTATTGGAGTATAATTGCTTTGCAATGGTGTGTTAGTTTCTGCTTTATAACAAAGTGAATCAGCTATACATATACATATATCCCCATATCTCCTCCCTCTTGCATCTCCCTCCCACCCTCCCTATCCCACCCCTCTAGGTGGTCACAAAGCACAGAGCTGATCTCCCTGTGCTACGTGGCTGCTTCCCACTAGCTATCTATTTTACGTTTGGTAGTGTACATATGTCCATGCCACTCTCTTACTTCGTCCTAGCTTACCCTTCCCCCTCCCCATGTCCTCAAATCCATTCTCTATGTCTGCGTCTTTATTCCTGTCCTGCCCCTAGGTTCTTCATAACCATTTTTTTTTTTTAGATTCCATATATATGTGTTAGCATACGGTATTTGTTTTTCTCTTTCTGACTTACTTCACTCTGTATGACAGACTCTAGGTCCATCCACCTCACTACAAATACCTCCATTTCGTTTCTTTTTATGGCTGAGTAATATTCCATTGTATATATGTGCCACATCTTCTTTATCCATTCATCTGTCCATGGACACTTAGGTTGCTTCCATGTCCTGGTTATTGTAAATATTATTTCATCTTTAAGGGTGACATTTCATGGCAACCATTAAGGGATCCGAAGGAGATGAACCCCCTGGAACTGCATGCCCTCCGCTCCTGTGAGATGTCTTCTTTGGTTCACAAGCCTCCTCTCAGATTCGAGCTCCCTCTTTTTGGTTGAGTTCTCTGACTTTATTCAGGATCTGTTTTCCTGAAGGCATTGTCCTTTTGGTGAGTACTTGTTTGTTTTTCTGAACTTCTAAGTTAACATTATGGGATCCCATAAACACTCTCAGGATGGCCCTTCCTTTGGGACCCTGGCCCCATTCTGTGTTTAAAAACTATGGTCCCTCCTCATTTGCATTTTTAATGACATGGACTGACCTAACCAAAGATAATTTAGAACTTCAATGGCCATTATGGCGAAGCTTCAATCTCCCCAAATTTGTTTCTCTCAGAACTAAACTTGAGGACCACAACTCTAAAAGACAACAAATTGAATGGGTACCTATTTCAGTTGACATCTTGAGGCTTTACAAAAAAAGCTTTCTAAATTGACAGAGGTGAATAAACCATTACAAGAAGATTAAAACGCATTGGAAGCCTCTTTATCCTCTTCCCCTACCGCACGTACTCCACCTCCTTTGTACCCACCACATCCTCATTCCAACCCTCCCAGTGAATTTCCCTTTTTCTCCAAACCTCTCCCTCCTTTCTCTTCATCCGAACCTCTTAGAACCTGCTCCTTTAAAATCAGTCCCTCTGAGGATCCTATTGCTAAGCCCCTAATTTCCTATGTCCTCTAGACTAAGGCCAAACTAAAAGCCATAGTCAAGGATTTTCCTAGAGCTACTGAAGATCCTTATAGATTTTGCAGAGGCATTTAATACAGCTACCCAGACTTACCAGTCAGGTTCCTCAGATTTATACCAGCTAGTTCACATGCTTGTTGGCAAAGGCCAAGCCCAACATTGAACGAAAACAGCTAATTGGGATAATCCTGAAAAATCTCTAGAACTTATAGGATCGGGCTCAGCAGTTGCTAAATGACTTCACCTGGAAATCCCAAAAACCTGTTAACTGGAATAAGATTCAGGCTTACACTCAGAAACCCAGTGAACCTGTGCACGACTATTACAGTCAACTCCAAATGTTTTTGAGATTTCTGGTCTCCCTCTGGATGTCCAATCCAATTGGGTAGGCTTCAAATCTGTGTTCATCAATGGGCTAAACCAGGACTTTTCTCTCTTGGTTAAGAGAACCAGAATAGAATGGGAAACCATGTCCATTGCAGACTTAGTTTGGCAAACTAATTAGCCTGCGCCCTAGATGATTATACTAAGAAAAAGACCATTAAAATCCTTAATCTCTAGCTTCAGCAGATGGAGGCCTGTAAGCAAAATCCCCCCAGCCTGTTGTTACTGTAAGAAGTCAGGACACTGAAAAAAAGACTGCTATAAACTAAATGGTCCAGGAGTCTTCAGTCACCAAACCAATCTTTCCAATGTCCTTCCACATCCCAGTGATGGGACTCCGAGGACTCACAGGGGCTTTCCCCAACCCTTCTCCAGGCTGGGAATGACTTTCCACTGGAGCTACTATTAAACAGCCCCTGGGGGCTTCCCTGGTGGCGCAGTGGTTGAGAGTCCGCCTGCCAATGCCGGGGACATGGGTTCGAGCCCTGGTCTGGGAAGATCCCACATGCCGCAGAGCAACTGGGCCCGTGAGCCACAATTGCTGAGCCTGCGCATCTGGAGCCTGTGCTCCGCAGCAAGAGAGACCACGATGGTGAGAGGTCCGCACACCGTGATGAAGAGTGGCCCCCACTTGCCACAACTAGAGAAAGCCCTCGCACAGAAACGAAGACCCAACACAGCCAGGAATTAAATAAATAAATAAAAATGAATAATTAAAAAAAAAAACCAAAAAACAGCCCCTGCTTCAGAATACTAAAATGATTCATATAGTGGAGATCTCTGATAAACTTCAACAAGTCAAGAGATAAAAACCATTGCATCAAAAATGCTTAGTGCCCTTTGAACAAGAGTGAACAGACTGGTGATGACAAAGTGAGGGAGCAGGTTGACACACTGTTTGAAGTGTTGCATATCGTGAATTTTAACACCAGTGTGCAGACTTTAATGTTGCTTTCCCAAGTCATGAATCCTCAGCAGATGATATCAGACCAATATTATGCAGCATTGCATAGGAAGATGCTGGATCCAGGGATGATGTTTATTCCTAAAATACAACCCAGAAAAATCTGTCCTCACTGCTTCTAGGCACTTTACATTGCCTGACGGACCATTTGAGGCTTGGCAAATGGATTTCATACAGCTTCCCCCACCTCACGGGCGTAAATATGTCTCGGCAACGATTTGTATGTTTTCCTTCTGGACTGAAGCTTTTCCATGTAGACAGGTTACTGACTCCTCTGTGGCTAAGAACCTATTGGAAAAGATCATTCCTACCTGAGGGAACCGCCTCCAAACTTTATAGTGATAGGGGAACCCACTTTACTGGTCAAGTGTGACAAGAAGTCTGTGCCATATGGCCAGTTCTACAACGTTTTCACTGCAGTTCTCGTGCCCAGTCTCCAGGACTAGTCGAATGTACCAATGGCATCATCAAAACCCAACAGGAAAAATCTGTAGAGACCCTTCAAATACCCTGGCCAAAAGCATTGCCATTGGTCCTTCTGAACCTTAGGACCACTCCTTTCAGAACCCACAAACTATGCTTAACCATATATTAGAACAATCTTTCCATGGCATGCTCCCAGGACATGAAGACCTTAAGCACCATACCTTACAACCTGGAGAGTTGTCTATTGGAAAAGACATCTCCAGAAAGACTCTCTTCAACCCCATTGGAAAGGTCACTATCAGGTACTGTTAACCAACCCTTGTGCCACGAAACTCCAAGGAATAGGCTCTTGGATCCATATGTCACATCTAAAGAAAGCACCAAACCCTGACTGGACCTACACCCCAACTGGTGACCTAAAAGTAAAGATTTCCAAGAACTGAAGCATACAGTAGCTTAAGGAAACAGCTTTCCCATGATGACCGGCCTGTATATCTTTTCCCTACTGTTACTTCTTGCCTTATCTTCTCCCTCTCTTTCTTGGAAAGACAATGCTCTTACCCATATTTCCTAATCCATTGCCAAAGGGGGAAACCTTCTGACTGTTGAATATGTTACCAGAAACCTCGATATGTCCACGACAGTGGTGACCCTCTGGTATTAAGTCTGCTTGATGTAACGAAATAACCCCTCTCTTTGCAGGCTTTAGGGACAAAATCCACAGAACAGAATGGTTTCTTATTAAATATTCCCCAAACATCATTGACTCTTGGCTCTAAAGGACCAACTGGTAAATTCCAGTTAGTGGCACTGTTAATAAGTCTTATGTGCACCACCTGGCTTCAGCCTTGTCTGTGGCAAATGAAACTCTCAATGAGCCTATGAATGTTTGGACAGCTGGTAAATGGGAGGCCAGTGTTTATTGGGATATTTAACCATCCCTGTTAATATCTATAATAAATCTGAAGCTTCCCACTGATCTTCCCCATTAAATCTTCGTAAGCATCTTAAATGGGAACTACCTGGGGCATACATGACTCCGGGCTTGCCTCCATAGCGAGAGGCTTTCCCCCTTGGGTCAAAGTGCCAATGAGAATATGAACATAAATCTCTCCCTAACATTAGAAGAGCTAGCTGATTCTGCAGCCTAACAATGATCACTTGATTCCTTGGCTAAAGTAGTTGCAGACAATCAATAGCCTTGATTTTGAACAAGGTGGCATTAACATATACCACCTGTTGCATGTGGGTAAACGCCTCTGGAGAAGTAGGAACTCAATTATACAAGATCAGGGAACAAGTGCACTTGCTATTTGTTCAGTTGACTACTTTAGGATCATGATTTAAAGACATCATACAAACAAAGTCATATTACTTTTAATTTGCTTTGTATAATCTTAAATTTTTGCACCTGTTGCCTGCCCAACCTCTGCAGAAACTATGCACCAAACAGAATGTTGACTCAACACGATGCTTTCAAGGAAAGAGTTTGATCAAAAGGGGAAAATGTGAAAATGAACAAAGGAAACCTAAATCAAAATGGAGTCAGGGAGCCATGAAGAGGGCTCTCACACACATATCACTCACTGCAGCTTACAGATCACAGCAGGAAGAAAGGTCTCCTTCTGACTCAGCAACAACAAGCTGCTCACCAGTTGCAGCTAACGAAAAAGAAAACTGCCACAGCCCTGTCCAGTTTCCTCCTAAAACCTAATGAAAGCTGACCTTCCCTTTGTCTCCTCTGACATGCCTATGGTTCACCAGTTTGTTTCTCTCAAATTGTAATTCCTCTGCTATTCCTGAATAAACTCATTTTGGCTAGCTTAAGACCTTGTTATTTTTAAGATCAACACGTCCCATAAACTGCATCTATGATGATGATGATGATGATGATGATGATGATGTTTGGCAACATCTCTCACCTCTCAAGCATCAGGAAGGCATCATGTTCACTCCACTCCCAAATAAAGGGAGAGTGGCTTTCCTCCAAAAGCTTCCCTATACATTTCAGTTTTCACACAGCTCAATCTGGCCGGTGGATGAATTTAGATGGAATGAATCTGGAGACATCAGGCTGTGGATATGACAAAGTAGGAGGAAAAAGGCACCCTGCTGCCCTGTTCCTGGGCCAGAATTGGAAGTATTGAGAGGGGAGGTTTGGACCTCTGATTCCCTCAACTGTCCCCAGCATTCTGTCTCAGAATTTCTCCAGTCTCTCCAGGGTTCCTGAAGGTGGCTTCAACTGAGCACCTCCTCTGATCTAGCCACTGTGCCAGGCTCTGGGAAGACAAAGTCAAGGAATGTCTGGTCTGGCCTGTGTCACTTCCCCTCTCTGGGCCTCCATTTTCTCCTCTGTAAAAGGGAGTGAGGAGTGAGTGGGAGGGTTGGGGGAATCAGTGGGGACTGATGGAAGTTTGAGGATGAAGGTGCTAGATGAGCTCTGGGGTCACTTCCTACGGATGGCCACTTTGACAGCCTTAGCTTTGCAGACCTGGCTGTCCCTTTTCCTGGTTCTGGCTCCACCCTTCCAGGTCCTCCCCACTCCCCACATTCTCCATAGTTGAGAAAGAAACAGAGTGCCTAGGAAAGATGCCTTTTCCTGTCTCTGACCTCCAGGGCACGCCCCACCCCTCCCAGTGCAGAGTGTTGTCCACTTCTCCTCACTGGAACTAGAGACTCCTTCACCCAAACCCAGGCTCACCCTTTCCTTAGGTCCGAACTAAACCTCTTAGCAAAGAGTTTAAATAATTTATCCCCCGACCCCATCTCCTATTTAGTGTATTCTGTGCCGAGCACCTTCTGTACATTATCTCAATTAACGTCACAAAAATCCTTTGGGATGGATGACATCCACCTCAATTTGCCAACAAGAAAACAGGTTGGAGGAGGTTAAGCAAGTTGACCAGGATCGCCAACCAGGAAGTGACAGCATCCAAACGGCCCAGCCTCCTAACTCACTTCTTCTGGTTCTGCCCCAAGGGGGTGGCAAACAGGTCTCCAGTGACCTTGTAGAGCCGTGAAGCTCCCTTCAGACCAGATCCTCCTCATTCCTTAACTCCTAGATCCCGCCCTTTCCCACTTCAGCAGGGTTTGCGGCGAGGCCTAGAGGCCCAGAGCAAATGGCTGGATTCAAAGTGAGAAGCCACAGTCACCTCGCCGACCCCAGGGCCCCTGCACCCAACTCTCAGGGAAAAGCCGGAAGGTGCAGGGCACCTGTGCACTCTGCGGCGCTGCCGGGGATTTGGCCAAGACCAGGTGCAGCCCGCCCCCGGACCGGGGTCGGGGCGGAGACAGGGCTGAGGGGGGCGGGCCTGGGTGGGGGTCGGGGCGGAGCCGGGTACCGAAGAGGGGGCGGGGTTAGGGCTGGAGTCCGGGCGGAGCCTGGAACAGGGGCGGGGGGAGCCGGGGCCGAGGTCCAGGACCCCGTTGGGGCACACTCGGGGACCTGAGCGGGGCCAAGGTCTGGAGGGGTCAGGGCGGAGTTGGGGACCGGAGTGGGGCCGGGGCCGGGGCCGGGAGCCCAGGGCGGGGGCGGGGCCCGGGTAAGGCGGGGCGGGAATGGTCTTCCGAGTTGCCAAGGCGGGAGGGAAAGCAGTAGGAGGAGGAGAGGAGGAGGGGAGGAGGGAGGAGGGCAGAGGGAAGAGGGCAGAGGGAAGAGGGCGGTGACTTGGCAGCTCCAGCTTCGCTCAGCTTCGCTCCGCGCACCCACGCCTCGCTGCTCCGCTTCGTGCCCCCCACCCGGGCATGCGCCCCCCGAACCCCCGGCCACCCAGAGCCCGCGCCGCCCCCCAGAGCCTTCGCAGAGCCGGCTGCGCAGGATGGGCGCCCTCGGTCCCAAGCCGCCGCCGCCGCTGCTGCTGTTAATCCTGGGTAAGCCCGGCCCCCGGCTCCGGCTCCCAGTCCCGCCCGACAGGTGCCCGCCACCTGGTGACCAGCCCCGCCCGCCTCCCCAGCATTTCGGAGCCCCTCGCACCCCCTTCTCCGTCAGGGGCTCCCCCAGCCTCCCCGGGCCTGGCGCCCAGCTGCTCTCTGTGGCCGCGCTCCGAGCCAGTCTTGGAGCGGGCGGGGGGTGGGGTAGCGGTGAAGGCTCCCCAGTTCTAGGCCGCGGGCTGGGGCACAGTGAGGACCCACCGAGGTGTCGCCCCCAGGAACCGCCAGGCCCCACTTCTCAGCCGGCACACTCAGGTCCTGAGGTCGCTGCGCCCAAATGCTGCGACTCCTCTCTGCCTCACTCAGCTTCAGGCCCAGCCTTGGGTGCTCGCCCTGCGTGGGCAGTGTCTGTCCATCTTTATAATTGCCCGAGTTGGCTGGAGGCCCAGGGGCCGGTTCTGCCCACAATCTTTGAAGCACGTCTCCCCTAATTGCACACCCCCCGCTACCCCGCTTCGTCATCTGAAGTTGGAGGCAGTTCCATCTCCGTCCTGGGCTGCGTCTTTCCCCCACTTTCCCTCTCCCAGATAGCCGCACTTGGCTTTGTAGCCTCCCACTGGTTGTCACACCCCCTTAGTCCCAGCTTCCCTGCCTCAGGAGAAACCAGGCTCCATGGAGACTGATGCTGAGATCTCCAAGCACCCTGTATCTGTTGTGGTGGGTGTTCATGGTGGGATGTTCTGGGCCACCGCTGCACGGATGCATGAGGACAGTGACAGTGGAAATGTTTTGGGCGTGAATGGGAGGGTTCCCTGTAGAGATGGTCTGGGGAGGAGTATGGGATCGAGGCAGTGAGACTGCCTGTACAGATGTTCAGGAGACTGAAACCCTTGAAATAAGAATACAGGGTGGTGAGGGGGTGGCTTTGGTGCCAGGATTTGGAGCTGCCATAGTTAAGGCAGAGGCTGACGTAGCCCCAGCCGCCTGTTTCTAGACCAGAGCTCCATCGCAGTGCCAAGGAGCCTCCCTGTGCTGCATAGGTCCCTGGGCCCTGTGGGACTAGAGTGAGTCCTCTCCTTGGGGCCCTGGGTGGGAGGCAGGAGGATATACAGAGGAAGGAGCTGTGAGGCCTGGCAGCCTAGTACTTGGCCCGTTTTCCCCAGTGGGCAGCGTGGAGCAGAGAGGAGCCCAGGGTAAAGGTGGTGCAAAGAGACAGAAAAGCTTGCCGAGATCTGAGCGCCCTGGGTGTAGGCGCTTACTTTCATTTTGAAGATGAGGAAAAGGAAGTCACTTGCCCCAGAGAACATATCTAGTGAGTGTTGGGGCTTGGATTTGAAACCACTCCCATCTGACTCCAAAGCAGGTCTCTTTGCTCTCCTTTCCCTCCCCGCTAACACAGAGGAGGGGACCTGGCTGGGGAGAGAGCTGCCTGGCAGCTGGTTTCCCAAGGCAGTGGGGGTGACTTTCCCATGGGTATCTCCAAGCATCAGCAGTTGTGGAGCCAGGAAGATGGGAGGGGGCCCTCCTGAGCAGAGTCTGCCCGGAGCCCAGGGAAGGTGTCAGCTCGCTGGTCTCCGCCATCACTCTGATTATGAAACATCCTCGGGCAGAGCCCTTCTGAGACACAGGCTTACTCACTGTCAGGGTGGAAGCTCTTAGCTCTCTGCCAGTGTAGAAACTGAGGCCTGGGAGTGGAAGGGGCTGGTCCAAACGGTACAGCTGGGGATGGGGATGAGGATGGGGCTGGAAGCTGACCTCCTGATCCCAGCCTGTGCTCTAACCGAGCAACCGCAAGTTTTCCTGTGACTCAGCCGCAGGAAGAAGGGAAAGGTAAGGGTAGTGCTTCTGGAGGAGCTGGAGGACAGTTTGACTACAGATTAGGTGTTTTCCTCCAGCCTCTGAAGAAAGGTGACGGTTATGCCCCTGGGAGTGACATTCTGGTTGGTGAGGTCAGTGCCTTCAGGCCTCTCCTTGGAGTTCCCCATCGCCTCTCTGGCTTTGTCCCTCTTCAGGGGCGTGTGGAAGCTAGCCAAGGATAGCAGGAACTTGGCCAAGACATTATACTTCTTGTACCTTAACTTTCTCATCTGTAAAATGGAGGCAGAGGGCTGACCCAGCCCTTCTTACATTCTGAGGTTCTGTGATCTGGGGCTGTGGAAGGATGGAAGGAGAGAAGGAAGAAGCTGAGCCCTCCAAGGCCACCAGGAGTATCTGCGAGGGCAGGGTAGGGGTGAGGGTGGGGTGAAGAAGCATTTTGGCTTCTCTGAGAAACATGGGAAGGGGCAGCTAGGGGGTTATTGCCTCCCTACTGAAAGGGAGCGGGATGTAAATAAATGCACACCATATGCAAATGAAGGCTTCCGTTAGGGAGTTGGAGGGGGTGGGGTGAGGGTTGTTTGTCAGCTGGGCCTGCCCCGGGAGATTGGCAGGCACTGGTGGGGGAGGGGAGCTTCTGCCCCCAGAGGCCAGGGCAGAGGCTGGCTCTTGCCCCCTGAGCCTCAGCTGCCTCGGCAGCCCTGTGGGGCGGAGAAGCAGTGAGCTCATGGCACAGCTGGAGTGGGGAGGGATTGTGTGGTGAGAACTGACTGGGCCTGTGCCCTGTCCTGCTCGGGCCACTGGCTCCATTGTCTGGAGTCCCCTGGTCCAGGTGACACAGCTGAGCGAACCAGCCCTTCTGATCAAGATTTTGCCATCTCCCTTCAAACAAAGGAGGGGGACGTGTGGTCTCAGGATCCCTTAGCTAGAAGGCTCAACAGGCATAAACGTGGGGAAACGGGGTGGAGGGGGAATTAAGGCACAGCCGGAATCAGGAATGGTTAGATCAGGAAGCAGATACACTCCTTTCTGACCTTAGGTGCTCTGCTTCTGGCCTGCCAGTAATGGGATGTTTCTGGGTTCTGAGGCAAACCTGGCTCTATACCAGCACCTCCTTGAGACCCAGGTGTCTTACCTCCCAGCATCCTTTGCCTGTTCTTGGAACAGGGCCCAAGTGTATACCAACTTTCCTCAGGTTTCCTCTCCTTTCACAAGCAGAGGTCAAGAGTGATGTGGGGGCCGGGGGGGGGATGCAGTAGGGACCCAGGCATCCCTAACTTCTCCTGTCCTTCCCTATAGGAGTCGGGTGCTGTGCCCGGGAGGTGCTAGTCCCTGAGGGGCCCCTGTATCGCGTGGCTGGCACAGCCATCTCCATCTCCTGCAATGTCACTGGCTACGAGGGCCCTGCCCAGCAGGACTTCGAGTGGTTCCTGTACAGGCCTGAGGCCCCAGAGGCTGCCCTGGGCATTGTCAGTACCAGGGATACCCGATTCTCCTATGCTGTCTTTGGGCCCCGAGTGGCAGCTGGTGAGGTACAGGTACAGCGTCTGCAGGGTGATGCCGTGGTGCTCAAGATTGCCCGCCTGCAGGCCCAGGATGCTGGCATTTACGAATGCTACACACCCTCCACGGATGCCCAGTACCTGGGCAGCTACAGCGGCAAAGTGGAACTGAGAGGTACTGGGCCCTGGGTTGGGGTCAGGGCCATGCCCTCCCAAAAGGCAGAAAGTCAGGGCCAGCAGGGACCTAAGAGGAACCTGAGGCCCAACGAAGTTAAGTGACTTGCATGAAGTTACCCAACAAGTTAGTGGCTGGCCTGAGACTCTAACCCAGAACTCTTCATTCCAGTCCACTGCTCTTATTCTGTCAAGCTACTTCTGGGAGAGGAGAAATGTCCTTAAGCTGTCCAGCCCCTTTCCATTCCCTGATAGGGGAGGGGAGCCTGATAGGGTGAACAGACTCCATTCCTGGAGATTCCAGGATCCAGATCTGGGGGAGCGGGGGTGGCGGGGGAAATAGAGGCAGGGTAGGAGGAGTGAGACCACATGACAGTCTTGCTCTCTTAAGTTTCTTTGTCTTCTGAGAAGGAAGACAGAGCCACTCTTCTGAGTATTTCAAACAGGGGTCAGTCTCAAGCATAAGGGTGAGTAGGCGATGGGCTGGTTCTATGAAATTCAAGAAGTATTGAGTGCCCGTTGTGTGCCCAGCACTGTGCTTGGCACCATTGGGTTACAGAAGGAATAATACAGCATGAAGTCTCTGCCTTCTAGGAGCTCACAGTCTATTTAGGGAAACAGGTTGTAGGTAGGAAACAGTACCAAGGGTTAGTTACTGTACAGCTCCCAGCCCTCCCTCACTCCAGCTGTTCTCTCCAGTTCTTCCAGATATGCTGCAGGTGTCTGCTACCCCCCCAGGGCCCCGGGGCCGTCAGGCCCCGACTTCACCCCCTCGCCTGATGGTGCACGAGGGGCAGGAGCTGGCACTGGGCTGCCTGGCACGGACGAGCACCCAGAAGCACACACACCTGGCCGTGTCCTTTGGGCGAGCTGTGCCCGAGGCGCCAGTGGGGCGAACAACTCTGCAGGAAGTGGTGGGACTCCGGCCCGACCTGGCCGTGGAGGCCGGAGCTCCCTATGCTGAGCGGCTGGCGGCAGGGGAGCTGCGGCTGGGCAAGGAGGGGACTGAGCGCTACCGCATGGTGGTGGGGGGCGCCCAGGCGGACGACGCGGGCACCTACCACTGCACTGCCGCTGAGTGGATTCAGGATCCCGATGGCAGCTGGGCCCAGATCGCGGAGAAGAGGGCTGTCCTGGCCCACGTGGACGTGCAGACACTGTGTGAGTGCCGTGCGTCCCACGGCGCCAGCTGGGAGCCTTGGTATCTCAGTAGGCACCATGGCCACCATGGGCACTAGATGGCCATCGTCTGACTCCAGGGAGCCCGCCTTCCCTAGAGTGAAGTCCCATTAGTATTGCTTCCTGTTAGCATCTGCACCCATGACGGACTTTCTCTGCTCAGAAATTGGGTGTGGGGATGGGAGGGCCATGGCTGAGGGGTGAGAGCCAGGCCCCCGGGTGGCGGAGAGGGTGGCCTCGAAGTTGCTGCTATCAAGGAAGGACAGGCGCTCTGTGCCCTCTCCTGCCTCCCTGACACCCCTTCCCCTCCTGTGTTTCAGCCAGCCAGCTGGCAGTGACAGTGGGGCCTGGTGAGCGTCGGATCGGCCCAGGGGAGCCCTTGGAGCTGCTGTGCAATGTGTCAGGGGCCCTGCCCCCACCAGGCCGTCATGCCGCGTACTCCGTGGGCTGGGAGATGGCACCTGCAGGGGCACCTGGGCCTGGCCGCCTGGTTGCCCAGCTGGACACGGAGGGTGTGGGCAGCCTGGGCCCTGGCTACGAGGGCCGGCACATTGCCATGGAGAAGGTGGCTTCCAGAACCTACCGGCTACGGCTGGAGGCTGCCCGGCCTGGGGATGCGGGCACCTACCGCTGCCTCGCCAAGGCCTATGTCCGAGGGTCTGGGGCCCGGCTTCGGGAAGCCGCCAGTGCCCGCTCCCGGCCCCTCCCCGTGCACGTGCGTGAGGAAGGTGAGAGGGGGCGGGTTGGCCCTGGACAGGATACGGGGTCTGCAGAACCTTTCCCTTCTGTTTCTGTGCCTCTCTCCCTCTCCATAGGCTGCTTCTGTGTCTCAGTCTCATACTACTAAGATTGTGGGAACACCCGGAGTTTCTGGGGTGTTGCTTGGACAGCAGTCCTAACCCCATGCCCCCTGACCTTTCACCTTCTGACTTTTGTTCTGCAGGTGTGGTGCTGGAGGCTGTGGCCTGGCTAGTGGGAGGCACAGTGTACCGCGGGGAGACGGCCTCCCTGCTCTGCAACATCTCTGTGCGGGGTGGCCCCCCCGGGCTGCGGCTGGCTGCCAGCTGGTGGGTGGAGCGGCCGGAGGAGGGGGAGCTGAGCTCTGCCCCTGCCCAGCTGGTGGGTGGCGTGGGCCAGGACGGTGTGGCAGAGCTGGGGGTCCGGCCCGGAGGCAGCCCTATCAGCGTGGAGCTGGTGGGGCCCCGAAGCCATCGGCTGAGACTCCACAGCTTGGGGCCCGAGGACGAAGGCGTGTACCACTGTGCCCCCAGCGCCTGGGTGCAGCACGCTGACTACAGCTGGTACCAGGCGGGCAGTGCCCGCTCGGGGCCTGTCACGGTCTACCCATACACGCATGGTGAGTGGTGCCCCCCCCCAGCCCCCCTCACCCCCATGCTCTTGTTCTCCCTTTTGCCTCTGATCCTCCTGCTGGTGGTGCCTCTGGTTCCTCTTTCTCTTCCTCTTCGCTTCGCACGGAAAGTCTGAAAGTCCAGCTTTCAGCCCTTCAGTGCCCGGCTGCCCCGGTGTCCTGGTGGGTAGGGGCTGGCTTGAGCGCAGAGAGGGCGGGGAGCAGGCGGGGGAAAGCTGTGTGTGAACGGGAGGAGGTGGTGTGGACAGCCTGACCGAGAAGGTACTGGCACACGGGTGGGAACGTGGGTGGAGGGCAGCGACACCCGAGGCTGAACACAGCCCTCCTCTCTCGCCCAGCCCTGGACACCCTGGTTGTGCCCCTGCTGGTGGGTGCAGGGGTTGCCCTAGCCATCGGAGCCACCGTCCTGGGCTCCATCACCTGCTGCTTCATGAAGAGGCTGCGGAAACGGTGATCCCTGACACCCCAGGTGAGGGGCAAGGACCCCCAGCCCCAGCCCCGTCTTCCCTAGTCCTGAGATGAGCACCTCCCTCCCTGGTCCCAGCTGGAGAAGGAGCAGCCCCTCTCAGCCCCTCTCAGCTCTGCGGGCCAGGGCCAGGAGGAAGTCACACTCTCCTTAGCCCCCTCCACGTGCGCTCTCCCGTTCCTGCAGGTGTGACTATCTTCCAACCCAGCCGCAAGCCCGCCTCTGGTGTCTGAATACCCTCTCCCTCTGCCTGCCCTTCCTTTAATTTATTTGACCTACTCCCACCCAGAGTGGGGGACACGGCCTCCATGCCCCACTCCTTCCTTCCTAAGCTCCTCCCTCTGGCCTTCTGTTCATGATCTCATACATAGCCCAAAGGGAGGCCGTTCCCTGTCCTAGAATTAGTTTTTCTAAAATGTGAATAAACTTGTTTTATAAAATCCAGGGCTGGCTGTGTCTTCCCTGCTATGAGGCTCTAAGAGGCAGGGGTGCGTGGCAGGTGGGCTACTGGGGGCTGACAGCCTCTTCTGGACGGCCCGTGCCTCTCTTCCCCCCACAAACACCATCTGGCCTCCGTGGGCCGTGCCACACACCCCAGGAGGGGAAACCTGGGTCCCATCTGCTATCTGAGCTGTCAGTGCAGAGCCAGTTCCTGTTGGGATTTCTCCTTGGGGTGGGGAGAGAGAAAGGGGGATGAGTTCCAGTTGAGCACGGGCTCTGCCCCTAGACTTCTAGGTTGCAAGGCAGGGGCTTCCAGGGCCCGGTGCCCTTTTCTGAGTCCCCACGCTATTCCGCAGTCTCATTCTCTTGGTCAGGCTAATCTTGGACCTGACTCCTCCCCCCAGGCCCTGGGGCCTCAGCCTTTCTCCTCCTGATCTTCATTATTCTGCCTGACAGCAGCAGAATGGAAGGCCCAGAACACAGCCACCTGGGCAGACGGGGACGCCAGCAGTCACAGGGGCCCCTGCATACACCCGCCCCACCGCCTGCACGCATGCCCCCTTGCCTCACCCGTCCTCCCGTGCCCCCGGGGCTCCCTGAATTTGTCTCTGCCTAAGGATTCTCGGATCCTAGAATTCTTAGCTGCACTGCACCTCGAGAGGCACGCAGTCTACCTCTTTCAACTCAGTTATTTAAACATTTATTGAGCATTACCAGTTTACCAAGTGTTGTTTTTACAGATAGGGAAACTGAGGCCCAGAGTAGTGATGCGACTTGCCCAGAGTCATAGAACTGATTCGTGACAGTGTCAGGACTAGAACCCAGGTCCCCAGACTCCTTGCACTGCACACAGTGGGGCCCTGAGTGGTCGCTGAGTGGCAAGGAGAGGGGTGGCGGGGTCTCAGTGACTTCCATCCAGCCTCAGTTCCTCTACGGTGGGTTCACTTGCAATGGGTGAACTACCGCGTGAGTGTGGACACCCAGAGCCCGCCCCCTCCTATCCAGACTCCAGATGTTTCAGCAAATTAAACCAGAACTGCTGCTCATCCCACGCCCCAACATTTGTTCTTTGGGAACAGCCAGCACCAGGGTTCAGGGACCTCATCTTTGGGTGATGGTGACCCAAGTCACCCTGTGACCTGAGGCAAAGACGTTCTCTCCGAGCGGACCCAAGCTGGCATGGGCTCCCGCCGCAGCCCCCTTTCCTGCTTCCAGGAGGCACGGCATCCCCCAGGACCCCAGCTTCCCAGCCTGGAATGCAGCACACTGGGGTGCTTCCCCGCAAGGGGCTCAGACTTTTGTTAAAGAACAGGAATGGGGTGTAGCCAGGGCCAAGGGCTGGAGGTCACTGCTGGGCCCGTGCGGTGGGAGGGTGCGCCTGCCTGTGTGTACACGTCTCTCCCAGAGGCAGGTCCCCCTACCTCTGCCCCTTCTCGACTCGCCATTGCTCTCCCTTCACAGTCCTGGGGTGGGGGGTGTCCCTGGTGACCGGATGACACCAGGAAGGGGGTGCACGTGGCATGGGACCACCTCTCCAGGGGCTCCTGCCCAGCTGGGCAGACAGCAGGTCACAGTCACATCCGGATATTTGGACTCTCGCTTCTTTCTCACATCTTCTCCCACATTTAATCCTGCCTCTTAAGTCCTACGTGGGATTCCATCCTTTGCCACAGATGCCCTTCCTGCTCCAGCTCGCCACCACCTGAAGCCCTCCCGACTGCTTTGCCCTATCTATCTTGCCTACTCATCTTGCCCAAACACCATCTCTAGCTTGTCACAGCCCTATTTCCACTGACGGGTGAGGCCCTAGGCCCAGAGTCAGACTCTTCAGCCTTGGTTTCATGGTCTCCTTTCCCCCCACCACAGTTCTCCATACCCATTATATTTCAGTCTCCTCCCCAAGGACGCTCAGCTACTCCTCAGCTTGATGCCCACCTCCTGACAGGACCCCCAAGTCTGCTTAGGGAAGGGCTTCTCAGAGCGTGGTCCCTCTTCCAGCAGCGTCAGCAGGACCTGGGACTTGTTAGAAATGCAAAGTTTTGGTCTCTACCCCAGACCCATTAAGTCAGAAACTCTGGAAGAGGGGCTCAGCCATATGTGTTCCCAAGCCCTCCAGGGGACCCTGATGCCCACCCAAGTTCATGACTGCTGGCTCAGGTCACTCTCCAGGCCTGACTCAATCCCTAGCTTTCTGATCACCAAGCCCTTCCACCCCCTGCTCGGAGAGATCGCCCAGGTTCTCAGTTTGAAACAGTTGCCACAGGCATATTTCTCTGTTTTTCCCACTTGTACTGTATTCCCAGAATAGGAATCGGGTCTCTGACTGTCCTCCCCACACATGCCTGGGTCAGTGCTCTGGACCCAACGGGCACCCAGTGAACCACGTGAATGACTCCCTCTCACTGTGCCCTAAGGCTGATTCTGCTTTCCTGAGGGCCCCGCGTCCCAGCTCTAGTAAACTCAGGTTTCTCCATCTCTCCCCGGCCCTTCTTCCTCCTCAGAACCTCTCTATCCCTCCCTGCCCCCGCACTGGTACTTACGAGACCTCACTTCACTGTCAGAAAATAGCCATCCCTGGTTCGCCTTTCCTAGGCCCTGCCCCAGGGCCCCAGCTCTGGCATCTCCCCCATTGCCGGTTTCCCTGCACACATGGACAAGGTCATTCACACCCTGCGGAGCCGCCCCTGCAGCCTTTCACCCTCCCTCTCAGCCTGTTACAGTGGCAGGGGTGGAGCTGGGAGGGTACCCTCATCATCTCTGCCAGCCTCCGTCCAGCTTTCTCACCTCTGGGTCAGCTTGGGCTACTGAGTCCAGTGAGACAGGTGCGCCAGACTCAAGGAAGCTGGCTGAGGAGGTGAGTGGGGACTAAAATCCAGCCCACACTCTGCTCCCCAAGCCATGCACCCTAGTTTGGGGTAGTGTCAGTCTGGAGGAAAAGGGCGCCTTTTTAGAATTTGCACCAAGATACTCTCTGAGTTAGCGGCAGCCCTGAGCACACCACCTGTCTGTTGGTCTGGTGGCCCATTCACCTATCCACTGGCTGGCTGTCTCTCTCTGCTTCCACCTTCTCATCCAACCCACATAGGTCCATCCTTCTGTCCATCCATCCACGCATGAACAGAAGTGAAGGTCAAACACAGACAGGCTGGCAAGTTTACCCATTCCCCACCCTCCATTCTCCTGAAATCAGGATCTCTCCCATCCATGTTGGGTCCCAGACCTGAGATTCTGAGGAGGCTCTCCAGCTTTAGTGCATTCCCAGGGACCTTGCCTGCGCCCTCCTCCACCTTCAATAACCAGCTCCCCAGGTACCTGTGTCTGGCCCTGCCACAGGGGTCTGGAGGAAACTGGTCACACCTTGGACTCACTCTCCACGGGTGGCAGGCAGCCGTTCTGCTCTTTGTCAGCCCCAGCCTCTTCGCCCGCCCCCTCCCCCAACCCCTCCTCCTCCACCTTCTCGTCCAGCCGGCTGGGGATGGACCAGTAGAGATGGGCGTCAAGGCGGGCTGCGGCCTCGGCCAGCTCCCGGGCGCTGCATGAGGGTGTGGGCACCTCAAAGGTCTGGTGGAAGCTGGCATAGTCCACCTCGTAGAAGCCATCCTCCAGGGTCAGCACTGACGTGAAGCGGTGACCCCACAGCACCTCATCCACCAGGTAGGAGCTCCGAGCTTGGCATGTCATTCCTGGGGGTAAGGGCATGGGTCAAGGGGGATCCCAGCCCCAGCCTTCCCTCCCCTGCCTCATTCCACAACCCTATTCCTAGAACCCTTCCCTGGAGCCCCCCTCAAGGACCCCCACCCACCCTTTGGTCCAGCCCACTTTCTCTTCCTTCCCAACTCTTGTACTTGTCCAGCTCCCCCTCCTCCTCTCCATTTGCCCCAACTCCTCTTAACCTCCAGCCCACATTCTCCCCTCCTCTCCATTGGAGATGCCAATCAGAGAAGCTTAACCTTGAAACTGACCTTGGGGATCATCTAGCCCAATTTTCCTCTCCATACAGGGCTTCCCACTGGAGCGTTCCCAATAATGGGCATCTAGCTTGCACTTGATTACCTCCCAGGATTGAGAGCTCACCACGTCACAAGGAGCCCACTCCTTTGTGTGACGGCTCTAATATTTGGGTTGTTCTTTATACAGAGCTAAAATCTGCCACCCTTATTTTCATTCTCCTGCTGTATGACACCCCTTCAAGTATCTGAAAGCAAGAGTCTCAGGTTTCATCATGTCTTCTCTCCTTCAGGCTGAACATCCGTGTCTCCCTCGACCATTCCTGATGTGACCTGGCTTCCAAAAATTTTACTTTTTGACTGCAAACCAGAATGGCCAAGGAGGATCTTTTAAGCACTCTGAGTGTGATAAATACTCCAGCTGTGGCCTGATCCATGCATAAGAGAGGGCTCACCACCTCTCTCTTCTGGCCATGATGCTTTAGCTAATAGGGCCCAAGATTACATTACATAAACGTTTTTGGAAGCTGTATCACATTGCCTGTGGCCAACTAAAACCCCCAATTCTTTTTTCACCAGAGCTCTTCCATGCTGTGCTTACATAAGTGATTTTTTAAAGCCTAAATGTAGAACTTTATATTTATTCGTTTTAAATGTCATCTTGTTGGATTTTGGCTCATTATACTTGCTTTTCAGAAGCATTTTGGATACTGACTCTCTCACCCAAAATATTACCATCCATTCCAGCTTTGTCTCTCTAGAAAAATCCAACAAGCTCCCCTCCTTATCTCCTCCACCCCACCCTCCCCTGTCCTCCTTGCTGTGGGCCTGTGTCCTGTTTTCCCTGTGGGGTGGGCACACCCACCGGGGCAAGTGATTTTCCTTCTACCCTGAGATCTCTCATATTCCCCTCAGTTCATATCCACCTCCGAACAAGGGGGAATGGAAGAGTGAACGTTAACTAACCAGAGACTGGCTCTCAACATTGAAAGCTCTGCCCTGAGCCAACTTGGTGACATTGGTATTCTTTGTTCCTTTGGTGAAGACTGGCATAGGAAATGTCCGGTAAAGGAGGGGAAGAAGAGGCAAAAGGGACACTGGGGAGAGGGGCTGCAAGGAAGAAAGGGAAGGGCTGGAGGTACAAAGGGAGAAGAGGGTTGGGCAGGGACTTCTCAGGTACCAGCAAAAACGTGCTAGCCGGTGAGATGAGAGGAAAGGAAGCAGGGTGAGTGGGGGAAGGGGAAGGAGTTAGGGGAGTATGGGGGCGGGGAGAAGGAGTGGGGAACACTGAGGCAGAGAGCGGTGAAGTAGAGGCTCAGCATGAAGGGCCAGGAAAGGGGTTCGATGGCACTAGTCTGGGAGAAGCCAGCAGAGGGCAATACTGGCAACAGTGGCAGGAACTGCAGGGCCCCCTGGTGGGCCTTTGGTTATCCCACTTGCAGTTTTCTTCTCCCACTTCTAGATCTCAAGTCCCAAAGGACTCATTTGCTGCCCCTGCACTGGTCTTGTCCTACCTGCTCCCAAACCTTTCACTGTATAGGCCTGAGTTGGAGGTTCTGACATCACAGGTACATTGCTAGTTCCTTCTGGAAAGGGGCTTGAAATGTGCAGATCATCTATCCTTTGTCAGTGGAAACTGAATCTTCTGATGGATGGGGAAACTGAGGCAGAAGTGAGCCCAGCTATCGACCTCTCCCTAAGGTCCAGCCTAGGAATAACTCAGGCCATGGAAAACCTGCACCATCACATTCCAGGGGCCTGGACCTCTCAGTATTGAGAAAAACCTGGAACCTAAACCCCCCCCTTCCTACTCTGCACCCTAAATGCTCAAGCCAGACTGCCTGGGTCCAATCCAGTTGTGGCCGCTTTTTAGCCTGTGACTGTGGACAACTTAACCTTTCACTGGGGCAATTTCCTCCCTGAAAAATGAGCACAGTAACAAGAAATTACCTTCATGGGGCTCAGATTAAATAAACCAGGAGGTGTAAAGTGCTTTGGAACCGTGCAGGGCACAGAGTAAGCACTGGGTGTTGGTTATTATCATTACTCTCTCCTATTCCCAGTGACACAGACCCCTCGGCCCAGGGCCCCAGGCCAGGGCCACTTCGGAGGATTCCTCCCAGCTTTCTCTCGGCTCTCTGGTGGGGGGGGGGGTCACTCTTTTCATACACCCCTCCCAACCCATCTCATCTCAGCCTCTCATCCTCCACCAGCCTCTCCATCCCTCCCCCCCTGGCTTCCTCCGCCCTGGCCCCTCTAGGTCCAATTCCCCGCCCACCCGCTCCCCTCCTCTGTCCTGCTTTTCCTCCTCTTCCTTCTCCTTCGGCCCGCCCGCACCCGTGGCTTCCACCATGCCCTCGAGGATGACGACGATCTCGAAGTCGTCCCTCTCGAGGGCGCGGCGCGACGCCTCCCAGAAGGGGCTGGCGGCGTCGATCTCGTGGCTGATGACGAGCGGTGAGACGAGGAAGAGGCGGTCGTCGCCCGTTTCAAAGCCCACGCTGAGGTCGGTCTGGTGCAGCGGGATGAACTCGCCCTCGAGCGTCTGGCGCGAGCGGATGAGCTTGGCGCGGATGGAAGCCTCGACTATGTGCGACGAGCGCAGGTCGCCCACGCGGAACATGAGGCAGAGGCGCCCGTCGCGCAGCGACACCACGGCGTGCGAGGAGAAGACGAGCGTGGCGGCGCGCTTGTTGGGCTGCGAGATCTTGACGAACATGCAGCCCACCATGAAGGCGTTCACCATGGAGCCCAGGATGGCCTGTAGCAGCAGCAGCACGATGCCCTCGGGGCACTGGTCGGTGATGACGCGGTGCCCGTAGCCGATGGTGGTCTCCGTCTCGATGGAGAAGAGGAAGGCGGCCACGAAGCCGTTGAGGTTGTTGACGCACGGCGTCCACGCCGTGTCCTCCAGGTGCTCCAGGTCGCCGCGGCCGTAGGCGATCAGCCACCAGATGGCGCCGAAGAAGAGCCAGGTGAGCGCGTAGGCCAGCACGAAGAAGAGCAGGCTCAGGCGCCACTGCAGGTCCACGAGCGTGGTGAACAGGTCGGTCAGGTAGCGGTACGTCTCGCGCACGTTGCCCTGCTGCACGTTGCAGCGGCCGTCCTTCTCCACGTAGCGCTGGCGGCCGCGGCGCCGCGGCTGCTCCTCGGGCCCCGGCGAGAGGGCGGTGTTCTCCTGCGCCATGGCCGTGGCCGCGGCGGGGAGGTCACGGCCCGGGCGGAGGCGCGGGGCCTGGAGGGGCTGAGAGGTGGGTCAGATTAGCCGAGCCGCGGGAGAGGCCGAGACGTCCGGGCCTGCGCCCAGGGACCGGGTGGCCCAGAGCGAGTCCCTTGCCGTCTCAGCCTCAGCTTTCCGCATCCATAGAATGGGAACAATACACACAACCCTAGCCGCCCCCACCCCCAGCTCGCAACACCGTGAAGATCAAATGTGATAGTGTGTATGAACTGGATCGCACTCTGCACGACTATTTTCAAGGAAACGGGGTACCAGAGGTCTTGGTCCCCCTGGTCTAACGGGGCTGTGCAGTACCTCACGGCCACCCCCAGGTGAGAGGCCCAGGCAAGGAGGGAGTTTCCTGAAACGCTTAGACTGTGGGTTCCTTGGAGGCAGGTGCTTAATCTTCCTCTCCTGTGCAGAGCCCTCCCTGCCTGAAAGCCACCCCCGCCCCACTCCACCCTGGCTAATATCAGGCAGTCCCCTAATCCCTGTCTCCGCAATTCAACCTGCTGTCTCACCAGGCTCATTTGAAATTCACCTAGAGACTGACACAAAAAGTCTTTCCCATTCCTCCCTCCTTGGACCTCGCTTACTCTACCCCCTCCCACATCTTCTTCCTCTCAACAAGCTTACAAAGGAGAAATGGAAGTGGTGGAAAACGAGTGAAAAATCTCCAGTGGGCAAGGGGTGAACATTCCCACCTTGGAAAATTCCCGCTGGAAATCCTCCCTGAGGACTGACCATGATCATTGCGGCTGTAGCGTCAGCCCCATATCCCCTAGGTTATTTCCACAGTGGAGACAGCCTGCAAATGGGCAGGAGGACGGGAGAATATGAGATCAACACGGATAGCCGGGGTAAAGGAAGCACAAAGTTCAATATAGGCTTGTAGCCCTCTAGTATCCTATTCTTCATGAGCCATTAAATCAGATAAGTGATTGAAGCACACACCTTTACCTCCTTCCTCCCTTCAGTTCGCCCCTCCCTCCCCAGCCTCTCACCTCCCTTGACTATCCTTAAACAGCCCCCCTCCATATGCCGCAAAGCTCACATTCCAAGGGAAGCCTACCTGATTTTGCTTTAAGTTCTTCCCCGTGAGGAGCTCTCTGAGCTGCAGGCTGCCCTGAGAGAGAGAGAGAGACCCAGAGCCCTTCCCTAGGCACCCAGGGGCCCCTAGGAGGTATGGCTCGTATGAGGAAAGGTTAAGAATTCAGGACTTTTCAACTTTCCCTTCTTCTTGGGAATCATCCTCTTTCCCCACTCCAAGGACACCTGGGCTGGCTGAGGTGGGGTGATGGAGGGGAAGAGTGTGACATAAGGACCACAGATGGCCTGGACGTTTGACCAGGTCCTGGGGAGAAACTGCCTGGGTATGTAACTCCAAACCCAGCACTCTCCAATTTAAGTTCTGGAGTGAGGCGTTCTGCAGCCAGACCTCTGGAGGCTGTGTGTGTGTGTGTGTGTGTGTGTGTGTGTGTGTGTGTGTGTGTTGGGGTAGAGGGCAGGAGGAAAAACCAAAATGAGATGGCTTGGAGCTTAGGGGCATCCCCTACATTTCCAGGAGGAATCAGGGGACACAGGATCCAGGAACCCCAATGCAATGGCAGATTAGGGTCTTCCCCTCCCCCAACCATGAGCTTGCTTTTTCTCTTCCTGCAGCCCACGATGTCCTCGATTGGCTTAGAGATCACAGGTCATTCAGATAAGTACCTGGGCCCACTTATTCCAGCTTCTGCCAAGGTGGGCTTTCAGATGTTCTCTCAGGGTCTTAGGTAATCTGACCCCCAAGCTGCCTGCTGAGGCAGATTTCTCTGCCCAGGTGTGGGGAAGAAACGCCAGAGTCTGATGGCCCCCAGAACTCTCTCACCCGCCATTGCCCTGGGAATCTAGGTGAGCCTCACTTTGATTGTGTTTTATCTCCTGTCTTCGGGCTGCACTTTCTCAATGGGTAAGGAAAGGTGTGAAATCGTTGCCTCTATCTCAAGAGCAAAGACTCGATTTCTACACCTTCCCTCCAAAGAGTCCTGTTCCTCCAGCCTATTCCTCCTTATTTCATGTGCATGCTGTGCCCCCTTTCCAGAAGACCCCAGTGCTGCATTTTCCTGGATCTCCCTTTCTCTGGCTAGAGAGTGCTGGCCAGCAAAGGGGCTTATTTTTTGGAAGGGGATCTGGCGAAAACTCCCTCAGGAACCAGCTCTTCCCAAACCCCCACTTGCCTTGGAAATAGGGGCCCAAACCCAAGTCCCCTGGAACTCAACTCACAGCGTGTGGAGAGGAGAGTAGCCGGCAGCAGAGACCCCTGGGGGGGGGTAGCGTCCATGCCCCTGACACCGCCTCCCCCCCACCCCAGCCCCCTTGGAGGGTGGGAGCCGCAGGCACCGCTGTTTCTCCTAAATGTAGCGGCAGCTCTGACTAGGACTTGCTATCTGTGTCATCCGCACTTCCCAGGCTCCCCTGCTCCTCTCCTGTTTCCACAGCAACCAGTCTGGCGACAGCTCTAGAGCATCCCCCTCCCCTCCCCAGTCCTGGGTACCACTAGAGGCTGATCCATACGCCATAGCTATTTTTAGCCAAAGTTCCTCCTCCTGGACAACTCAGAGCTCGCCTCCTCACCCCCTCAGGAAAAAAAAAAGAAAAGAAAAGCTAGCATGCTGGCTCTTTCCTGAGAAGCTCCTTGCTCTGGGAAAATACAGGCCTTGATGTGTTTGGGAATAAGGCATTTGGTTTCCTAGGGATTCACCTCCAGCCGGGCTTCTGGGTGCATGTGCTGCTCTCGGGTCAGGCCTACCATCACAGTCTCCGTTTTTGGAGAGGCCACCCTGATCCAGAAGAAGATAGCTAGAGGGAAAAGAGATCCACCCAAGGAAGGGAGGTAGGGTCAGAGGTTCTAATCTTTGTCACTGATTTGCGATGTGACCCATAGGCATCACTTCACTTCCCTCAGCCACAGTCGCTCCATCTTTCACAAGATGTGGATCCATTCTTTCACAAGATGTGGATATGTGCAAATAGCCCTTTCTGCCTACTTTACAGGGTGTGCAGATCGAATGAGGCAATGTAAATCGAAGGGCTTTGAGGTGTAGTTTCTTAACAGCAAAAGGTCTAGAAACAACCCCAATGTCCAACAGAGAGAAAAGGCTAGTTTAGGGCTTACTAACTCTTCATTCAACAAATTTTTGTGGAGCCCATGTGCCAGGTAATGTGCTAGGTGGGGCTGGTTACAGAAATGGATAAGTCCCTGCCCACCAGGAGCTCATGGTCCAGTGAGGGAGAAAGATCCATAAGCACAGAATACTAACACTACTACTAAGAATTGATTGAGCATCAGCTCTGAGCTAGACACACACCTTATTCAACAACCCTGGGCGATACCCTATGAGGATACCTATGAGACAGGTATTATTTTCTCTATTTATAGATGAGAAAATTAAAACTGAAAAAGGTTAAGTGATTTACCAAATGTCACAGAGCTGGATATCGGCAGAGAAGTAGTCACACTCACACACCTGTGTCACACCCCCATGCTCTGCTCCCTTGGTAATGCAATATTTGTGGCAAAGCAATATAATCAGTTACTATGTTCATATATGTAAATGTGCATGCAGGCACATGGTTACATAAAAACCAGAACATGAAAGTATTCTTTTTTATTTCTGGCCTCAGCACCACACATCTTGCAGGATCCCAGTGCCCCAACCAGCGATCAAACCTGTGCCCCCTGCAGTGGAAGCGTGGAGTCCTAACCACTGGACCGCCAGGGAATTCCCCAAAGTATTCTTATAAACTGATCAGAACTGTATAGAAATAGCTTTAGGAACACTGATAAAAATCAGGAAGAAAATTGGAGAAATGGAAATACTTCAATGTTTATTTTTCCCAGGGAAATAATTAAAAGCAGAGAGTGGTAGACGAATGCCAGGTGTTGCTAGTATCAGCATTATTATACCCAAGATATTGATAAGTTCTCCAGCTGCCTTAAAGTTGGAACAGGAAGATGTGAGCTAGAGAAGCAGGACGATGTAGAAATGGATACCAGCAGGTTAGAAGTCCCTGGAATGGCCTGGCAAGGTGGAAAAGGTGGTGCTGAGTAATATAGTGTCAGGAGGCAGTGTCCTGGGTTCAAGTCCCAGCTCTGTCCCCTATTAGCTGGGTGACTTTGAGCAAGTTACTTAACCTCTCTGACCAGTTTCTTCATCTAAGAACTGAGAACAACTGTATTATCCATCTCTGGGGGATTGTCATGAGGATTATATGAGGCAGTGGTGGCACATTGTAAGTACTCTGTAGATGCTAGCTATGGTCTTCTTTCTTCTCATCATCATCGTCTTCATCCCAGGCATCTCCTGAAATCTCCACTTACCCTGTGCCTCCTTCCTCTGTTCTGGTGCCACCCAGTGAGACCTGCAGGGGGCACTCCTGGTACACTGCCCTCCTCTCGCAGCCCTCTCGCTTGTGTTTCTTGTTCCAAGTGGAAATATCGAGTTTTCAGCCTGAGATTGGCATCAGGAGGGCTGTTAAAGCCCCAGTCAACATCCCCGTCTCCTGGGCCTGGCCCTGTCACCTGAGCCTTGGGACTGCTAGCCTGCCCTTCTCTGTCCTGCCAAGCAGCTGCTCACGTTGGTTCTACTGTGCCAGGAGCTCAGAGAGAAGAAACCAAACTCCTGGGCAAGAACGTATTTGCATAGAACTGGCCCCATTTCCTGGAGGGGGAAATCACAGGGCTGGCAGGGTCCTCTGGAAGATGTATCAGCCAGCCCCCTGCCTCAGTGCAGGCTGCCTTGAGCATGGCCTTCCTGACAAAGGAGACCACCACCCCCTCCCCTGCTTTATGGATCTGGCAGGTCCTGGACTTTACCTGGTATCTAACCTCAATTCTTTGTTTATCATTGAACTTGAACAGAGTGAGGGAAAGAAAAAGTTTTCTTAGGTACCAGGATACAGAAAAATAAGCAGGATCCTAGCTTTCAGGTATTATGAGGTAAAGAAAGCAACTTTACAAGGAGTCAGTGAAACACGTCAGTACAGTTGTGACGATGGGAGATCGGGTTTGGAACTGGAGAATGTTGAGGGCAGGAGGGGCACAGCTGGGGCCACATTGCTGGTCTATAAAGAACCTTGGTACAAAATAGAAAAAAGGAACCCCCTCTGGGCAGATGCACTCCTTATGGCATGTAGCAAGTGGTACTTTGGCGTAAAAAAAAAATAAAAAGGGGAATCCCTCCAGCAGACACGGCTCCAAGCCATGATGCAAGGAATGGCAAACTGAACGTGGTTCAGTCCTCAATTTGCCCCCTCAGTGGGTGCCTTTATGCAGTGCACAAACTGTACAACTGTATGTGGCAGCCTTGGGATCAACCAATCTGGGAAGATTTCCTTAAGCAATATCGTGAGACTTCTTAGGTAAAAGGTTGGAGGTGGGAGAGGAAGCATGATGGGGAATACAGGAGGTGGCTGAGGATATGAACTTAGTGGAGCAGGGAGGCCAATCAGATAGATTATAACAATTTCTATAAATTCAAGGGAGATGCGGCCCTAGGAAACTCAGAGCAGAGGGAGCATAGGTTTGCAGGAGTGAAATGTGGCTGGATATCAGAGTGAAATGGGGAGAAGCAGAGCACAGATCCAGGACAGACGGAGCCCCACTGGGCTCCTGAGGCTGAGGGCTTTGCTGGTCTTCTGGCTGAGTTCAGGAGAGCATGAGCATCAGAACCTTCTCATACACAGGTCTAGCTTGCTTTATAGGACTGGAGGAAGTAGACTAGGATTTAAAAGTCATGGACTTTAGAGGTAGTCCAGAATTAATCCTCACTTTACAGGTAAGGGATGGATCCCAAGCACTTTACAGATAAGGATGGGTCCCAAGTAATTTACAGGTAAGGGATGGGTCCCAAGAGGATAGACAGAACTAAGACCCAGGCCTCCTGGCTCCTGGTCCCTGGTTATTTCTTTATTCCCTGTTGCCTCCCTCCTACCACAGTATATTGGGTGTTAATAGAATTTCTGTCCATTGGACCCAATTAGAAAGGTACTAGAGAAACCACCTAGTTAAAGAAATTCTGGATAGAACCCTTTGGTAATGTGATTAAGCATCCCCTAACTTATGTCTTATAAATGTGAGATTTGTAAATCGCATTTACTGAAAGGAGGTGGTATACCTAAATAATGATCCATTCATGACTTGGTGGGGGGGTGTAGCTCAGTCCCTCTCTTGGATTTCTCCTCTGTGGTCTGGATTATCCAGCTATTAGGTGCCCTACTACTAATGGAAATTGTTCAGCCTTGTGGGGCCCGAACACTAAAATGCCCCTTGGAATCCCGTGGTGGGCGTTGTCAGTATCTCTATTTCCAGCCGATCCCTCTGACTGTGAAATGTTGCCTATTCTGAGCCTCCTCATGCCTCCTGACCCAAAGCTTCCCCCATCCCTTCCGTCCGCACTGGCTTTTCCCAGCAGAAGCCCCTCATACTGCTGCCCACTCGTGGATTCTCCTTCCCAAACAAGTTACTCACCCCTACTGTCCTCTGTGCTCTGAAGGAGCCCCTGCCCTATTAAGAATGAGGTAAAAGAAGAGATGAGGCCAAACTTGGGAGGAGTGAGTTAGAAAGGAGCAATTGAGAATAAGAAAGACAGAACTTGCTAAAGTGAGGAAACAGAGGGGTGTCCTTAAAAAAAGATGGTTCCCCTAACTGCCATTTTGTGTGGGAACACTGGACATCGCAACCCTGGCAAATTTTTCATACCGATGTGTGCTCATATTGACAAGTTTATGTTTCAACCATGCAAAATCACTCTAGTATTACCTCGAGACAAGCTTTGGAGTTCAACGTACGTGGGTTCAAATTCCAAATCGAACACTTTCTAGCTATGTTACCATAGGCGAGCTGCTGAAACTCTCTGAACCACAGTTTCTCCATCTCAAGTAATATGTATATCTTGCATAGTAAACACTCACAAATATGAATTTCCTATGCCGTTTATTATTGATTCCCTATAGGGCTCCTAGTGACTGTTCTAGGACTTCTTTTTTTTTGTAAAAAGACTTGGAAATTAAAAACTGACATTTGATATGTACAGAGGAATGTATACACGATGGATATCTGTGTATATGCTATAAAACATAATTTAAGAACAAAAACTCAACTTAAATCACTCTTGTAAAATTAGAAACTTACAGTGCCGTTCAAGCCATCTGTGTCTTTTTCCACAACCTCTGCACACCTGCTGTTCTGGAACTTTTAAATGCTTTCTAATTGCTCAGTCCCACCGCCACCCTGAGTTTCAGTGAATGACTTTTCTGAACTACAGAAAAGTGAAAACCATTTGGAAGGAACTTCTGCAGAGACTTCTTCACCACCAGGTATCTCTTCCTGCTCCTGCCCTGTGATTCTTTCTTCCCTTCTCTCTCAGAGGAGTACTCCAAATGTCGAGCTGAGGAGTTTGCACTGTGACCTGTAAGCAAGGGCCACCAGTTTGGGGTTTTGATCCAAGGGCACAGGGACTGACATTGTGAATACAGGTTACCTCTTCCTTTGAGACTAGAGAGAAGGGTGAAGGGTGGGTCAAGGTCCTGGGCTGCTAGTGACCTTCCTGATCCTGATGGTGGCCATGAAATGAAAAAGGATATCCTAGAGAGATAGAACAAAGGGAGACTTGACAGGATTTGGTGGTTTTGTTGACATGTCAATGGATGGAACATAGGGTAAGGGTGAAGAGTGAAGATCATCTTTAGCTTTTTAATCTGATTAACTGGGAGGAACACAGAAGTAAGGAAGGAAGTCATGAGAACTCCCAGCCTTGAGGAGGAAGAGGATGAGTTCAGTTTGGGGCCTGTCCAGTTGGAGTGGAAATCCCCTGCCAGCCGCTGGAACTGTGGAGGTAATGCTCTAAAGAGAGCCCAAGGCTGAAGATAGAGATTTGGGTATAACTCAGGAACGATAGTTGGAGCCATGTAAGTGATGAAGGGTCCAGGAGCAGGACATGGAAAGAGAACCTAAGACTGAAACTTGGGTATTGGAGGAGAAAACAGCTGTAGGTTGGGGCAGTGGAAGAAGATGAGCCTAGAATGGTACCAGGTCCAGGTCATAAGAGGCCTTCTGTTCCATGGTTAGGAACTTGGACTTTACTTATAGACAATGGGCAGTGTATTGAAAGCTTAAATCGGGAAGTGACACAGTCAGATTTGTGTTTCAGAGAGATTGGTGTTTCTTCTTAAATGAAGGATTTTATGATCTGACAGATTATTAGAGTAGAGAAAGACTAGAGGTAGGCGTTAGAAGGCTGCTGTAGTAATCCTGGTGAGAGGTGATGGGGTCCTGGACCACTGGCATGATGATGAGATAGAGAGGAAGGGAGTGGGATTTAGGTGATTTAGAAAGTAGATGCATTGATTAGATAAGGGAGATGGGGTGAGGAAGAATGAATTCTAGGATTGCTGCCATGTTTCCTCTTGAGTCAAACCACTGTGTTCACCTGCAGATTAGTGTTCCTAAAATTCTGCTCTACCTTTGTCACCCCTCTGCTCAAGAAACCTTCATTTACTCTCCATTGCCTTCAGAGCTGACCATGAATGGGCATAGCTCTATATTTACTCCAGGTCTTCCCCCACCACAAATGCTACGCTTACCTTCAGCCCAGTGCCCCCCCACCCCCTCCATGGGGGTTATTTGAAATGGACATTTACCCATCATAGGGCGTTTAGAGGCTGAACTGAACTAAAATGTCAAGCGCCTTTCCTCTTTTCCCCCCCACTATGTATATCAACGCAATATGATAATACTGGTTACTGATTAGTAGTTAAATATCTATGATGAGCAAAAATGGGGAAATAAATGTTTTCTTCCTTAATACATGCCAAGAGTGGGAGACTGTGGACAAAAACCTCTCAAAACATGGATTCAGATAATGAAAGAAGTCCTTCGTGATGAAAAGGTTGAGAACCACCACTCCGTATTCTGGTCCAGTGGACCACTTTGCTGCTGTTTCCCAAGCAGACTTGTATTTTCCTGTCCTCCCAGGACTTTGTGAATGCAGTTACCTCTGCCTTAAATGCCCTCCCCACCGTCTCCCCGTACCTGAATCCTCTGCATTCTTTAGGGGCCTTATCGGATGGATGTCACGTCTGTCCTCCCACATCTGCAGGACCCCCTAAGTTGAGTGATCTTTCCCTTTCTGCTGCCTCCTGGGCACTTGGGCTGCATGTTCTGCCCTCTCTCAGACCAAGCCACTGCAAGTGGGAATGATGTCTGCGCATTTCGCATCCAGGACCTCACCCAGCACTTAGAAAACGGCAAACAGCATGGAAATGGTGCTGAAGGATATAACCCCGTCGTCCCCTGAGCCCGCCCCTTCGGCGCTGCTTGTCGGGCCACTGGGCCGGTCCTGAATTCATTTCCACCTCATTAACTCGGCCCCAGGTCCGCCCCCGCCTGCTCCCGCTCTCGTTCCCCATCCCTGACACGACAGCCTCCTTTTCCTTCCTTCTCTCTTCCCCTGTCATCTTGCCAGCTCGGCTTCTATCGCTTCGCCTACCGTCTCTCTATCTATTTCTCCCTGAGTCTGTCTGGGTCTCTGTCTTCGGGTGTTGCTCTCTGTCCTGCTCCTCCAGCTGTCTGGGGCTCCGCTTCGTTGCCCCTACGCCCCACCCCCTGCCCAGGCCCCTCCAATCCCGGCAGCTCGGGCCTGGCGCTCCACATTCCCATTGGCCTGTCCGGAGCCCCCCGCCCCCGCCCGCCCGGCCCCTCCAGGTCCCTCCGTTCGCGCAAAGTTTGGCTCTGCGCTGTGGAGGGAGGGGGCGGCCCGGCCCGGCCCAGCTCTGCCCCCGGCCGGCCCGACCCCGGCCCCGGCCCCAGGACCAGCCCTTATCTGATCCCAGCTCCGGGTTTAAGAGTCCTGGCCCTGCCCGTCGCACAGCTCCGTTCCTCACGCCTGCCCGCCCCGTCTGTCCGTCTGTCCCGCTGCCCATCCGAGGGGCCACTCCACCCCGGACCCAAGGTAAGACCCTGGCCCTGATGAAGGAGTGCTGCCGCCGCAGCCGGGGTCCTGTCCACCTCACTCTCCAGAGATACCGGGGCCCCCAGCCCCTAGGTCCCTACCCTGACTGGCCTCAGTGGTACGGTCCTATTCCCCAGCCTCCCACCTTGGGCGGCCCCAAACGGAACCTTCTAGGAAGGGCTCACCAAGAAGGAAACTTTCCCAAACTGGTCACCTCAGCACTTTCAGCTAAGAAAGGGGCTTTCCTAATGCTCCTTCCTATTGGGCAGACCTGCAGTTGCATCACAGCCCTCCAACTAAATACAGTGACCACCACATATAACCACGCACCCTCACAGGCACTCCAGAGAGTGCCCCCTCTTCCCGGGATCATCAGGTTACTCCCACTCCCATGCCCAGCCCCTTTTCCCCCCTCCCCATGCTATGACATTCACATAGTGACACCCACTGATCACTACTAGTTCACACAGGGGAAGAAGACACCTACAGCTCAGATTAGGGAGATGTAGTAGCCTGGTGTGATTGGGACCCCCTGCCCACCCAGTTTCTTCCCTTCATTCCAACTTACCTCCCACTTCAAGACACCCCTCCCCATTACAACCCTCCTCCCCTCCCCACAGCTGTTTCACACTGAGATCACCTGGAGGAGAGCAGCAGGGCCACCTCTGCTAGAGTAAGAAGGGCAGATTGGGTTCCGTAACATCCACCCTCCAGGTGAGATGCCCCTTCCCCATCCCATCCCTTCTCCCCATCAGGAACTAACCAAGGGCACCTGCGTTAGGAAAGAGACAGGTTGGAACTTCCTGATTGGAGGGAGAAGAGTTGAGCCCCAGGATGCATGGAAGGACAAAACTGGGGACAAGTGGGAGTAGGACCTCTTGTATCTTGAGATCTCATTCTTGTTAATGAAGGGCCCCAGGCAGAGTGAGGCAGATGGGGAAGTGGGGGTGGTGAAGAAGCCAGTACAGATTTGGACCCCAAAGGAGGCTTAGGCTTAAAGCCTGATTCTGTTGCTTATCGATACACATTCTAGCTAAAGATTTCTGGCCCGTCTGCCTTGGCCATGGTGCTTGAATTTTTTTTCCCCACCAGGACTGCTTTAGGCATTTCTGGGTGGGAGGGAGATGATGATAGGAGACTTGATGCCCTTCTGTGAGGAATGACACTTGTTTAGGCGTGACGAGGGCCTGGAGTGGGTATCAGGAAACCAGTCTGAGAAGGGACCAGAAGCTACCACTGAATTCCATTCAGTTTCATCTTGAAAAGCTGTTCCTAATCTCCAAGGATTTCTGTTCTGTTACATGTTCCTGGCATGACGGTGGGCACCATCGGGTGCAGGGCTTGTTAATTCCTCATGGTATAGGCTGGGTACGGGGGACCAAGTGTAGAAGCAACCGAGTGTCCTGGCTTATAGCTACTTCTTCAGGGAGGAGGAAACGAGGGAGGAGGGGGAGGGAAGGCATCATGCCAGGGAGAGGGGCCAGGGCTGGTCTGCAGAGGCAATAGGCATGGCCCAGGCAGTGCCAACTCCTCTTCCCCGCCCTCCAGTCCTTTGGTGGTGGTGGCGAGGGAGGGAGAGAGGGGGTGTTGGGGGGTGATCTGGGCCAGTCCAGCCTCCCAAAGCCCTTGCCAACCTGGGTCCTGAAAGGAGCTGCTGTTTTCTGAGCCATCCCCCCGCCCCGCACCCGGAGCTGAGCAGCCAACTTGTCTCAGTGGATATCAAATGGCAATGACTCCACTGAGTGGAGAGGGGTGGCGGGGGCAGGGTTATGGTCCCAGTCCTTCTGTGGTTCTAATGCAGAATCCCACTGCTGCCCCCTACCCTGAGGGAAAAAAATCTGTCTGCCCAACATCTGCCCTACATGCGGTCTGTGGACACATACGTTTGTGTGGGAGGGTTAGTTGTCCGACTCCTGGCATCCCTCACCTCCTCCCTGTGTCCCACTGAACGGTGCCCCATCCCCAAACCTGCACCTCTGTGCACAAGCTCGTTTATAACTCCAGCCTGGTTGGCTTGGGCTAAAAGGGAAGGGCGTGGCAGAAGACCCAGGGGCCTCCTTCCCTGGTCCTCCCTAGGGACCAGAGAGGCTGGAACACTTGGATCTGGGTGGGCTTAGATCAAGTCCTCTGAGGTCATGCCCAGATTGATGGAATAAGGGGTTTAGGGCTCTGGGGGGTGGGGGGGTGAGTCATGCAGAAAGACCCACTTCTACAAAGGAGAAAAGATCCCCTGCATCTTTTAGCAAAATGCTTGGTTTCTGCACACAAGATGGAAGATAGGCCAAACCTCCTGGCATCAGTGGGGAGGGAAAGAGATGTTGGGCAATGGAGCCCCTCAACTTTCCTGCCAAGGGTTACTTAGGACGGAAGGAAAAAACCTCCAGTCTCCCTCCCCTCCCCAGCCTAGATTCTTCTCTTGCCTGAATGGTCAGTGCTACTGTCCGGGTTAATGCCAAACTGTCCAGGATGGTGGTGAGGCCCTGGAAGGGGCAGAGAGAAGGGAGAGTCCAAGGCACACTGCTAAGATGAAACTGCAGAAAGATTAGAGAGATGGGAGATCTGGAATCCAAGTGTTTTAGCACCCAGTAAAGGGTGGCTGGCAGGGGCGGCTCTTGGGAATCGAGCTTTCTGAGTTTACCACATCACCCTGTCTCTTCCACAGGCTGAGTTCAATGCTTTTCTCCCTTCATCCAAGTTTAACATACGTGTTGCCACCATTTTCATGGAGGCAGTGCATCTGAGTGGCCCCTCTTCATCCCCTCCCCACATCAGAACCTTGAAAGGGCACAGAGAAAAGGATTATGGGAAAAACTCTCCCGTGGGTGTCTGCCAGCTGGGAGCTGGATTTGAGGTGGTGGGGAGAAGGGAGGGGCTGGCTCTGGAATGCAGGAGAGAAGTGAAAACTGAACTGCGTGGCTTGGAGAAAGAGGCTGGAGAAACATGGGCTTCAGAGGACTGAATTAGCACTTCAGGCCCCTAAAAAGGTGTAGCACAGAAGGAGTGGTTATGGCCATTCTGCTCCCCTTCCAATGGCAAAAGACCTGGGGAAAGGATTGGGGCTGCAGCTTGAAGGACTCAGGCTAGATTTCAGGAAGCAGGTCCATAAAAGGAAAGAGATCTGAAATGGAGTTTGGGAAAGAGAGGCAGACCACCTTCTGGACCCAAATAAAAACAAACCCACCCCCCCAAACAAAAAAGCCCATCATTAAGGCTTGTGAGGGGGGAGCTGTGAAGCTCAGAGAAGCGCACGGATTATTGCAACAGTTGTCAAGACGCCTCTTCTGGGGGGAAAGTGCGACCCCACGGTGCTGTCTCAGGGCTCCTTTCTGTTGTCTAAGAGGCAGAGGCATAGTGGTTAAGAGCACAGCCTTGGAGTCAGACTTCCTGGGTTTAAAATCCTGCTTTCACTGCTTAGTAGCTACAGATGTCTCCTCATCCTTACAATGGGGCTAATTATAGTTGTGTATTAAAAGACTCGATATTTGTAAAGGGCTTGGAGTGGTGCTTAACATGTTAAAAATAAAAAGTGCAGTTGTTGGCTGTTATGGTTCTCCCACCTCTGTGACTCTTTCTACTCCGTCATCTTGCCTGGCTCCTGGGCCTGCTGCAGCCCTTCTCTGTGGCTTTTCTGAGGTCTGTCCTAGGTCTCTGTCTCTCCGCCCTTCTAGAGTTTGGGAAGGTGGGAGAATTATCAAGTCGTTTAACATGAGCTTCCTGTCTTCATTCCAACAAGCTGGGCGTCGCCTGGGTCTCCATGCCCCTGGGCCCTTCTTTCCATGAGTTTTCACCAAGCAGGTGTGCTGTCTGCAACTCGGATTCGATAAATGTAACCGAGCTGCTGGGCTTCCCTAAAATAGTCTCTTCCCCCGTCTGGGTGACTTATGTCTTCCAGCCAAAGACGCCGGCTTCTCTCTACCCCGACATCTTGCCCCTGTCCCTCCATGGCCCTGCCTCTTCCCTCCCTGCCCACATTTCCCCCACAACTCCCCTCAGGTGTGTGAGTCTGCCTCTTCTCTGCCCCCTGATCAGCCTGTTCATCCCGTGAGCCTGGGTGCCCAAAGCGGCCTCCTTAATGATCTTCCTAACTTCCACCTTTCTTTCTCCTTGATTCCCTCTTTTTACTCCACACAGAATTATCACTGGAACTGTCATCATGAAGCATCAGTTTTATCTTGCCCCTTTTCTACTCAGACGTCTCTGTGGGTTTTCAGATGAAAACTCCCAATCACAGTCTTCAAGATACTTTATATCAGCCTTTCTCCCATCCCCTCCAGTTCCCTATCTTTTGGGACCCCCATCGATTCAGACCTTGTTCTGGGGGAGCATATCCCATGGCAATCCCTGAGCCACACCCCTTCCACCCTGGGCCCTCACACAGGCCTACCCCTCCAAGTCCTGCCCCTCCTACAAATCTCCATCCTTCTGTTTCCCCATCTGCTCTGTCATCTTGTACCCCTTCTCCTCAGCGTCCTGCCTGTTCCTTGTCCTTCGTGTCTATGAATTTGCCCAGGATGACCTGGGCAGTGGTAATGTTGGAGGGGACATCCTGTCTCCTACAATAACAGGAGCTCCTCTAGGGTGGGGCCTACACCCCTGTCAGACTGTCGACTCCCTGAAGCAAAGGCATCTCTTCCCTCCCTGGACCCCTCTGCCCCCAGGGCACAGACTGCCTACTGACCAGCTTGACTAGGTAGGAAAACTTTCTGGTTGCTAATTCTGGGGGAGGACCCTGACTTCATAGGTTTAGGAGTGTCCTAGACTAGGGTATATGTAAGACTCTATTATCCAACTCTCTAGGGAACCTCCAGAGAAACTCCTCTCCTACTAAACTCCCCATCCTGTGGAGACAGTTTTACCCTAAGATTATAAGCAGCAGATTAAGCGCTGCTGGCCCAAACACAAAAATCCACATGGGTATCCACAGAACCTTTCTCTCCACGCCAGGGAGGTCTGCTCCTGCCTGATGCTGGGCTTGTCAGTGGGCGTCTGGAGTGGGAAAGGAGCAGAGGCCAGAGTCTAGTCTGGGACAGCCCCGTTGTCTGGAGCATACCTCTGGGTGGGAGCCTGCAAGCTGGGAGACACGTGGGCATAGCTCTAAAGTCGGGTTAGGCCTGACCTTTTAGAGTTATATCCTCAGCTCCACCCCCATCCTAGTCCCAACCACAAGACCCGGGCACACACCTTCTCCCCACATCTAAATCTCCCTGGTTGACCCTCTGTAAAAAAGACATGGGCAACAGCAAGAGGAAAGGGCGAGGATGTCTGAGTCTAGGGCAGTGGTTCTCAAACTTTTTGGTCTCAGGACCCCTTCACATCTTAAAAATTATTGAAGACTGCAAAGAGCTTTTGTTAATGTGGATTACATTGATAGGTTAGAAATGAGAGGAAACAAAATATGCATTAATTCATTTAAAAATAACAGCAATAAACCCGTTTTGCATGTCAATTTAGATGACATATTTTTAATGAAAAAACAGCTCTGTTTAAAAACAGACAAACAAAAGTTTAGTAAGTGGCATTGTCTCACATTTTCACAAATCTTTTTAATATCTGGCTTAATAGAAGACAGTTCATGTTTCATATCTGCTTCTGCATTCAATATGTTACAATATCATATTGCAATGTAGCTTCTGGAAAACTCCATTGAACACTCATGAGAGAATGAAAGTGAAAAGAAGCAAATAACATATTAGTATTATTATGAAGATAGGTTTGACCTCATAGAGCCTCTGAAAGGGTCTCAGGAGCCCCCAGGGTCCCTGGACCACACTTTGAGAATTACTAGTCCAGAGGAACGTCAGAAAACAGTTTGGAAAATCCCCAGGTGATTTGAACATCCTGGTTGATCTCCCTTAGCTGCCCATGGTCTTTTGAATGTTTTCACTAGGGAGGCAGTATGGGGTAGTGGTTAATCATGTGGGTCCTGGAGACAGACTACCTACTTGAGCTTGAATCTCAGTTCTACCACTCACTAGCTGTGTGACTTTGGGCAGATTATTAACATCTCTGTGCTTCAGTTGTCTCGTCTATAAAATCGAGCTTTTTAAAAGTGCCTACTTTTTAGAATTGTTGAGAATTAGCTGATGTAACGCTAGAAAAGGGCCTAGCATAGTGCTGAATAATATGAGCTCTTATTAAATACCAGAGCCTTGCCCCTGAATCCACTGCCCACGGGCCCAGAAGGCAGTGCGATGCAGAAGTGACCTTTCCCAAATTGCAGATGTGGGTTTCTTGAACCAGAGAGGAAAAGTGACTTGTGTGAGGTCCCAGGAAAAGTTAACAGGGTTGTTGGGCCCTGAACCCAGGAGTTCTAACTCTTAGCCCTACACTTTCCCCACCAGACTTTTTCAGTGGGGGAAAAAAACCCAAGGTCCTGAGAGGAGGGGAGCAGAACTTACCTTTCTCCCAGCAATCCCAAGTGTGCCATCCAGGGCCAATAGCAGTAGAGCAGGAAGCCTTGAGTTGAGGGCAGATAGCAGGGAGGAACTTCCTGACCTCAATAGCAACTGAAAAAGGAGAAAGCAAGCCAGGAGAAGACATTCCTAAGCCCAGAAGGTTTTTCCATCTTGCCTTGTGGGGAGCAGTTCTGTAAAGTGGCCCCAGCCCTCTCTCCTAAGGGTTTCTGGCCCAGGGCAGAGGAAGTCTGTGATAGGGCAACACTGCTTCTCCTGGGGTGCCCCTTTCCTGCTCACTGCCTGTGGCCCCTTCCTGGATCATCCCCTCCTCTCAGTCTCCCAGCACTCCAGGCTCTGGGTCCCTTTCCCAGTGGCTCCTGACCCTGCCCTTTGTACTGTGCTGCCAGGGCAGTGCATGCACCTTGGGAGGGGTGCCAGTGGGGGTGGGGGGTCCCCTGGCCAGGAGGAGAAGCCTCTCCCCACAGCTCTGGGGAAGGGGATGACGCAGATGGGGAAGACAGACAAACACAGCAGGGGCAGGGCTGGGGGGAGCCAGCCCTGGCTCTTTGGCCTGTCAGCCAAATCCCCCTGAGCTGGGCTGCAGGCACCACCTTGTCAGAAGCCTAAATACTCCAAACCCCAAGCACACACCCTGAGCAGAAGCATTCTGGAGGGTCAGATGCCACCAGCAGCCGCGGAGCCTGACAAGTCGAGGCGGGCTTAGGTTTGAGACCTTGCTGTCTATTGCTCAGTTTTTCCTCTGCCACCCACACAGTTCCCTAGAATAGATGGGAAAACTGAGGCCAAAAGTGGGTGGGCTCAGACTGCCCACGTGCTTCTTTCCAGAGTCCAGTTGGGAGGAAGGGGCCTGGCCTCCCACAGCCCCTCCTCCCCCATCCCTCCCAGTCCCCCTGGTTTTTTCCATTTGGAAAGCCCTTTCTGGCTCGTGGCAGGTTTGGGGGCCCTGGTCTAGTCTCCCTCCCCTGTCTCCTGGGCAGTGTCCCCAGGGGAGCCCCGGGGGGCTGAGATCTCTTCAGTCTCAGCCCTGCCCCACCCCCTGCCTCCACCCGCGAGGCCAGCAGCCCCCCAGCCCCCGCCCCTGGGCTGTGGGACAGGGAGAGGGCCGAGGGGCTGGCTCTGCATACTAATGTCCTGCCCATTGTCAAAGCCCCTTTGTGCCCCAGAGCTCCATTGAGGCGCCTCCGGGGCGGGCACAATGGGGGCTCTGTCCCCGAGTTCCCCCAAACAGTCACCTGCTTTCAGAGCCTCCCCCCGCTCCCACCCCCACCCGCCCCAGTGTCCGGAGGGCCCAGCGAGCTTGGGGGAGTGGGGCCAGAGCCAGGGGGGATGGGCAGGAGGCGACCCCTCCCCCCCCCTCCCTGGGCAGGCTGGGGAAACGGGCCCAAGGCAGGGAGAGGCCCCGGCTTACAGGGGGCGGGGGCGGGGCAGTCTGTGGATGGACTTGGAATGCAGGTTCCGTGAGGCCGGCCAAGGGGAAGGGGCACTCAGCCTGCCCACTCCTCGGTTCCACATGCCCGGCCGCCGCGGCCCGTGCCTTCCCACCTCTCCTCCTCCTCCCACCACGAGGCTCATATATGCAGAGACACACAGGCACACGCTCATGCATGCGGCCCCACACACGGCTCCCGGACGCACGCCGGAGCGGATGTGCCCAGACCCAGCAGGCCGACTCAGGCACACAGATCCGCACCGGCCACTCGCATATGCACCAGCACACCCGCCCTCCATCCCCTTTGCACCCCTTCCGCCAGCCTCCAGCCTCGAGAGGCTCAGCACCAGCGCCCCAGCCCCCGACCACCCCCCACCCCGTGCCCTCGCTGCCCCCTGCTGCTCCAACACAGGTTATAACAAGTTTGCACTTGTTGTGACCTCAAGAATGTGGCCCTGGGGCGGGGAATGTCCCGCTGCTCCAGACCTCACCTGCTTATATGTTAACCACGGACATGGTCTCTGCTGAACCGTGAGCACGCCCGCCCCCTCCCCCCGCATCCCACAGACCACAGAGAGGTTTGGTGAGCCAGGACCCCCGCCCCAGAGCGGAGCCAAACACACTGAATGGAGTGATGCGGGAATGACCAACCCCAGCCTGCCCCAGCACCGGCCCAGGGCCACCAGCCCTTGCATCTGCCCAGCGCACTCAGGGTCACGGCCTCTCACCACCCTGTGAGGTAGATGGCCTCGTTATCATTTCCCCGTTTTATAGTAGGGCTCTGACAGGGGCATGACATATCCAGGTGGCAAGACTGGGACTCCATTCTAGAATGGAAGTCTCTTGCTGCTGGGTGTTTTCCTGGGTTGTTTTTTTATGGGGCAGGGGTCACTATCTGCCTCTTGGCTTCACTGAGATGACCCAACCCATGTGGAATTTTCACAGAATTATCTTTTGCCCACCTTCTTTGGGAAGAGTGGGGGTATGTTGGGGTTGGAGTAGGGAGAACAACGGGTACAGGGACCTTAAACAGGATTCTGCGTCCAGAAAGAAACTCAAAAGTTCACCTTGACCCTTGACTGCCTCTAGGCAGGGTGAGCCTACCTCCTTTCGTTTCCTACATTCCCATGGGCCCCATTCCCACTGCTGACGGATCACTGGAGAGAGGAGCCCCATGGCCTTCTTGGCTAGAGTTTGGAGTTTGAGATCTCTGTTGATTGTAAGTCCTTCACGACACCTGGCTCTGACCTTCCCTGTTCATATCCTATGTCTGTATAAGGATCTATAGGGCATGTTTATGCCTCTCCTACTATTCTGGTCTGGGGCATCTTCTGGAAGCCTGGAGCAGGTACCCTAAAAAGGGAAGAGATGGAGGACTTACCAGGACCAGGACCCCGAGGATTTGAGGGCTGCTTGCACATTGGTGTACTGGGACCTGGGGTGGATGATGGGGTCACAGTTGCAGAAACCCCATTAGATGGAGAACTAAGCTGATATTGGTTTGCTCATCTGCACATGTTATCGAATGCCGATCTCCATGATGTTTCCCTTACATCAGAATTGCAAAGACCCTTGCAGGACCCTTCTATGCCTTAACCCCACTGCTCACCTAGAATGCTCCCCGGCTGGCTGCCAGATTCTGCTGAAGCTGCATCATCCATCTGTCTTCCTCCATGCAGGAACACTCCTCTCCCAGCCCTTATTCTCTGGTGTATTCTTCTGTCTCCAAGTGCCCTTCCAAATGTCCCCTGTTGGAGAAGGAGGCCTGACCAAAGGACAATTTCAGCGCCTCCAGCTGCACTCAGGCTTGGGCGGGTGGGGGACAGTGAGACAGCGACCTCTGAATCTAGTTCTGCATCTAGTCAGTGTCGTTGTGCCACCCCTGCCCCCATCCTTCTACTCAAAGGAGGAATGTGGATAAGGAATAAGTGGAAAGTTGGGGAAGGGCAGAGAGATTCCCTCCCAGGGTGACAGTAGACCCCCCTCCCCCACCGCCAGGCTTCTCTGTGTGAGGGTCAGAGGTTGCTCTTCAAACGTGGAACCTGAGAAGGAAAGGGAGTGGCGAGGACCCCTGTCGGGGAAGGTGGCTCAATTCCCTGAAAATGCATCAGAAGCACAGGGTGCCTATGGGTCTCCATCTCCACCAAGGGTAAAAATAAGAACAAATTGCTTAGGCAGCAACAAGCAAATTTTGACTTAGCAGGAAGCATTTCCTGGGTATAAGGGATTACCAGGCAAAGGGGAAGGATGGAAGGAGGTGGAGGACTCACTCCCCTTGATGAGAAAGAGAGGCCCAGCTTAGCCACCTATTGAACAGAGGTTGGGTGGCCTAGGAGACATTTCCAAAGGGGCTTAGAGCCCCTGTGGGCCATGGACTTCCAGCTGTCTCAGGTAACTCCCTTGATCATTTCCACAACCCCTAGCAGAGAACATCATTGAATCTGCCCCTTCCCAATGGGCCCGCTATCTGCTGTTTCTTCTAGCTCTTCTTGTTGTCATATTTCTGGGCCAGCTGCTGTGGGGCAAGGAGATTCCTGAGGCCTGCTGATGGGAGGGGCACACTGGACACCCCTAGGCTGGGGCTTTGGTTGGAGGGGAAGAGCTCAGTGGATAATGCTCCTAGGTTGGCCCTTCAGGACCCCAGGGTTAAGAAAAGATCTTGTAGGAAGAGAGAGCTTGGGATGAAGAAGAAAGCCAGGGTTATTGCTCTGATTCTGGTGCTATGAGCCGGCTGTGTGATTGTGGAAAAGTTACTCAACTTTTCTAAACCTTGGCTTCCTCTTCAGTGAAATGAAGGGGTTGAACAGGATGACCATGGGGGCCTCCCAGCGCCGACATGCCATGATGGTATGGTGGCCAGATGAAAAGTGCAGTTTAAGTGGGCCTGGGTTCAACTTGCAGTCACCTCTTCCTTACTGGTGGTCCTTCTGGACAAGTCAGCTAACCTTTCTGAGTCTGGTTTCCACACATCCACATGAAGGCAATGGCATTACCCACCTCCCAGGGAGGATAGGATGACGCGGTACGTGGAAACCCAGCACAAGGGCTGAGGTGGGGAAGTCCGCAGCACGCGGGGACACAGAGGGGCAGCAACTCACACTGGGGCTGTGGGCGTCTGGAAGGGCTTCTCAGAGAAAGTGACATCTAAGCCAAGGCTTGAAGGAGGGGTAGAGATCGACCAAGTGGAGTGGGGAGGGGAAGAGTGCTTCATGGAAGAGGCCCCATTGTTTGCCGAAAACTGTTGGTAAGAGAAAGCATGGCCCGTTCAAGCACTGGGAGAAGCTCAGTGTAGCTGGAGGGCAGAGGCTGTGTGTGAGGGGTGGGTGGAGGGCCGAGAATGCTGATGCTGGAGAGGCCAGCTTATTACATACTCTGTCCCACCTGTCATTCTAGGGGCTTGCGAGTTGGGATCTCTCCACTTCCCCTCCATCTTCCTTTTCCTACTTTTCTTTCTCCCAAGCTCAGTCCTCTTGTCTTTGGTCACGTTTGGGGTCCAGGTCTGGAGTTTTCCGCCTCTCTCCTTTCCCATGATGAAAGAGGGATCTGCCTCCTGCAGAAGACTCTGGATTTCTGGCATTGAGGCACCGTGCTAAGCACTGCGTACCCACTGTGGGCCCTCCCCAACCTGGCCCCTCATGAGAGAGAGATGCAAGGGTGTTGATGGCAGTGGGCTGAGGGCAGTGTGGAGGGAGAACTGAGGGAAACTAGAGAGAATACAGCTCTTCAGCCTGGAGTAAAGGCGGATGGAGAGACCGAGTCAGTGCGCGCAGCTGTCTGAAGGTTGACGCTTTAATGGGAAGCTCGGAGGAAGGACTTCCCAAGGATGAAGCAGGTCACACACCAAAAAGGGAGCCTGAGGGAGGGAAAAGAAATGTGCAATATCAATCCTATGGGCTTTTTTAAGTCAAGAAATACTTAGACAAAGCTCTATACTAGGCACTGAGGAGGTCACAAAGATGAACAAAACACAGGCTAGGAAGCAGTTCAGAAATGATTCTCCTGATTGACGAGGTGGGCGTGATCCTTCCTGGAAGGGGTAAGGCAGATAAAACGCCCCCTCTGGCAGCTGCTCCTGACCTGAGGGTGCTTCCACACTGGGGGTAACTCTCCTGCCTCCCCGCCGCCTACATTGCCTCTCGGACCCTCCACCGACTAGGTCTAAGGCCTCCCTCATCACAGCCACACAGCTTCTAAGATCACAGACGAGAAAAGGTATAGAGAAGGGAGCTTCAGTCGGGAGGTAGGTCAGCCTCCCTCTCTTCTCTCAGCTGGGGAGCCCCACTGGTTCCAGGACCCTAAGGAACCGGTCCCATCAGGTTGGCCTCTCTCTGGTTTCTCAGATTCTGGTGGCAGATCTGGTGACAGCTCAGTGGCTCCCTGGCCTCCACCCCAAAAACCTTATCTTCTGGGGCCTGGCCATCCTGGGCTCTTTAAAAAATTTAAAAAAAATTTTTTTTTTTTTTTTACCATTTCTTAGTGATTTATTCTCTTAAGGCTCCATCAGCAGGTGGAATGGAAGACCCCTCCCACCCTGATGCCTTGGGTAACCAAAGCATTATCCTCCTTCAGTGCCTGCTCTGTCTGGAGGACCCGCACATCAATGCCTTATTTCCTGAGGTACAGTTGATGAGGGTACCTTCGAGGCCTCACTCATCCCCTGGCCAATAACAAGGGTCTGCACGCCTTTCTCGACAACTTCCTGCACATCTGCAGGCTGTACACCAGGAGAACACTCAGTTCCTGTTTCTCTCCGGTCCCAAGCCTGACTTCCCCCTGGCCACACTTTGCAGTCCTTACAGATTTTAGTAGAGCCTGGTACTTTCATTTGCCCCCTATGAGAGGGAAACAATTTCAGGGGCAGAAGGAACTTAACTGAACTCCAATGCCCTCTCTTTCAGAGTTGCGATCCCAAACGTCTCCATGCTTTACCCCTCATCCTGGGCTTTGAGCAGCCTGCCAGCTGGCTGGAGCCACCAAGGGGAAGCAGGAGGGCAAGGGGCCGAAGGGCATGATGTAGGAACTGAGTTCTATGTGGCATCCCTCACTAAACACCTTTCCTACCTCTTGGCAGGTTGAATGGGTTTTGGAGGGAGCTTCACCTTGGGAATTATAGGGAGGTAGGATGAAGGAGGTGGGCTGGAAGCCTCCTCCAGTGCCAGGGCTGTAGGAAGTCCTACCGCATGAATCACTGTTACCCTGGAGAAAGGACAAATAAGGCAGGAGGTAGCTGGAGCAGCATCAAGCCCACATGGGTGTGGAGAGGCAACATGAGTGAAGGTCCGTGGGACTTGGAGACAGAGGGTCCGGCTTTGCCATTAAATCAACATCAGCAAGTTACTTTACCTCTCTGAGCCTTAGTTTCCCTAATTTGGTAGATAGTTTTCTTTCATCTGCAAAGTAGGCTAATAATAATATCTTATATTTGCATACAGGCCTTACAGATTTCACATACTTTATCTCCTGTAATCCCAACCAAACAATGGAAGGTTTTATTGCCTCCTTAGGTGAGGAAACTGAGCCCTAGAGAGATGAAGAGATTGACTGAAGTTCCCATAGCAAGTAGATGGCACAGATCTGGATGGCAAATAGTGGGAAAGAAGAATAGATAGGGACCTTTGGCTATGACCCAGACCTGCCAGGATAACAAATAGGTTTCATTTGTAAGGCTAACTGCATTGGATTGAAAATGGCTCTCTGTATCACCATGCTGAGAAAGATTCTGAGGTTCAGTGAGGAAAAAAGTACTGTGATGAATTAGTGATATCTGTTAAGGGCAGGAGGTGGGGTAAATGACGGCCCAGACGCGGTGTCGTTGGCATCCCTAGCCTGGAATCAGACCAGGGATTTCATATCTAAGAAGTCCTTCCTCTATACTAATCAATTAGGTTAAATTCAAAGGCACCAGCTTGAAAAGAGAACTAAGGTGTAGTCTCTGCCTTCAAAGAGCTCACCATCTCTCAAGGACAAAGGAGTGCTGTATTGATGATGTGGCAAAATGTCCCAGGAACGTAGAGAGAGTAATGAGGGCATTTTAGGCAGAGAGACCTGCTTGGTAAAAGCATAGGGCCGTGCAAGTGGGGTGCAGACTGCATTTGAAGAGCCAATGGCAATTCTATATGGCTAGAAGATGGGGTCCATAGGGAAAAGTACCAAAAGGAGAGGCTGTGGAAATCAAGGTGGCATCAGATGGTGAAGGGTCCTGAATGCTATGTCTAGAAGTTTGGGTTTTACTACAGAAGCTGTGGAACTCCTTGAAGGATTGAAAGCCAGAGCGATGGGATGTAATTGTGTTGTTGAAAGGCACTGTGGCAGCTGAGGGGGTGGAGGTGAGGGAGGCGAGGCTTGGGGTGGGAAGACAGGAGATCATTGCAGCACTTCAGGTGAAAGAGGGCAGCCTCAAAGGAGTTGGAGAGAAGCCCACAAAGGCAGAATTTATAAGAGCTAGTGACCCACTGGATGAGGGGCAAGAGAGAAACCGAGGGCGACTCTAAAGTTTCCAACCTGGGCACTGAATGAATGGTGAGGCTGGGAACAAGAGGGGAAGCACAGGAGAGACTCCCTTCTGAGTAGAGAGGACATCAGTCTGAACACGTTAAAACTAGACTCTCCAGTTAGAGGGAGCCTTTAAGTGTTGGTTGTACAGGGCAGAGGTGAGGGGAATCTGTGGGAGCGGTTGAAACAGACGAGGAAGGGAGAGCAGAGTGGTTAGAGATGCCAAGGGGGATCCCTGAGAAACACCAACAATTCAGGGCCCGCGAGAGACCACAGCAAGAGAGATGGGCCAAACATAAAGAGACAGGGAGGAGAGAGCCTGGAGGACCACGTCAGAGAGTGATGATGAGACTCTGCACCCTGTTAGTGCTGGCCCCACCGAGTGCTCTTGGTACATCTGTGCACTTATCTAATTCTCCCAACACCCTGGTGAGGTAGATATCATTAGGCCCCTTTTTTTGCAGGTAAAGGAAAAGGAAACTCAAAGAGTTTAAGTGATTTGCCCCAAATCCCAAAGCCTAGAAGTGGCAGGGCCACTAAAGAGCTAATCGAGGTCTCCAGAATCAGGGGATCCCCACCACATCTCAATAAGAACCAAAGGAGAGAGTGTCCAGAACGGACAGGCTGGCCATCAGTCTCACATGACGCAGAGAGACTGCTGGGGTCGAGGACTGAGAAAACGCCCTTGGATTTGATGATTGGAAGGTTAGCTGTGACCTTGGAGAGAGATTCTTGCGGCTCTAACTGCCACCAGCTGGCTGTGCGGATCAAGCGGAATTGCTTCTAATGTGCTTCATATGATGCAGAGCCTGGTAGTTTGAGGAGGCTGATGCTGTTATTTTTATTGTTACTAAATATTGGTAAATTGGACCACTTGATATTGCTGACATGGGACCCATTCTTTAAAACTGGTGATTTCATATGGGTCAACCTAACAGTAAAAGGGGGTGGGCTGGGGTCGGTGGGCAGGAGAAGGCAGGGGAAGGCAAGCCGCCAGGGCAAGGGCAGTCCCGTGGGGCTGGGGAGCCCTGCCCCCTGGTGATGGGGAGGTAATCTTCAGCACCAGGCTGAGGATCGGTGAGGCTTGAAGTTTGCAGGAGTCCCTCTCATCTCCTCCGCTCCCCTCCAGCCATCTGTAGTCTTGCCAGCACCCTCTCCACTAAGTCCAGCTGGGCATGGGGGTGAACTCTCCCTAGGGGGCTCTGTCTGGAAGAATACTTCTAACCTCTCAACTAGGGTGATCCTCTCGACCAGTATCTTTGGGGATCAGTTGCCCCTATGGAGAATCCAGGAGCCTAGGCCAGGTGGTGACTGATTAAATAGTCAGAGCAGGCTGACACACGAACAAGAGGTCTTCAACAGACCCCTTGGTCATCGCCAGCCCAGCCCCTCTGAAATCTCCCCCAGTATCCTTGGGAACCCTTTCAGTGTCGCAGGCCTTACTGATAACAGTAGAATAACAATGACAACGGAAGTTATTTGTACTAATGCCATTGCTTCCAGCTGTGTCTTAGCATCTGGACTGATTTTTCTGGCTCTTCGGTCAAGGTTAGGAGGGATGGGTTAGTATCTCTGAGGTGTTCCTCTGAGGTGAGGACCCAGGTGGGGCCAGGCCTGCAGGCTCTTGGGATGGCTGGAGCTGGGGCTGAGCAGGCAGTGGTGCATCCTTTGTCCTCAGCTGAACTCTGCACGGTGCCAAGCTTCTCAGACGGGACCAGGATGTGCAGCCCTGCAGCCCCACACAATGGGTAGGAGCAGGCGCTGTGGCCGTGGTGACTCAGAGGGGAGCGTGCTGGGCGGGGGGGGGGTGGTGGCTGGAGGGTGAGGAGGCAGGTGCATCAAAGAGGCAGTCCCCATGGGCTGCGTGTGCCAGGAAGTCATCCTCCCTCTCCAGCTGGGGAAAGGGGGGTCCCTGAGGTACCCCCACTCTGGGCAGTTCTCTGCAGGAACACTGTTCCCTTCTCGCAGGGGACAGAAGGCACTGCCTGGGGATTGGGGCGGAAGAAGGGGCAGTGGTCCCAATCAGCCCACACTGACAGGGCGGGTGGTGTCTGGACAGAGGCGAACATCTGACATGGCCCCATCTCTGTGTTCTTCCCTCTCTTGACCGGAAAACACACAGGGGGGTCAGAAGGGCCAAATGGAGGTCACAGGCTCCCAGGAAACGCTTTGAAGGCTTTTATCCTTTCTTTTGATCAGTCTATGAGAACTTTCCAAACGTTGACACAAGGGAAGAAAAGCCTATTCTTCCTTGGGCCAGGGCCTTGTGTCAGGCCAAGGCTAGAGGATGGGAGGGAAGGGGAAGGAGACTGGAGGGTGAGAGGCAGAGGCAGTAGTGACTCAGCTAGCAAGGCAGGCCCCCGACACACACACGGCCCTTTTTGTCCCCACCTCAAGATTTGTGTGCATCTGGCTCTGTTTCTATTTGTTTATTTTCTTTGGGGCAGGACAGAAGGGAGATTAATGAACAAAGACATTAAGTTTAAAAAGAACCCCAAACCTGACTCCATTCTTCTCCCAACCTTGAGGGCTTACATAATCCCGCAGTGCTTTTCTTCCAGGCCTTCCTTGACACCCGTCTCCTTTCTCCTCTCTTCCCCCCTCTCTCTCATTAAGAACACTTGGAAGCCCAGAAATGCTTCTTTTCAGTCCCCAGTGCAGCTGATCTCCTCCTGGAGGCCTCCAAGGCCGCTCTTCATGTTGGAGTTGGTATCCAAAACAGAGATAGTATGGTTGGTGAGAGGAGGCTGAGTAACAGTCTCCTTTCTCCACCAAGGCCAGTGGGAGGGCTGAGACGCATCTGCATTGGGAGGGACACGGGCTGGACGTGGACTTTTAAAGCAGGAAATGACCTTGATAACCCTCAAGCACAGAGCCTCCCAAACTGACCCAGAAACACGTTGTGAAGGGCAGAGGGAATTTTACCCCAGAAGATACAGGGATGGGCCTTAAGCTCCCACACACTGGACATCCTTGAAATCTGTTTTGTCTTTTAAATTATGTAAATTTTTCATTCTACGCCATCATGCATCGTTTGTTTAATATTAAAATAAGATTTTCCCTCAAAACCTTTGAGTAAAACTGATAGCTCAGGAAAATACATTAAGTTTAATCCCCTGGTTCCGAGCACCTCCTGGCACGCTAGTTTGAGAAGTGTGGAGCTAATCCAATGCCCTTTTCCCACAATTAAAGATATAATGGCTGAAGAGGTTTAGACACTTACCCAAGGTCACTTTTAGTCAGAGGCAGAGTTGAGGCTGGCACCTAAGTCTCTTGCTTCCCAGTCGAGCCCACTTTCCACCAGGTAATGCTGCCTCTTAGTTCCTGATACCCTCATTCTATCTCCAGGATGCTAGGCTTGGACACGTGACTAGCTCAGCTGTCTAAGATGAGTGTGGGCTTAGAGACCAGCCCAGCCTCAGGCCCGGAGGTTGATCGTGCTCACAACCCCTCTGTGTGCAGGGCTCTCTCAAAACGTAGCACTTGAGCATGGTGGGCAGTTACTGGGACAGAGAATGAACTGGTACTACCACTTTCTACTTCTATCTATACCCCGCAGTGACTGGTTCAGGTATTCCTGGACCTTCAAACCTAAAATAATTGGATTAGTTCATAGCTATAGTGGGAACTCCTCCTGTCTTCCTAGAAACTGCCTCCTTTTCTGATCCTGTTTCCAAACCCCTAAATCAAGAAGCTCTTTTCTGGAGGGAAGAAGCAGGGAGAATAGAAGGTTGTAGGGCTTAGAATGCCTCTACTAATGTGGGCACCTAGGCTTCGGGTTATGGGTGGAGATACAGTGTGATGCAGAATTTGAAGGTCAGAGCTGTGATTTGATGGATAGCATAGTATTCTTCCATATCAACATCTTCCAAAATCAGATTTCTAGGAGGCTGAAGAAACTCTTAGGGGAAGAAGGGACGATCCAGACAGATGTGCAGGGAGTGAAAAGACAAAGAGGACAGTGAAAAGGAGGATAGAATCAGGGAGACACATTTTGGTAACAGCCAGCATGAAATACGAGCAGGGCAGTGCAGATGATAGAAAACATGAGAAGAGAGTTGGGAGCAGAGCCCAAGAGAAGGAAATGGGGAGGAGAAAGACCTGCCATGCAAACCTAGAAGAGGAGCACTGGGATGGAACAATCATAAAAAAAGAGTATCACCGCCAGCCATCAGATGCACCCTGGGTGTCATTGCTGGTGAATTCTTCACACCTGGCTGGTTCCTGCTAGACCCCTATCATGCTCTAGGTGTCCATCTTCTCTGCTTGTTGAGAGTGGAATTTGCTCATCAAAGGCAAATTCAGTATATAGTGTTAACCTGAAGCTATAGTGGAAAGGACTTTGTAATGCAGCCAGAACTAGGTACTAATCTCAGCTCTGCTACTTATATGTTGCATTGCCTGGGCTCTCTGAACCCCAGTTTCATAAGTAACTGTGAAGATAAAAACTCTTTTCCCTAGAGTTGTTGCAAAGATGAAATGCGAAGTGCTGGTCTAAACTAGGCATTCAGTAAATGATAGTTGCTCTCCTTCTGTCTTCTTCCATTTCCCTGAACCAAACATCAGGAAGAAGTACTCCATGGTCAAAAGAGAAAACTCACCCAGTGGCTCTGTGAAAGGGTGTGCGGCTAGAGCACCATGAAGAGGAGGCCAAGTCCCTGCATCTGATCCCTGTGGGAGGCACGGGGCTCCACACCCACGCCGTGTGGCTCTCACCCTTCATTCTAGTGGCCACAAGGCAGGAGGGTGTTGTGGGATCAGAGCCCATCATTGTTTTCCCAATTTGTCCTGTTAAGTCTTTCATGTGCTCCCAACACTTCAACCAAAATGATTGGCCCCTATCCCCTGCTGGCCCTGAATCTACTCAATGCTATACCTTTTGCTTGTACTGCTTCCTTCCCTGGAGGTGCCTTCTCTTTGACACCCCCAAACTCCAGTCTCCAAGGGTCCAAATCTTGCCTATCCTTCAGGCCCAGTCCCAATGCCACCTTCCTCTATAAAATCTCCCCTGGGCTTCCCTGGTGGCGCAGTGGTTGAGAATCTGCCTGCCAATGCAGGGCACACGGGTTCGAGCCCTGGTTTGGGAAGATCCCACATGCCGCAGAGCAACTAGGCCCGTGAGCCACAACTACTGAGCCTGCGCGTCTGGAGCCTGTGCTCCGCAACGAGAGAGGCCGCGATAGTGAGAGGCCCGCGCACCGCGATGAAGAGTAGCCCCCACTTCCGCAACTAGAGAAAGCCCTCGCACAGAAACGAAGACCCAACACTGCCATAAATAAATAAATAAATAAAATTTTAAAATCTCCCCTGAGTGAGACAGTCAGGTATGGAGGAAAAAACTCAACTCCTGGTTGTTACTTACTCATAACAACCTGGTAATAAATGGGGATAATAAATGGGGATAATAACATTCCTACAGGGTTGTTTGAGGAATTATATGAGCCAACATTAAAATATCCCCAACAACTTAGCCCAGTGCCTAGCACCTAACAGGTTCTCAATCAATACATGTTCGTTACCTCCTCAGCCCCACCCCCTTGAGCTAGATGTCACCTTTCCCTTTGCAAAGTCCCTCAGCACTTCATGGATCCCTATTCCATGGCACTTATCACTTCTTGCCTGTTATGTGGTCGTCTCCCTTAATAGATTGTAAGGTCCTCAAGGCCAGAATCCACACCTAATTCACCTCCATAATTCAAGTGTCTTGTTTGGAACCTGGCACCCTGTAAATGTTTATTGTATAAATGCATGAAAACACAACTGAGACTGCATGGGTCTTCCTGTGTGGTGGGCAGCATCAATACAGATGAGGACATTTGGTTTGTTTGCATATCTATTAGTGTCTATAATTAGTTATGGGGGTTTCCGTGGATACAAGGAAAAAGAGAAAACATCATAAGAAAAATCAAGAGAAGACACAAACAAGAAGGGGGGAGTGAGAAGGCCCCAAAGAGAGAGAGGCCCTGGGCCAGAGTGAAGTTCCATCTGTTGTACCCAGGCCAAGAGCTTCCACACATCCTTAGTCCTCCTGGAGGATGGAGTCCGTTCCCAGTGCTCTTAGATTGGCCCCTACACCTGGAGTGATTTGGGGGCCCCCTTCTGCTCGTTTATTCACTCATAAACTACTTCTTGAGCACCTACTATGTGTCATACATTGTGTTAATCATATATCAGACTAATCAAAACATATTATGGCTGAATCCTTATTTTAATAAGCTTCTTTGTAGTAGAAGACACATGCTATACCAAGTAGATGCGCTGTAAGAGATATAGATGGAGATATATATAATACATATATTCAGAAAAGAGAGGCCTTACTTAAGGCTGTGGGGATCAGAGAAGGCTTCATGGAAGAGGAGTCATTTGAACTGGGCTCTGAAAGATATCATGGCTATGTAGAGACAAGGAGAAAGGGAGGTTAGGAAAAGAGACGAGCATGAACAATCACGTGAAGGCAGGAAAGCATGGGTGTATACGACAGGGAGCAGGGGACAGTTGGTTTGTCTGAAGTTCGCCATAGGAGAGATGAGGCAGGAAATAAGGCTGGAATGAGGTGTAGAAGCAGACCATGCAACTCTGCCAGACTGAGTTCGGCTTCTCTTTGATAGCTAGTGGACACATTATCTGTCAAACCTAAACCCAAAGGTAGAAGGGATTGATTTGGGGAAGGATCTGAGATAGTTACAGTATAATGACAAGTGGAGTTTGGAGGCAGGGAGGTTTGGGAGGCCGAAGATCTCGATTTACCAAGTCACATCATCTCTCGGAGCTTCAGTTTCTTCATTCATAAAATAAGGATTGTAACCTTAATACCTTATAGGAATTCCATGAGAATAAAATGTGAAAGTGCTTTGTGAAGTGGTGGATACATGTGCACTGATTTGTGATCAGAGGTGTAACTGAGGAAGAGTGATCCAGTAGCAGTGTAGGAAGGATTTGGGGAGAGAAAGAATAGAGACAGGAGATGTGTAGGAGGCTGATGATTCAGGCAAAAGGTGTGAAGAACCTAAAGTAAGGCAATGAAATGAAGGGGAAGAGACACAAATAACAAATCCACAGCTCGTGGCATCCGATGAATATTGAGATGAGGAAGGAGGGGAGTTTGAGATAATCCCTAGATTTTCAAAGGATGATGGGACCGTGAACTATTTAGGAAACCAAAGAGAGGCAGAGGTAGAGAAGAAAGGATTCATTCACACGTGGAGGTGGATGCATTTAGGATTCGTGCCCCAAAGCTTCTTCATTCAGGTTGCTCTTGCCACAGAGAGAACAGATAAAGCTCTTTGGTCAGGGCTGCTTCCCTGCCCACCACCCCTCCCTACCCCAGCCTGACAGGTTTCAGGGGAAGGTGCACGGCTCTAACCTGACCCCCTCCACCACTGCCCCGCGGAGGGGCTGAAGCATCCTTTCTGGCCACTCAGTTTGACAGAGTCCGCCCCTATGCCCACAGCTATTCCCAGACAAGGCTTGTTTTCCTCCTTCATCTTCCAGCAAAGGGGACAGCGAACCCAGAGGGAGCTGGGAGCAGTGCCTTGGGGCTTGCTCTCTCCCACCTTTAGAAAAAAGAATTTGCAAACATCTGCACATGAGCAGAGCCCGTGAGGCAGACCAAGGCTGCAGCTCTGACTCAGGCCTCTGTCTCTCTAAATCAGGCTTCCAGTCATCTCTTTACTCAGACGTTCTTAACAAACTGCACTTGGTACTGGGGAAACAGGTGACGTTCACAGTCTGTGGCCTTAAATTGGGAACTCACAGATGGCAAACAATGGTAAACAAACCATTGCAAAGCATGATGATGTTTGAAAATAGGAATGTGTACAAACCATGCTTAGAAAACCCATGCTGGGGGCGGGGAGGTAGAGAAGATGAGCTATTTCTTCGAGGGTCAGGGAGGCTTCCAAAGGGGCAACTAACACTTGAGTGAGTTTGGAAAGATAAGCTGGAGGTCATCAGGTGGGCACGGAGTGGGTCCAGTGCAAAAGCGGGTCCAAAGGTAGAAGGGATGAACAGCGAGGTGCTTTGTGGAGCTGGAGTCTAGGATACGTGTGGAAGAGTGGCAAGACCAAAGCCAAGAAGGAGGCAGAGACCAAATCATGAAGGGCGTTGAATGCCATGCTCAGAGCAGTGGGGAGCCAGGGATCAGTTTTAGTCACAAGAGGAGTGTCTGTACCGCAGAGCAGTCCTGTACTCAAGAAGGGCTTTGATAAATCCATTCATTCTGGAGAACAAATGACTCACGAGCTCTCAGGTAAAGAAAGAAAGCTCTAGGTCAATCTGCAGGCAGGAAGCAGAAGGAGGGAGAGGTATTTGCTGAGGCAACGTGCTGGACGTCACTGTAGGTGTGACTGGCCTTTGTTTTAGGGACTCATTAGTTTAATTTTTAGAGGAGAAAGAAGGTGATTGTGTCTGTTTCTGTCTCTTTTGACCACTCAGAGGCTGCTTTTGTTTTCAGAATTCTTCAGCTACTGTCCCTGGTATCTGGCTGGGACTGTTTTGGGGGAAACAGCACCCTCTAGAGGAGAGAGTATGTGTGTTTCAGGTGGGGCAGCAACAAACCATTTCCAGAACTCTGGCCTGCTCCCTTCCCAGGGGCCCAGGGGGTGGAGTGTGGCTGATTGTTTATCTGCTGCTGACTCTCACTACCGGGGAGAACAAAGCTGCCTGGCTGTGGGAGGTGGCACAGCAGCTGGGAGCAGCAGAGAATAGCTGGAGGAGGCAGATACAAAGGCTGGCAACAGCAGGCACACAGCTGGAGGGGGCAATCACAATGAAGATGTCTAGCCAGAGGCCAAAATCTCCAGTGCCCCCAATCTGTAGCCTTAATGCTGGGCTCTGGAAGCTCCGGGCTCTGTCTTCTCTGTCTCAGCTGTGATCCTCTATACAGGGGACCACAGAGGCACCTCCTGAAAACATGAGACTGTGAGAATGAACCTGGGATACACAGAAGCAGTCGCTACAATTTAAAAGTTCTGGATCAGAAGCCAGAAGACCTGGGTTCTGGTTCCAAAACTACTTGGAGCAAATCTCTCTGAACCTTAGTTTCTAATGATGCCTTTCCTACTTACCTCATGGTGTGGGGGTCAAATTACATGTTTCATAAACTGTAAAATGATATATAATCATAGACTATTATCTTGGGAATGATAAGCAAGACTTTCCTTGGGCCCCAAGAGCTTCCATTTCCCCAGATATACAGAGTCTCTCCTCGGCACAAACAAAGCTAGGGCTTTGATGTGGGATCTCTGGATGTCATGGTAGAAGGGCGGGTGGTGGGGGGTAGAGATGGGGAGGAGGCAGGCATCTTGATCCTCTATGAATGTAGTTGGAAACTTAAAGACAATCTTTAACCTTCCCACCCAAAGCTTTAATCTCCTCTCTAGAATCTCTGCAAAGCACTCCTCCAACTTGTCCTTGAACACCTCTGGGGGCAGGGTACTCTCTACCTTTTGAGATGCTCTTTCTACATTTGTTACAATGTTCTTCATATCAGTCTGGAATCTTTTTCTCGGTGGTTTGAACTCACTGGTCCTGGTTGTTCCTCTTGCAGCTCAAAGAACAAATCCAAACCTTTGTTCACATGGCAGCCCTTCAAACCAAATATTCTCACATAGCCTTCATAACCCTCAGATGGTCTCTCCTCCCAAGTAAACTTCCCCGTTTCCTTCAAACACGTCTCATATGATTTGGTTCTGAATCCTCTCATGTCCTGATTGTTCCTTGAGACTCAATACTGCAGATGTGGGATCAACAGGGCAGAATCAACTGAATCCTTATTTTATTCTAGATACTTTAATTCAACTAAAGCAGCTTAAGATTGCATTGCTTTTTTTGGCAACCAAAACACGTAGATAACTCACACTGGATTACTTTCTGCTAAAATGCCTAATTTCATTTTCGTGGTTCTGCTTATGAGATCACGTCTTTACAACGCAGAACTTGCTCAGGTAATTTTTGGACCCAAATGTAATCCAACATTTATCCTTTTTACTCGATTTGGCCCACTCCTCTGGCTCCTTTTGGATCCTAATTCTGTCTCAGACCTTCCATTTGCAGTCCGTCCCAGCTATGTGTCATCTGCATAACTGATGGCCATGTGTTCTATATTTTTGAATAATATTAGTGTTAAGAACATCGACTAGGTCAAGGCCAAAGATAATGCTCTGTGGTACATCGCTAGAAAACTGATTCCAGGCTATCATGATCCACTCACCAGTAACACTGATTTTTTATTTTTAAGTCACCTAATTAGAGAAGCATTCTGTTCATTTTTCTCTGTCGTATCCCCAAGGACATAACTTGAGATCTTGTCAAAATCTTGCTTAGATGCACTTTCTCTGTTGCATTTCTCGGATCTGCCAATTTAGTAACCTTGTCATAGAAGGAAATTAAGTTAGCATGATGTGATGCTACTTGTTCTTAGTAACCCCATGCTGGGTCCTACTGATAACTACCTTTCCCCCACTCTGCCCAAGAATTCACTATCTTAATGTTCCATTCTAGAATCTTGCCTGTGGTTGATACCTTATCTGTTTGTAGTTTGTGAAATGTACTTCATTTTTCTTTTTGAAATTTAAAATTATGCTCACTTATCCACAACTTTCCAGCAACTTTCCAGAATCTGTTTTAGATTCCCGTTCCTTAAAATCTCCTATAGAGGTTTCACATCTTTTCGCGAGTTTGAACGTCAAATGAGAAGGCACGCTAACATGTAAACTTTGAATGGTACATAGATGCAAGCTTTGTGGTGGTTGTTTCTTTTATTAATATTACTACTATTGAGTACTGAATGGGGCTTTACTTGGGCTCTAAATAAGAATTCTTCAAACTTCAGAATTACAAAGCCTCCCTCTTGCTCCAAAGTAGCCAAGGATATTGGGAAGTGGATGGCATCCAGTTCTGGCCAAGGAGTCTCATGTGTATGGAAGTTCCAAGTGGGTGGTGTAAAATGGGCTCCAGGTTGTCTCTGAATATTCTGGGATTCTTGTCTGTTGGTGATTTCCAATTTAGTGTCCGCTTGGGTGGATATATAAATGGACCCAAATAATTTAGAGTTTCCCAGGGGTAAGGCCATGGGCATATAGGATAAGGGGCAGTGTGAAGGAGAATGATAAAATGCAGTGGTATAGACTTCTCGGACTGGAGAACATGATGAGCCACTCTGTGTTCTCCAAGAAGAACTAAATTCCCCAGAGGTCACCTGCTCCTTCCCAGAAGGTCTGGCCATCAGATCCAGAGTCCAAGGGCTCAAGTGATTGCAATTCTTTCTCTGATGGAAAAGTACAAGTTATTCCTTGGGCAGGGGTGCCAGGCACTTTGTATTAAGTGAGTTGTCTCCTATTTCAGAGCCTCGTCCCACTTTCTACTATCAGAATAAATAGCAATCCTGAATTTGAACTTGTGCAGAAATAGCCACAAACTAATATACACTCTTAACTCTTCTGCTTCACTCAGTCAAGACAATTTTGCCACCTACAACCTGGCATTTCTCCCAGTCCTTGGGAAAATGTTCCTGTGCTGCCAGGAGGCTTCAGTTTGATGTTTTTCCTCCACCATCGCTTGTTTATTTATTTATTTAATAAATTTATTTATTTATTTATTTATTTTTGGCTGTGTTGGGTCTTCGTTGCTGCACGCGGGCTTTTTCTAGTTGCGGAGAGCAGGACTACTCTTCACTGCGGTGCGCGGGCTTCTCATTGCAGTGGCTTCTCGTTGCGGAGCACAGGCACTAGGCGCGCGGGCTTCAGTAGTTGTGGCACGTGGGCTCAGTAGTTGTGGCTCGCGGGCTCCAGAGCGCAGGCTCAGTAGTTGTGGTGCATGGGCTTAGTTGCTCCGCGGAATGTGGGATCTTCCCGGACCAGGGCTCGAACCCGTGTCCCCTGCATTGGCAGATTCTTAACCACTGTGCCACCAGGGAAGCCCCCACCATCACTTGTTTATTTTTGCTCAGTTTTGTCTGTGCTCTTCCCAACAAGACTTCAGACCCTAACCCAGACCTAATTTCCCCAGAAGATGCAAATAGATGATGACAATAATAATGATAATAACAATGATAATAATAATAGCGAAATGGGCTGGGTGCTTAGAGAACATCTTAAGGGGTAGAAGAATGGGTAGTTTCTGCTATCTTCTGAGCCAGGCGAATATCTTTGTATCACCAGTGAGTACGGACGTGGAGGTAGGGGAGAGAATGGAGAAATTAAGGGCATGTGTGTGTTAAGGGGGACTGGCTTGGAAGGAGTTCAACAGGATAGTCTTTCTTGCTGCTGCCATTCTTGAGGGTGGGGAGGGATCCTATTTCAGAATTAGAGATCTTCACAGAACTGGTTTTGTGGTGAAGGGAGACCAGTAGAGCCCTCTTTAGTCTCACTCCCACCTTCAAGGAACTGTGAACTTATTACTCTTTCTTCTCTGCCTCTCCTAAGAATTACAAATGTCAGACTGTACTGCAATTGTTTGCTTACTGAATATGAATCTTTCTCACTATGCTATGAGTTCTTGGCGAGCAAGGATGCTGTCAGATTCATCTTTGACCTTCCAGCATCTTGCACTACAGTGCCTGGCATATAGCAAGTGCTCAGTAAACATTTGCTAATAAGAGGACAAATCAGTGGCACTAAAATGAATGTTTCTTCTTCCTTCCCATTGGGTGGTGGCTGGGAGTTGCTGGATTTTTGCAATACCGCTCATTATGCTGTCTTGCTCTCTGCAGATGACGTCGGTTGCCAAGGTGTATTACAGCCAAACCACTCAGACAGAAAGCCGGCCCCTAATGGGCCCAGGGATACGACGGAGGAGAGTCCTGACAAAAGATGGCCGCAGCAATGTGAGAATGGAGCACATTGCTGACAAGCGCTTCCTCTACCTCAAGGACCTGTGGACAACCTTCATTGACATGCAGTGGCGCTACAAGCTTCTGCTCTTCTCTGCAACCTTTGCAGGCACCTGGTTCCTCTTTGGTGTGGTGTGGTACCTGGTAGCTGTGGCCCATGGGGACCTGCTGGAGCTGGGACCCTCAGCCAACCATACCCCCTGTGTGGTACAGGTGCACACGCTCACCGGGGCCTTCCTCTTCTCCCTTGAGTCCCAGACCACCATTGGCTATGGCTTCCGCTACATAAGTGAGGAGTGCCCACTGGCCATCGTGCTTCTTATTGCCCAGCTGGTGCTCACCACCATCCTGGAAATCTTCATCACGGGTACCTTCCTGGCAAAGATTGCCCGGCCCAAGAAGCGGGCGGAGACCATCCGTTTCAGCCAGCATGCGGTTGTAGCTGCACACAATGGAAAGCCCTGTCTTATGATCCGAGTCGCCAACATGCGTAAGAGCCTCCTCATTGGCTGCCAGGTGACAGGCAAACTGCTTCAGACCCACCAGACAAAGGAGGGCGAGAACATCCGGCTCAACCAGGTCAATGTGACTTTCCAAGTGGACACGGCTTCTGACAGCCCCTTCCTCATCCTACCCCTTACCTTCTACCATGTGGTGGATGAGACCAGTCCCTTGAAAGACCTCCCCCTCCGCAGTGGTGAGGGTGACTTCGAGCTGGTGCTGATCCTAAGTGGGACAGTGGAATCCACCAGTGCCACCTGCCAGGTGCGCACTTCCTACCTGCCGGAGGAGATCCTTTGGGGCTACGAGTTCACACCCGCCATCTCGCTGTCAGCCAGTGGCAAATACATAGCAGACTTTAGCCTTTTTGACCAAGTTGTGAAAGTAGCCTCTCCGAGTGGCCTCCGTGACACCACTGTACGCTACAGAGACCCTGAAAAGCTCAAGTTGGAGGAGTCACTAAGAGAGCAGGATGAGAAGGAAGGCAGTGCCATTAGTGTGCGCATCAGCAACGTCTGATGGCTTCGTTCCCCACCTGCCCATCCCTCTGGTCTCTTTTCCTCTTTTGGCACCCTGGGTGAGGGATATTACCCAGGTTTACTGGAGAGCCCCAGAAGCACCCTTCTCCACTCCCTCTTCTTTAACCCAGAGGCCTGTGGGTAGTCTAGGCCAACTGGACTTCCTCCCGTTGTTCCCTTCACCTCACCGCACTTCCACCCCAAGATGCACACCTGCCTTAAGCCAGGATGGGGGAAGGAGAGGGAAGATTAGGCTGAAGTGGCTTAGAAGGCCTCAGCCATGCCTGGAGACTCACATTAGGAGGACCATGCAGTTGGATGGACAGGCTCCCCCCACCCACCCACCTCTCACCAGCACCACCAGAAAGTTTGGTGCTTTGAGGCTGGAGCCCCCTCCCCATCTTTCCACCTAGCAAGCTCCCTAAGGCAAGACTCTCTGGGATGGTCCCTTTGGGGTTTGTGCCCTCAGAGATATAGGAATCCAGAATCATTTTATTCTGAAGTCTCTACCAAAACCTGTTGAAAGAAGCCAGGGTTTTTCATGGTGTAGTTAATTTCTGTTGGCAACTCCTGACTATAACCTAGGACCTTGGTCCCCATTGTTCTCCTCTTTCTAGTTTCTCAAGTGCACACTTTCTTAGGATACCCAGTTCCCACATAGATGCCTCTGCTCCCAGAGAACTGGAGTTGACCCGGGAGATATAAAGCATACAGGCACAACCACCACACCTGCTCCTGACCTGAATACTGAACTCTTCATTGTGGGGTGACTAATGCAAAGCAATTGTCTAAAACCTTGAACCTATCCTCCAGGCAGCCCTGGGGGCATCTGTTTCCTTGTGTCCCATGAAAGTAATGACCTTCCCGAATATGTTCCCCTGGAAAAAGTCCAACGCCCAGGCCCCATAGAAAGGTCTGGAAATGGTGTTCCAGATTACACTGTCCCTGGCTTCTCTGATTCTTTCCTGCCCAGCCCACTCTCACCTAAACCCAACTTTGGAAAATGCAAGGGCCTTCCTCTCTTACCACTAAAAGCAGACTCACAGGGCACAGAGTCCCCAGGCAAGTTAAACCAACCAAATGGGATGAGTACATTCTCCGATTTCCAGACTGCTGTATAGAGCTCCTGGGAATTGGCAATGGTTTGTTAAGGTTTGGGCAGAGGCAGAACTCTGTGGCTGGCAGATACTATTCACCCTGTTACCCCTCCCAGTGCCCTTCGGAAAAGTGCCAGCTATTTTGTTAGGCAGTGCTGGGAGGGAAGGAAATTATACCTCCTGATCAAATAACCATGGTCTCCCTCAGCCATTCCTGAGACAGTATAAAATGAGTATCAGTCTCATCTCTCCTCTCTTCTGCTATGAAGCCAGTTTCAGGCAAGTTAAAAGGCATACTTTACGAGATCAGACTCAGGCCACTCCTTGTTCCCTGAAGGGGACTGTGGTATGGGGTCAGAAAGGGTGTATGGGCACCAGAACTTTCTCTAAAGCTCCAAATCCCACGAGTGCTTCCTGTTCTCATTTAGGTACCAAGGGACACTCTCCCCCACCCCAAATGGTTTGGCACAGAGTCCCTGTATGAAGCAAGTGGCCATTTATTTAAGGTGGACCAGCCAGTTGTTATAAGCTACGCATTTATACAGAATGAGCACATGCATCTGTGTGCAGAGCCTCACAGAGAAACCCACAAAATTCGGAGGCTGGACCCATGGTCACCATTTACTACAACTGCACAAGATCCTCTTATATTGATCTCTCCTTGAACTCAACTAACTATGTCTTGAAGATGAAGACCCTTCATTCTCCACTTACTGTAAACCCCACCATTACTCCCTAGCTCTCAAGAAAACAAGAACCGGAACAACTTGAAAATCTGAGACAGAGAACAGAAGGCAAAGAGCCAGCTTCTGGGCTCTCAACTTTATTCAAATGTTAGACTCACTTGATTTCTTTCAACGTGTGTGTGTGTGTGTGTGTGTGTGTGTGTGTGTGTGTGTGTTTACGCGTGTGTGTGTATCTTCTTATCCATTAGCAAGTTATCCTCCATCAAGTTTCTTCTGCACAGAGCTGCTTCCCTCCTGAGGGAAACACTCTTCCCATTCCCCTGCTGTCTATTCCAAGCCTCCAGAATCCTCAGATTCTTGGATAACAAAATGAGAAGAGAACATTTTCTGACTTAACCTTTTTGATTCTCCTGCACGATTCCACACTTTCCTCTAAATTGCACTTTAAATCATACTCTCCTCTTAATACAACCTGGCTTATTCTCCCATAAGCCCCATCAGAGAGCAATGCCCCTCTCCCTCAACCCTAAGTGATTCTTTAGACTACAGCCCCCCTCTCCTCTGAGCTGAAATCATCTTTCAGGCTATCAGGCAAGCTTTAGAAGCAGCCAGGTCTGATGAGAAATGGGATCCCTGACCACACCAACCATGGACTTGGAATGTCAGGAGAGTACCGGGCACAGACCTTCAGGGAGGAGATTTCAGAGGATGGGCAACACAACTGATGAGGCAGGATACTCAGGGTATGAAGATGAGGAAGGGTGGTGCTCTGGGATCTGGTGAAGTCAATGAAACCCTTGAGTGTTACTTGGGCTAGCAGGGAAGAGGTAGGTGGAGGCTCAGGGAATTAAGCTATGATATATAAATGAAAGGTTTATCTAAGAAAGAGAAACAGATAATATATATATATGTAGAGAGATGTATATGTATATAGGACCAAATATACTTACTGTACAGAAAGAAAGTATTCAGAGAGCTTAGCATGGGGGCAGATATCTTGCTCTGGTTTGGGGGTAGGACTCCCCAGATTCCCAGACTTACAGCCAGTGATCTTGGTTTCAACATGGAAGTGAGATACCTGACTAAGGCTTTCAGGTTTGATGACGGGAAAGGGAGGGGTGGAAGCTGCTCTTCAGAAATAAAGAGGCGTCCAGTGAGGCTTCTGACAAACCCTGTGCTGCTGACAGGACCAGGAAGAGGGGAGATAAGAGGAACATGAGGAGGGGAGACACTCCATCTGTGGAAATCTAGGAGAATCTACTACTTATGCTGTGTGTTCCCATCCCCAGCAGTGTCCTGTGACTGTAGCACTTAAAAAAAAAAAATCCTGTTTCCCTCTCTTAAGGTACACTGTATTTCCCCTTCCTCCACAGCAGTGGGGCAACTGCAGCTCCAGCCCCGGGAGGTGATGGCTATTCAACTAAGAAGCTGAACGCTTCAGTGTGCAGGAGGCACTAAAGGGAAGCCTCAACTCTAGAATCTAAATGCCAGGACTAAAGAGCTGTTGGGCCCAAGATACTCCCAAGGCAGAGGACCAGATTTCTGTATGGTTGCAAGCAGCCCAAAGAGAATGCCCTCTATGCTAGAAGAGTCCCAATCCTGGCATCTGAGCATGGGGGAGGGCGTGGTGCTTTAGCTTTGTACCTCTGTATGAAAATGAGGAGTGGGGGTACCAGCTGCCCTAGGGGATGGGAGAGGCTTCTGAAATCCCTGCTCTGTGCTTCACCTCATTACCTGCCCAACCTCCTACCCCAACCTGTCAGCTAATAAGACCATCCAGGGATTTCTCTCTGAGGCCTGAGAAGAGAAAGGAAGCCAGTTATACTATTGCTACAAGCCAGGGACACCGCCCCCTCCCAAGGCTGCTACCCTGGTCCTTTACCCTTGCTAGTTAACCTAGCTTATTTGTAAAATAACACACTACCTTTGCTGTAAAGTTAGCCTGGGCTCCGGCTCAGTAATGGCCAACTCTACTGAAGCAGAAACATCTAGGGATGTTTTTTCCATTCATTGCATTAAAGACTAAACCAGGTCAAATGTACCTAGGAAAAAAGACATGTGAGTTTTTTTGGTTTATTTTATTCTTGTCTGTTCAGAACAAGTTACTAAATAAAATGGCTGAATCTCTGTTCTTCACTCTAGCTTCTTTTAGAGATCAAAACTAATCCTAGGGACTTCCCTGGTAGCGCAGTGGTTGAGAATCCGTCTGCCAATGCGGGGGACACGGGTTCGATCCCTGGTCTAGGAAGATCCCACATGCCAAGGAGCAGTTAAGTCCGTGAGCCACAACTACTGAAGCCCGCACGCCTAGAGCCCGCGCTCCGCAACAAGAGAAGCCACCGCAATGAGAAGCCCGCGCACCGCTATGAACAGTAGCCCCCGCTTGCCGCAAGTAGAGAAGGCCCTCGCGCAGCAATGAAGATCCAACACAGCCAAAGAAAAATAAATAAATAAATAAATAAAAATTAAAAACAAAACAAAACTAATTATGTTACTAAGGCCTGAACTCACTGACCTACCTTTGGGAAAGGAGGGTGGAATTGAGCTGTGCTGGAACAGCTTCTGACCACACAGCCAGGCCTTTCCCCTTTGGTGCTATCATCCATTCCCCCAACTCCTTTCCCACACCTCCCCTCATTAACTTCAGGGTCCTGTAGCAAATACCTGTTAAACTCAGTTTTTAAAGGATTACAAAAAAAGTTAAGACCTAGACATCTGAAAATTGGCTCAGGTTAATCCAGGAAAGTCAAGTTGCTTTGGAACCCAGGCACTGTCCCTTTCAGCCAGTGATCATGCACCCAACTTCCCTGCCACACTATGGTGCAGGTCATTCCCTATATATCCTCAAGGCTCTATATGCCTATTCATCGAATCACTGGGCATTTCCTGCCCCAGTTCTCAAAGAAGTGGGTTTCTCCTCTATTCTTATCTATCAATAGCCTGAAAAAGGCCTGGCTCTCAATATCCAGCCCTGAATTGAAGTAACAGACCCCTATGGTCACTGACTCTTGTTCCCCAGAAACGGAAGGACAGAGGGAGAAAATTGGGTCTCTTACTATCGTCAGTAAATACTTATCTACACCATTTGGGAAACACTGTTTTTTAGGGATGAGTCATAAGACATGAGAGATATATATGATATATGAAATATACAGTCCCATAACATTTGAAGAAACTTGCCAACTTGTGAAAAAAATAAGATAAAATAACAAGTAGCATACATTAGGGCCAGATATGCCATTAACAACATATTCTAAACAGTGAGATCTCTGTGGAAAACATTCCCCAGGGATAGGTACTAGGCAAGGGATGGTATCAATCTAAGAGGTCTGGTTAGAACACATTTGACACAGGACTCAAGAAAAATCAACTGAGTTCCTATTACATGAAATGTACCATTCAAGTGACAAAGAAACAGAAGACATGATACATGCCAGCAAGGTACGTACAGTTTTTTTTGGCTTTATACCTGCTATTCCTTCTGGGGAACTCTCCGTACTGCTTGCCAACTCTCAAGTTAACTCTCAGTATGCCCATCTTAGACCAAACCCTGTTAAAAGCCGTGATTGCATCATGTACCCCTCTTTCATTACACTTGTCACAGATGCAATTTTATATTACTTGTGAATTTATTTGACTAATGTCTGCCTCGCTCACTAGCGTTTAAGTGCCATGTAACTGTAACCGGGATTCCTGTCAGTGTTGGGTCACCAGTACAGCTGGGCACTTAGCACAGCACCTGCACCTATGATGCTCAATAAATGTAGAAGGAAGGAAGGGAAGAAAAGAGGGAGGGAAGGAATTTTCCTACAGTTCACACAGCTAGTATGCAGTGGAGGTGGTATATTGGTTAAATAACCGTAAAAGATTTAGATGACATATTTCATAAGGCATGACAAAATTAACTGTTTAAAAAAATAGAACAGACAATAAACACCAATGTTTTGGGGGAGAGATCATTTCCACTACTAGTTAAGATTTAGGAAGAGTCCACAGAGTTCAGGTTTGAGCCTAGCACTGAGAGACAAATAGTATACAAATACGTGATGAGAAATAGGATTCTTTGTAGGTGGGACAGCATGGGCAAAAGTACCACAGTAAGAAAGCAAAAGGCATATTTAAGAGATTAACCATCTAACCATTAGATTAGAATATAATCAACAAGGACCTACTGTATAGCACAGGGAACTCTCTCAATATTCTGTAATAACTTATATGGGACAAGAATCTGAAAAAGAATGGATCTATGTATATGTATAACTAAACTACTTTGCTGTACATCTGAAACTAATGTAACATTGTAAATCAACTATACCCCAATATAAAATAAAAATTAAATTAAAAAAACCTGGAATAGAGGGCTTTCTAGGTGAACAGGTTGAAAAGGCAGGGTCATGGAGGGATTAAATGTCAGTCTAAATTATTATTTTTTTCCACAGGCTTGGGAGCTATTGAAGATGTTTGAGAAAGGAAAGCATCTAATTATAGTACTGTTTATGAATAACAATCTGGCAGTAGAATTGAGAGACAGGAAACACTAAACCAGTTAAGAGACTTGCAAAACCTTAGGGGAAAGGTAATTGCCACAGATCCTAGTTGAGTACAGGTGTCAATACTGTTACCAAATTGAGTTGTTGAAGTCTGAACTAAGGTGCAGGATGCTGAGTACAAAAAGAATTAGGGATAGATTCAAAAGAAATTACAAAGCAGGAAATATAAGCAAGATCTAGAAAAAGAAAAAAGAAGGTGATTGAATTACAGTGCCAGCAGAAAGCAGATGCTACACTCAAAGGGCTAACTGGACAGGACTTAATGAAGGGAGTATTAACAAAGGTGTGGGCAGGGTCAATAAACCAACAAGGGCTGGTGAAGCACCCAGGGACTTGCAACAGTAGGAAGCCTTTACCGGTATTAAAACTGAAGGGACCATCATTGAAACCTGGTGAGAGTTTCTGAAGGGAGAGGGCTACAGCTTTAGCAGGAGCCTTGGCCTTAGGTAGAGGAACTCAGCCACTGCCAAAGATCTGCTAGTGCCTGCCACTGGCTTATTCTAATGAGAAGCCAGAGGGCAAGGGAGACTGCGTGATGCTGCACAGAACAGAGCAGAAGAGATGGAGAATGGATCTAAAAAGGTGATGACAGCATATTATGGCATAGTGACCAAGGCCAAGGTCCTGGCTAAGGATGCTAGGGATGAGGTATGCATGTGTGTGCCTTCCCTAGCCACTGGCTCTAAAAGAATGGAAACCTAGAGACAGACAGTGAAAGGGAGAATGAGGAAGGACTGTAAGTAGTAATTCAAGAGGTAATGAACAGTTGAGCATTTGAAAAAATGCAGCCCTTTCAGGGAGAAGTGAGAAAACAGAACCCCTACGCCCAATGCAAAAAGCTCAATATGGGGTCCTTAGACCCTGTGATACTTCTGTCTCGCCTAGAAATAGTACCAATAGTTGGCACACCACGTCCAATTAATTTTACTGGACTCCGTCCCCTCTTCAGTCCCACAAACACTATCTGCATCTCACTTTGATCCAAGCTTCGTTTCTTTTGATAACTTGTTTACTGTTTCCTTATTTGCCCAAATTTGGTGCCTCTCACCTATTTACTAGGTAGGCTCTATAGGGACAAATTAGCTGAGGCCTTTCTGTCATACTACCTAAACCAACCCAACCAGAGGAACCCTCACTTAATTAATCTTCTGACATCTACCTCCCATATCCTCTACCTTCTGGGACTAACCCTCACTTATCTATCACTGGCAGAAGAAAAGAATAAATATATAGAATCACAGTGACAGAAAATATCAGAAAGATTCAAACAAGAGATCAATGAGAGGAGGCAGAGAGGGAAATTAGAATTCATCATCAACATTTTATTTGCAGGTTAGCCACACAGTAGTTAAGAATACTCTGGGCCAGACAGACCTGCTTTTGAGTTCCAGCTCTGCCACTAGTTGACTATATGACTTAGGAAAATTACTTAATCTCCATAAGCTTTGATTTCTTCATTTGTGAAGGTGGGAATATCTACCTTACATGGTAAGTATTTAGTACACTGACTGACACACTGCAAATAAGTTCTCAACAAAGCTGGCTATTAGAAATCATCATCATGGACTTCCCTGGTGGTGCAGTGGTTAAGAATCCGCCTGCTTGGGCTTCCCTGGTGGCGCAGTGGTTGAGAATCTGCCTGCCAGTGCAGGTGACACGGGTTCGAGCCCTGGTCCGGGAGGATCCCACATGCCGCGAAGCAAATGGGCCCGTGAGCCACAGTAACTGAGCCTGCGCGTCTGGAGCCTGTGCTCCGCAACAAGAGAGGCCGCGATAGCGAGAGGCCCGCGCACCGCGACGAAGAGTGGTTCCCGCTTGCCACAACTAGAGAAAGCCCTCGCACAGAAACGAAGATCCAACACAGCCATAAATAAATAAATAAATAAATAAATAAATAAATAAATAAATAAAATTTAAAAAAAAAAAAGCAAGTACAATGAAATCTTAGCAAGACCCAAGAGGATATCCAATAGTCTTGGGTTATTAAAAAAAAAAAAAAAAAAGAATCCACCTGCTAACGCAGGGGACACGGGTTCGAGCCCTGGTCCAGGAAGATCCCACATGCCATGGAGCAACTAAGCCCGTGCGCCACAACTACTGAGCCTGTGCTCTAGAGCCCACAAGCCACAACTACTGAAGCCCTCGTGCCTAGAGCCCCTGCTCCGCAACAAAAGAAGCCACCGCAATGAGAAGCCCGCGCACCACAATGAAGAGTAGCCCCCGCTCACCACAACTAGAGAAAGCCTGTGCGCAACAACGACCCAACACAGCCATAAATAAATAAATAAAGTAAATTTTAAAAAAAACCTATAGCTTTCATGAATCTTTAAGATTTGATTTCTAAATGTGAGAATAGCGTTTAAAAAAAAAAGAAACCATCATCATCATTATTTGAATGGTGATGTGCTGCCATTGTATATATGGCTACTGTACTGCAAAAAAAAATGGTTAAAAGTAATTATCAACATAAGGCATATACTTATAGCAAGGTACAGATAAAGACAAAGAGATATCAGAATATGAATATGGAATGTGTGAGATTAACTTGGTTCATACAAAGGATAAATGTAAATTGTATGATGGAAGAATGGAGGGTAGTCCTGGGAGCTGCATGTTCAGACTGGATGGAGTCATCTACTCTAGTAGATGCTAGTTTAGAAGATGTCCCCTAGGAAGCAGGATCAATCTGTAAAATCAAGTAAGTCAGTAGTTACTGAACATGTACCATGTGCCTAAAACTGCAATAAATTATGAGTAATTAAAAAAAATTAAGGATAAGATATAACCCCTAACCTCAAAAACCCTACAATCTCATTGAAAGGGTTATGAATACAATCTAAAATAAATTATGAAATTCTGAATTGCAGACTGTAAGTTCAATAAGTGCCCAGAAGGGAAAGAGCTAATGGGATAGAGTCCTTGGTGAGAAATTCATGGGAGTAAGGTTGGAGTGGGATGGGTGAAGGGGGAAGAACTTGAAATAGATAAAGGATATTTGAAAGAGGAAAGGACTGGGAGTTGGGAGCACCCCAAAGATGCCACTCCAGAGGTATCCTGGTAAGAGGAACCTCAAAAATCAATTCAACTTGTACAGAATGCCTACTGTGTCTGGTAATGTGTTATATACTGAGGTACAGAAAAGAACAAGATAATCTCTGTTCTCAAAGAACTCAAAATGTCCTGACAGAAAACTAGGAAAATGAAACAAAAAAGTTATCACTGACAAATGCTATAATATAGGGATGGTCATTCCAAAAGGGAATTTTGGGGCAATGGGAGGGCAGGCAATGGACAGGACTCTATATTTACATAGAGGGGCAGGGGCTTCTGTGTGAGTGATTTTCTAGAGCTTAGAGCCCTTCGGCCTCTGTTCGCTACCCTCAGTTAGCGGAAAGGCATTAAATCGCAGTGCATGATGAAAAAGTGAGCTGAGAGCCAGGATATGCTTTTAGGAGTTAACACTTGAGCCGAGGCCTGAAGGGTTAAGTAGTGACTGCGGAGGGGAAGGCAACGTTGACAGAAAGAATAGCAAGTACAATGACACTGAGGCATGAGGGCGTGATAGAGTTTAGGAACCCTACGAAGCTTCCTATCCTCCCTTCCCATCCCTCCACCAAGGTTTGTCGGATAAAATACAGGATACCCAGTTAAATTCAAATTTAGATAAACAACTAATAATTTCAAAATACAAGTATGTCCCAAATATCGCACACACTCTGGGCCCCCTTCAATTCATCCTAGCTCGGCCCCCCCCCCGGAGCCCACAAATCCCCCCGGTATTACCCAGGAGCTGGCAAGGTAAAGCATGAGAAACCATCACAGGTTTATTTTTCCTTCACTCCTATTTTTTTTCACTCTCGGGTCACCGGCCCAGGCCTGAGGGATGAAGCTCGAAGCTCGCTCCGCTTCAGGGGTCAGTCTCCATCAACTGGAGTTGAGGCGGGGGAAGTAGGAGATCACCCACAAATAACACTCGCCCGGCTCTGTAAAAATACCTCCCAGCACCGGTCTTCCGGGCAAACTGAAGTCCCCGGACCGGAAACCCCGCCCCCGCCGGAGGAGGAGAGGACGCGAGACAGCCTGTCCAGAAGGAAGATAATTCTCCCGCTGGGGCCACTGAGAACCCAGCGCCTGGCGTGCGACCGGAAATAGGACGGGGGCGGGCCTTCCTGCCGGAAGTGGTCGTCCCGCAGTTGCTTCGGTCGGCAGTCTCGCTGGTAGGAGTAGTGCCGGCCAAGGAACCGCAGCGAGGGTTGGACCTTCCAAGGCAGTTTAGAGCTGGGGACTGAGCTGCTGTGGTGCAGTCAGGTCATGAGCCCGACCAGGCACTGGGGAGAGTGGTTCCTGAATCTGTGGGTGCCCCCCGCCGGGGTATTTGGTGTGGCCTTGCTTGCCCGAGTGGCCCTGGTTTTCTATGGGCTCTTCCAGGACCGGACACTGCTCGTGAGGTATACAGACATCGACTACCAGGTCTTCACCGACGCCGCGCGTTTCGTCACGGAAGGGCGCTCCCCTTACCTGAGGGCGACGTACCGTTACACTCCGCTGCTGGGGTGGCTCCTCACGCCCAACATCTATGTCAGTGAGCTCTTTGGAAAGTTTCTCTTCGTCAGCTTCGACCTCCTCACCGCCTTCCTCTTATACCGGCTACTGCTTCTTAAGGGGCTGGGTCGCCGCCAGGCTTGCGGTTACTGTGTCTTTTGGCTTCTTAACCCCCTACCTATGGCGGTGTCCAGCCGAGGCAATGCGGACTCAATCGTCTCCTCCCTGGTGCTTATGACCCTGTACCTAATAGAAAAAAGGCTCGTCGCCTGTGCCGCTGTATTCTATGGTTTCGCAGTGCATTTGAAGATGTATCCGGTGACCTATATCCTTCCCATAGCACTCCACTTGCTTCCGGAACGCGACAGTGACGAAGGCCTCCGTCAATCCCGGTATTCTTTCCAGGCTCGTCTGTATGAATTCCTGAAGAGGCTGTGTAATCGGGCTGTGCTGCTCTTCGTAGCCGTTGCTGGACTCACGTTTTTTGCCCTGAGCTTCGGTTTTTACTACAAATATGGTTGGGAGTTTTTGGAGCACACCTACCTGTATCACCTGACCAGGCGGGATATCCGTCACAACTTCTCTCCATACTTCTACATGCTGTATTTGACCGCAGAGAGCAAGTGGAGTTTTCCCCTGGGAATTGCCGCATTCCTGCCACAATTCATCTTGCTTTCAGCAGTGTCTTTTGCTTATTACAGAGACCTTGCCTTTTGTTGTTTCCTTCATACGTCTATTTTTGTGACATTTAACAAAGTCTGCACCTCCCAGTACTTTCTTTGGTACCTCTGCCTCCTGCCCCTTGTGATGCCACTAGTGAGAATGCCTTGGAGAAGAGCTGTGTTTCTCCTGACGTTATGGTTCATAGGGCAGGCCTTATGGCTGGCTCCTGCTTATGTTCTTGAGTTTCAAGGAAAGAACACCTTTCTGTTTATCTGGTTAGCTGGTTTGTTCTTCCTCCTTATCAACTGTTCCATCCTCATTCAAATCATTTCCCATTACAAGGAGGAACCCCTGACTGACAGAACCAAATATGACTGATAGATGCTCCAGTTCTTCTGCAACTTCCATTCTGATTGTTCTGAATGGACCAAAGAGAGCTTTGGAAAGAATTTTTTTGAACATCCTAAGCACTCTAGTGAAACTTCAGTTTAGAGCATAAAACCCTATTCCAACGAATTTAAATGAATGTTTGCCTTATAAAGGGGACTCAGTACCTGAGGTCCACCCTTTAGGAAATCTCAGGACTCATTTATCTGGGACATGATGGGAAGTAAAGGTTACTAGTTTGAAAACAGAAGGGCTGATGAAATTATCAGATGCTAAAAGGTTTTCGTAGAAAATAGAGGAAACATAAAGTCAAAAAACATAAAGTCTAAGCCAGTATTTGTCCCAGTATTTATACTGTGGTACTATCTGAAGCTGTCTTATCTTTTAACTCCCACTTTTTCGTTCTGAAGCTTTCTTGATAACTGAAAACTCATAAAATGTTCCTAAAGTACAGCTTTTAGATATGAAGTGTTAAATAATGATGCTGTGCTTAGGTTGGGAAAGTTAATTCTGTATTAAAAGTGGGGGCTTAGAAGATAAAGAATCCAAAGAATTTAAATTGTCATGTTTCATGTATTTGTTTTATAACTTAGTTTTTCAGTGCTTAGTCCCAGTGGTAATAGACTGCTGTTTGGTTTTTTATAAAAAGGATTAAATTTAAATTCATCCATCTTTAAACTTTTCAACATATTTTAAAATAGCATCTTGCTTTATATGTTTGAGGTCACACACTGTAAGGACATTGTAGAACTCTCTTTTACCCCTTTAATTTGCTGATTGCTAAAAAACCTATTTCATTTAGAGCTTAAGTTAATCAAGTGTTATCAGTGTTGTAAAAATGATGAGTAGGTTTTAGGTGGTAAAATATTAAATTGTTAATAAGGCATTTCCCAGCTTACAAATACCTTACTTGTGAAAATTCCATGATAGGAATGGAGGCCTGCATGGGAGGCTCCTGGAAAGCGTAAGAAGCATCCTAATAGCCATTAGTCTTTTAGACCAGGAAATTGAGGGAGAGATTGTGGAAATGAGGCTTTGGTGGCCAGATCCATTTACCTTATTACTATAATATTTCTAGGAAAAAATGCTTTGTGAGTTTCAAACAAGCAAGCTAAAAAAATTTTTTTAAAAAATAGCCTATCTAGGTGGTGACTCCCTAACGCTCTAAAATGCATTAGCAATGAGTGAGTTTGAGTTTATGATTTTGATATTAAAAGATGAGTAATTTAACAACATTGTTCTTTCACAGTTAAAAAGAAAAACAAAAACCTCCGGAGAAGTAGTATATTTCATGTCAGTTCAGGCCTAAAAAGCCTCTGAGAATAAGCTGTCTGTTGGCAGGTCATAATTAAGAATGCTATTACTGGCAGCACTTCTTAGATCGATACCTTTTGCGACGCACTATTAGAAAGAAGGGATGAATGGGTGGCTTTGCATGGGTTGCTGTTAGGGTGAAAATAGCAGAGACAATTAATTGTTGAGGACGGTGACCTTTCTTATAACATCGTGTTTCATATCCCACATTAGATATTATCTTAAGGGCTCTTTGTATATGATTGTTTATTAGTGGCCTTGCAGCCATGGCATTCGTACCTTTTTTTTCCGTTCATCCCTTTATAATGATAATTTTAAAAATTTTTTTCTGGTAGAACTAGTGGGAAAAGGGAAACAGTAAGAGAATTCCAACATCTCATTATAATTGTCTTTTTGGTATCCCTGACTAATTTTTTTTTAATAGGAATTGCTATCTATCTATTTATTTATTGCTATTTATTTATTTAGGCTGTGTTGGGTCTTCGTTGCTGTGAGCGGACTTTCTCTAGTTGCGGCGAGCGGGCTTCTCATTGCGGTGGCTTCTTTTGTTGTGGGGCACGGGCTCTAGGCCAGCGGGCTTCATACTTGTGGCTCACGGGCTCTAGAGCGCAGGCTCAGTAGTTGTGGCACACGGGCTTAGTTGCTCCGCGGCATGTGGGATCTTCCCATACTAGGGCTCCAACCTGTGTCCCCTGCATTGGCAGGCGGATTCTTAACCACTGCGCCACCAGGGAAGCCCCCTGACTAATTTTTTAATAGTCACAAGTGTACTTACTTACTCATTTCCTTATTATTATTATTTTTTACTTTAACATTCTTTGTTGTGCTTTACTCTTCCTACTTACATTGAAATTGCTGAATAATATTCTATCACATGGATGTTCACATTGTAAATGCATCATAAGACTTTAAACATTTTGCATGTTTTAGATCACTCCCTTAACGTTCTTAGAAGTCAGTGGAGTTCTGTTGGGATCTTTGGAGGGAACTGCAGAGCCTGCCTTACAAGAAATTCTCTACCAAAGAACTGCAGGCGTTTCTTAAAAGATGCAGAGAGTATTTTATAGCTTATATGCTGCGAGACATTTAGTAAATTAACTCAAGAAATGATTTCATTTGGTCTCGGGTTTTTAATTTTTTTCATTTATTTTTGTGTTCCAGTTTTGTAGAATCTCTTTTGTCTTCTTTTCACTTGCAGTCCTTTGGTTTCTTTATTCATCCTGTAATAACACTTTAAAATTGAATAGCACTTTGGCTTATTTCCTATATGATTCTTTTTGTTCTTATGCCACCTCTTAAGATCAATATACCCATTTACAGATAAGCATTAATTATTAGCATATGAAGCATGGTTCTCAAGATGGTCTGTGTTCTAAACAGAGGGACTGCATTACTTATTTTCTTCTATAGTTGCCTTAATGTCTTCAAAATGTGGTCCCTAAATATCCCTAGATAAAGTCCCTAGATTAGGTCCATTGGAAAGGCTAATCTCTTTGTTAAAACCATGTTGTTTCAGTTACTGACTTATCATCTGGCTGAATGACTCTGTAAGTGACATAACATTGTTTCAGAAGTTTTGTAGGACTTGCCTTTTAGTTAGTTGACTTGTGGCTGAATATAGTGTTATTTCTCCAGCTGTTTTCTGTTCTAACCACCCTTACCTCAACCATCTATGCAATGAGTGGAAACGGAAAAAATGGAAAATTTCACATGGGACAGTCCCTAAATGCAACCTCTTGGTTTTTTTTTTTTTCCCCCAATGCTTTACTATGAACAATTTTAAACATTACCCATATGCCTACTATCTAAGTTCAACAATTAACATTTTGCCATGTTTGCTTTATTTATATAATTTTTATTTATTTATATATAATTTTTTTCTGAACCATGCAAAGTTGCCAACAACATTGAACTTCACCACTAAATACATCAGCGTGCATCTCCTAAAAATAGTCTTTTCTTACAAAACTAGTATATTGTTATCTAATATAATTTTAACATCCTGTCCATTTTCAAATCTCTCCAATTATTTTGTGTTTAATTTTAAAGAATAGACATTCTTGGATCTCAAAGATTCCATGAAAGAAAGAGATGATAAATAATCTATGATTAAGAAGTTTGGATATTTCCCTGGTCTTTAAAACAGAGTGAGAACTAAAGGGATTTACCTTCCATCAAAGTTGAACAAACAATTTTTTTGTGCAAATCTTTCTGTCTCCCTCCTAAGAAAATAAAGGGTAGTAATCATCCCTAATAAGTTTTCCAAATAAGAGATTATATATGTTTAGATTCTTTTTTTTGTCTACACCGCACGGCTGGCAGGATCTCAGTTCCCTGGCCAAGGATTGAACCCTGGCCATGACAGTGAAAGCCCGGAATCCTAACCACTAGACCACCAGGGAACTCCCCATGTTTAGATTCTTTTTTTAAAAAAATTTATTTATTTATTTATTTATTTTTGGCTGCTTTCGGTGTTCGTTGCGGTGCACGGGCTTCTCATTGCTGTGGCTTCTCTGTTGCGGAGCATGGGCTCTAGGCGCACGGGCTTTAGTAGCTGTGGCACGTGGGCTCAGTAGTTGTGGCTCACGGGCTCTAGAGCGCAGGCTAAGTAGTTGTGACACACGGGCTTAGTTGCTCCGTGGCATGTGGGATCTTCCCAGACCAGGGCTCAAACCCATGTCCCCTGCTTTGGCAGGCGGATTCTTAACCACTGCACCACCAGGGAAGTCCCACGTTTAGATTCTTAATACCTACCCCTCTCCTCCAACAACAGGTGATTAACTGATTTTAAATCTTGATTATAAATTCTGGCTTTTCATGACTGTATGAGTTGGGGTACCTATTCCACCACATACGGTTTCATTTCGTTTTCACAGCAACACTTTAGAGTTGATATTTGTACTTCCATTTCATAGGTGAACAAAGAGGCTCAAAGATTAAATGGCTTACAAATAAGTGACAGGGCTAGAATTTGAAGCAAATTTTGCCTTATTAAATGTCATACTCTTTCTACTATATTAGGTTTTGGATTTTTCCAAAGTGCCCAGTTGCAACGGATAAAGATTGTGGCAAAATAAATGAAACTCACCATCACTCTAACAAATGTCTTGCCAATCAATTTGTCCTTAATCTTTTAGGTATTTGCTTGAGGGGCAGTTCTCTTGCAGTTGTGCAAGTTTCTGTCATCCCCAAACTTTTCTCTTTAATAATTCCAGACCTTTAATAACCCCCTCCCACATCCAAACCCTCTCACCAAATTGTATAATTTCTTTGTTACTGCTGACTTTGCAATGCCCTTTCCCTCTGTAGCCTGGTCTAAGAAGCTGATTTGCTGAACCACATGTTAGCCCATCTATTTGTAAATCAAGCTATGGAAATTATGTGAACATGATTTCCAAATGATTATTGTTAAATTTCTCTTGCTCTACGATGTACCTTCTGCAGTGTGCATTCATACAATTAAAACTCATGTCCTATACTGATAGTATAGCATAAGAGAACACAGATTCATATAGTTTAGGTTCAAATTCCAGCGTGTAACCTTGGGCAAAATTCTTTTATCTAGATGAAATAGTTTTCCATCCGTGAAATGAGGATGATAATGTAATCCTCATAGAACTGTTTGTAAGAATTAAATGAGTTTAAATAAACCCAAAGTGCTTATGCTGGCCCAGGACAAGCCATTCCCTATCACCTCCCCAGCTTTAATATCTGTTTACAAGCCTTTAAAGAAGGAGCACATTTTGGAATTTAGGCTTAAGCCTTTTCCTCCCAATTTACTAGGATTTAGGAAAAGAACCTGGATTTGTACTAAATAATTGTCTTAACTACCTGTCAATATAAACTTTATTCCTTCTAAATAATTGTTTTCACTACCTGTTAATATAAACTTTATTCCTTCTGTTAATATAAACTTTATTCTAAACTTTGATCTGGTTCTCTGAGAAGATAGTAGTTATATGTGAAAATGTATGCACAGGTTTTTTAAATGTCTAGTTCTGGCTTGACAATTTTGTATTTGTGCATTCCTGTCATACATTGGCTGGCTCTACGCAGTGGAGGTTTGGCTCTTGCCCCTAAGTTACACAGCACTTCTTTTTTCCATTGTGTTGAGGGGTCATTCAAGGGTTGGTTCTCTGTTGATGGAAGCACGTGTCCTCTGCCTAGATCAGAGTCATCAGAATAGCACAAGCATTTATTCAACGCTGATCCAGGAGAACCATTCATTTAGTCAAAACAGCATTCATATTCATTATCCTAAAGAAAAAAAAACAGACTAAATGGGAATATTTCTAGCTGCTCAGACACTTTGCTAATTGTTATATCTGCTATATAATATGAAATGACACTTATAGTGACTATTTAAAGATAATTTGGATCATGAATGTTTGAAGCTCAGTGATTTCACAAAGAGAATTTTTAACTTTCTTTGCTCTCTGTTCTTTTGGTGATTATTTATAAATCCAGGCCTATGCCAAGTCCTATAATAGACAAGTAAGACAAGATCCACGCTCTTGAAGAGTTGACAGTAAGGACAGAAGCATTAATATAATAAAATTCCATATGAGACCTCATTAAGTTCCACAACAATCCTGTGATTTGTAAAATGGGGCAGTAGAAGGTATTACTATTCCTATTTTACAGATAAGAAAATCGAGGCTCAGAAGCAAGTGACTTTCTAAGGCCACACAGCTTGCAGGCCTACACTTAGAAAAGAGTAGGTCTTCTGATTCTAATTCTATATTTTGCAAGTCCTCCTTAATTCCATATGATGCAGGTGTTCACAGTGAAAGGCTTCATTTGTTTACCAAATGTCATTCATTTAACAAAAGGTCCCGAGTATCTTCTATGTGGCAGACATTGTTCTGGGCAATGTGAATGCAGCTCTGAGTGAGGCAAAGACTCTGTCTTCATGGAGCTTACATTTCCATGGGAGGCAAAGAAGAAGCAAACACATGATTGTGACGATTGCCATGAAGAAAAATAAGGTCAGCTAAGGAAGTAGTGATGGCAGTGAGGAGAGGTGTGGGTGCTGTTGTAGATAAAGCAGTTGGGGACGGCATCTTGAGGTGGCATTTGAGCAGAGACCTGACAGAACGAAGACATGACATTCATGCAGCTCTCTGGGGAAGAGCATACCTTACTGAGTGGAAGGCAGTGCAAAGGCCCTGAGATAGGAAAGAGCTTGGCATGTTTAAGGAACAGCAGGAAGGGGAGTATAATTGATTGGAGTGAGCAAGGAGCACCCAGAATCTAATTCACAGTATCCAGTAGAACGTGAATGCTAGTTGAGAAATACAATTAACATTAGTATTTTTATTGGCCTGTAATAGAATAACTTTGAACTCAACCTGTTTTTCCTGACGTTTGAGCACATGTTAATTTGTAAGGAAGATGAAATACATATAAACAAGTAACTTGAGCAGTGTTACAAGGTACATTCACATGTTACTTTGAGATGTGAGGATTGTCTTGAATCCATTTTTACAGATGAGAACCCTAAGGCTTAGAATGTATGCACTCTGCCCAAGGTCAGAGTTAGTATGTGAGACGGGACCAGAACCCATATCTTCTGGAGCAAAATTTACTACTCCATTCTCTGTACTACCCTTGTCATTTAGATATTGACCCTAGAAGGTAGGAAGTTTGGGGAAAAGTTTTCCAACAGATCATTCATTCATTCATTTAGTAAACATTTCCTAAGGGTTTACTTTGTTCCAGACACTCAGCTAGGCTGGGGATATGAGGATGATTATGACAACAGTCCTTGCTTCAAGGAACTCACAGTGTCTAATAGAGGACACAGATGGAAAGGTGATTATAATTCAGTGTGACAATGGCTAGAGCAAATACATAAAGTAATTGGGAGCACTTCACTAATCCATGCATTTGACAAAGCTAGCACACAACATGGTGCATACTAGTGTTAAATTAATTAAACAAGGAGGCCATTAGACCGAGATGGTTCCAATACCTTAGCAGCCTGCATAAGCAAGCCAAAACCTAAGCTTTTAAAGGTTAAAAAAGCTTTAACCTCTCGGGCTTCCCTGGTGGCGCAGTGGTTGAGAATCTGCCTGCTAATGCAGGGGACACGGGTTCGAGCCCTGGTCTGGGAAGATCCCACATGCCGCGGAGCGGCTGGGCCCGTGAGCCACAATTGCTGAGCCTGCGCGTCTGGAGCCTGTGCCCCGCGACGGGAGGGGCCGCGATAGAGAAAGGCCCGCGCACCGCGATGAAGAGCGGTCCCCGCACCGCGATGAAGAGCGGTCCCCGCACCGCGATGAAGAGCGGTCCCCGCACCGCGATGAAGAGCGGTCCCCGCACCGCGATGAAGAGTGGCCCCCGCTTGCCGCAACTGGAGAAAGCCCTCGCACGAACCGAAGACCCAACACAGCCAAAAATAAATAAATAAATAAATAAATAAGAAAATCCTTTAAAAAAAAAAAAAAAAAAAAAAAAAGCTTTAACCTCTCAAAGGTTAAGAAACCGAAACCTAAGGACAACAAGTCATAAACAACCAAGTAGGCTTTTCCAAATAATGCAACAGCTATATAGCCAATCAAATAATTTTTGCTTTGCTTCCACCTCTTCCCTATAAAAGTCTCTCCCCTAGCTCCTGTCGGTGGAACACTCCTAACCACTTCCAGTTTGATGCTGCCCAATTCGAGTCAATTTTTGCTCAAATAATCTTAAAATTTTTAATATGCTTCAGTTTATCTTTTAACACTACGTACTGAGATGTTTGTTACCTTACCTGTTTTCCTTTAATACTGAGTAAATATTGGGGGCTTTCTTTGAAACTCCCTTGCTTAAATCACTAGGTGATTGATTATACTTTTGATCATCTTTAGCTTAGCTTGCAAGACCTTTCCTGATGGGCCCCTGGCCTATATCTCCAGCTTCATCTACCTCACCCCACCCTACAGTCGTACCAAATCACATCACCTCTTCATGCCTTTGCATCTGCCGTTTCTTTGGCTAAAACTTCCTTCTTATCCCCTTGTCTCTTTTACCAGCTCCTAATTCAGATTTTTTTTTTTTTTTAGATATTTATTTATTTGGCTGCGCTGGTTCTCAGTTGCGGCTTGCGGGATCTTCATTGCCGCATGCGGGATCTTCGTTGCGTCATGCAGTATCTAGTTCCCTGACCAGGGATCAAACCTGGGCCCCCTGCATTGGGAGTGTGGAGTCTTGACCACTGGACCACCAGGGAAGTCCCTCCTGTACAGTTTAATGATTACCTTAATGAAACGTTCTCTGATTTAGTACCTTTATTATATAGAGCGGATAACATTGCACAGTAATTTCCCATTTGTGTGTCTGAGCCATCTAGACTGTGAGTTCCCTAGGGATAGTGATTATTTCTTAGTCATTGATATTATTTTCCTCGGGCTTTCCCAGAACCAAGCAAAGATGAACAGGAGTAGCGCATGTCATCAAGCTGTTAGGTGTGCCACATACTTTCCTAGGTTTGTTGAATTGAGTTGTACATGAATCTGTCAAGTGGGAGCTGGGGATAGTGAGCTTCTTTGCCCAGCGTCAATGGCGGCAGCTGCGAAAAAGAAAGGGGAGCAGTTTCCGGGTGCCTGTCATTTCTAAATGCCCTCAGTATCCACCTAATTTTCTAAGCTAGAATCTTATGATCACCTCCTATTACTTCTTCACTTGCTACCTGCCTTCCCATCTAATCAGTCACTGACTCCGGTCAGCTCTACCTTGTAATGTACCTGGAGCCTGCTGGCATCTCGCCATTGTCATTGCCGATTCTACAGTTCAGGCCCTCATCATCTCTCATCTGGCTCCTGACTGGTCCTCGTGCGTCCCATCTCTCCCACCCTTTCCTGCGCCTCTCATTTATCCTCCCCACTGCTGCCAGAGCATGCTTTCCAAAGCAGACTGATCTTGTCACCATCCTGATAAAAGCATCCTAGAGGACTCCATGCGTGACCTGCAAGAAAAAGTCTAAATTCTGTAGCATCCTCCATCTTGTGCCAATTTCTCCTCCTCAGCCTCACTCTAGCCCGCTGGATAATACATAATTTCCTGAAATCACTGCACTATTAAGCCTTTGCCCACGCTGTCTCTCTGCCATGTGTGCTTCTCCTATTCTTCAGGTGAACTACCACTCATTTTTAAAGACCCAACTCACAGGCCCCTTCCACTACCAGGAGGCATGCAAGGTGAGCTTATGGAGAGACATTAACTATTAAGAAAAGAAAGAAAAATAGGGCCAGAGTTGTAAGATTTGGTAAACTTTATTAATGCACTTGGTCTAGTATAGTTGTTTGCTTATCTGTCTTCTCTCAGAGTTGGTTACCTCGTGGAGGACAAGAATTGTTTTGTGCTTGTATCCTTAGTATACAGCATAAATTCTCAATAAATATTTGTTAAATAAATGAAGCTGGAATGGGGAGGGAACAAATGCTTATTGAATACCTGTTGGGAACTTAATAATAATAATGTGTGGTTTTCACACATTTCATTCCATTCTCAAAACAACTTTTTAATATAAGTATTATTTGTGGACAAGAAAACAGGCTCAAGTAAATAGTTTTTTTTTTTTTTTTTTTTAAGGTCATAGGATTGTAAGGGATGGAGCTAGAGTTGGAACCTAAATCTGACTCTGCAACTGTCCTCTATTGAGTGATTCTCAGCCAGGGGCAACTTTGCCCCCGACTCTGGGGACACTTTTGGTGGCCACAACTGGGAGATGTCACTGGCATCTACTGGGTACTGGGCATCTACTGGGTACTGGGCATGTACTGGGTACAGGCCGGCGATGCTGCTAAACATCTTACAATGCACAGGACAGTCCTGACAACAAAGACTTTTCTGGCCCCAAATGTCAACAGAACCGAGGTTGAGAAACCCCACTCTAGACCATGTTGACTCTACTGAAAAGCAAGAAATCAAAGTAAATGCATCTGCTAGGAGGCTAACCGGGCTGAAGAGATGTCTTAGGGGCTTGAAGCCAATTGTGAGCTACTGGCTTTAATGAGAAAAAAAAGACTCTTCTGCCCAGTCCCTGACCTGCCTCCGATCATTTTTTTTTTTTTTTGAATACATAGGTTTTTTTTTTTTTTACACACACACACACACACACACACACACTGTATTTTATTTTTACAAGAGATAAATAGACTGACACCAAGCATTGTACATGGATGACCACAACAAAAGCAACAATGATTGCAATTACCAAACATGAAACACACTCATACTATGTCATAATATTGACATTCAGTCCAGTAATTCTCCACTGTAACAGCTCCTTTACTTTGGACCTGCCTCCGATCTTATGGTTCTTTCTCTACTGCATTCACCCAGTCTTTCTTCTTTCCATCTTTCTTCTCTTTTCCAACTTTTCATCTCCTCAGCCGACTCTAATTTAGCTTGGAGAAGGCAACCCAGAAAACTCCAACGTTTTTAGACCTCTTTTCTAATTAGAAGGTAGAGTCACTGTATAAGAAGCTGCAGGTTTCAAACTGACAGTATCCCTAGAATCTGGGAACAAGGTCAAAAATGTCACCTTCTGAAATTGACAACAAAAAAATGGATGAGATTAATTACTGTGATAATCTTCCCAGGAAATAACCCATCTAAGAAATTCTTGATAAGTGTGCTGCTGATAAGACGTGGCTGTTGCTACTCTCAGCTAGGGTCCAAGAGTGCCTCCCCATTGAAGGAAAGCGTTTAAAATGTAACTTGTGTGAGATAAACTGTAATCTAGGAAATTTTAAAATGTTTGTCCTGGGGAAGTGTTCTAAAGGGGGAAGCTTCTGATGACTCATGAGTTTAACTGCCTATAATTGTTAAGGATGCTTTGCATGTTTTTTTTTCCTACAGCGGAATAAACTCTAGAAGGGAGGAACCACGTTTAATTTATCAATATCTCTGGCAGCAGAGGCGTGGATGAGTCATTGGTAGAGAAGGGTGGGAATTAGTGGTGTGAGTGTGTATGGGGTTGTGGAAGGTCAGAGAAGTACTATTCCTAGTGAAGTTCTCAATCAGGAATCCAGTAACTTTTGTTGTACGCAAAATTGTGTGTGTGTGTGCAGGCGAGGGGTGCGCATTTATTTGTGGGAAATGTCTGTAGACTTCATCAAAGGGGTCCTTGACCTCCAAAAAGTGAAGCCCACTGCCCTGGTGATGAAAATATAACTACTGGGGAAAAGGAAATAGAAAGAAGATTAACCAGAAAAGGCAAGGGAAGTGAATTCCTCTTAGGAGAGAGAGAGGTTTCCTTCTCAGAGTTCAGATTTATTGCTGTGTTTGCATGAGGCCCCTTCATGTACATGTACAAGCAGGCAGTGGAGAGATGAGCTGTGAGCAAACATCAAGGCAGAGCAGAGTCCATCCTCAAGGATGCCGGACAAAGAATGATGAGAGGACCTGGAGAAAATTCAGGAGCGTGTGCGTGTGTGTGTGTGTGTGTGTGTGTGTGTGTGTGTGTGTGTGTATGCACGTATGTATCAGAGGGGACAGGATGAACATTAACTTGTCCAAGTATGCCAACATCAGTGCTGATTTTGGGTTCCAAGGATGTCCTGGGTTAGCCAATAGTCACCAGTAAAAGAAGAATTCTGTGAGGCTGAGTTCTAGCAAGCAGAGTAGGCAATTAAGATGGAGTCCTTCATTATTTTAGTCAAAATTCAGGTGTAAGTTACAGAAACAAATGTTAGCCAAGGGACTTATTTGAAGAGTACTGGATAGTTCATAAACTCCAAAGAAAGAGCTGAACAAGAAAGTCTGGGAACACAAGAAACTGGGCAGTTTGGGGACTTCCACAGCTGGTGACCAGCTCCAGTGACCTCCAGTCTCCAGATCTGTGGGTCCAGGTTTTAAATTTCCAAGAGAGAAGCTAACTGTTGGTACTGGTCCTAGAGAAGAGGAAACCGTGAGCCAAGGTATTTTCTCAGTTATTGCTGACTGCAGTCCTTAGCAGTATTGGTTTGGGGTAGGTGTTATACCTTGAAAATAATGGGAGACAGGTACCCAGGTCTTCTATTTGACAGTTACCACTATGTGCCCTCAATGCATATTCTTAATTTCCTACTGTTTTAAAAACTAATGAATGGGAATGGGGTGGGAGTTGGGTGGGAGAACTTTGAGGCAAAGGGGAAACAAACAGCGCAATGGCCCTCTGGTAGGATGAACTTGGAATCCCAGAAATAGAAAGAAGGCCCTTGTAGCTAGAGAATAATTTGCAAGGAGTGGGGAGTAGAGGAAGGGCGTTCGCAGAACTTGTAGGCCTTTGTGGGCAGTTCAGGTTTTTTCTTCCTAGGTGCAATAGAAATCCACTGGAGGGATTTAAACACGTATAAATTACATTTAAAAAATTCAGTTTGGTGATAGAGAAAGAATTCTAAAAAGACCAACTTGGACGTTATTGCAATAATCCAGATGAGAGGTGATGGTGGTTTGAATCAAGGGGTAGTACTGGAGAGGGTGAGAAGGGGGTGGATTTAGCATGTATTTTTATATTTTGGAGAGAGAATTGACAGGACTTGCTGATGGAACTGATGTTGATGTCAGGGAGAAGAAAAGGGAAATCCAAATCAAATCCTAGGCTTTTGGCTTGAGCAACTAAAAGGACAGTAATGCCCTTTACTGAGCTGTGAAGACGGAGAGAAGGAGCAGATTTAGGGAGGAAGATGGAGTTTGGAATCAATCAATCTCGTGTCAAGTTTGAGGGGTCGGATGTCTTAGTGGGGAAGCATGGGGGCCGCTGGATGTACATCTGGGAGCCACCAGATTACGGACTTTACTTAAAACAAGGGGCGGGGTGAGGTCACTTGGGAGGTACCTAAGACCGAGCCCTGGGCACTGTCACATTAGAAAGTCTAGCTGGGCAGCAACGGGCAATGGAGACAGGGAGTGGTCGGTGAGGTCAGAGAAATGCCATTTTGTTTTTAAAGTGCAGTCTTTTAATTTGTACGTTCTATATGTCCCACTTAGTTTATTTTGGACACTTGCATTGTTTATGAATACACTACAGATTTATCTAGTACATGTCAGACTCTTCACAGCTCCACACTTTTCCTTGCCTAAATCATCGGCAAGATATTTCTGGATTCTTTATGTGTGTTTGAAGGGTTGGCAGGAATTCACTGTTAACTAGGCCTGGCAGGAAGCCCAAGTCTGCCAGTAAATCTCTCTCTGGGCCTGTACATATTTGTCTGAGGTCCATTAAGTTACTGTGGATAAACCAGGTTCTTACAGGCAAGTCTAATAAACCACATGCAGAAAATCCACTTTGTGGATTATTTGCAATAAATTTTAATTTTTCAGAGTGTTACATTAAATCCTGCCTAAGCTGTCTTATGGCATTTTGCACATTTCTGGGGAGGCTCTCTTTACCAACGTTTAGCAAATGACTTTATTTAATTTATTTACTTATTTATTAAAACCCCACATTTGTTTATTTATTTATTTTTGGCCGTGTCGGGTCTTCGTTTCTGTGCGAGGGCTTTCTCTAGTTGCGGCAAGCAGGGGCCACTCTTCATCGCGGTGCGCGGGCCTCTCACTATCGCGGCCTCTCTTGTTGAGGAGCACAGGCTCCAGACGCGCAGGCTCAGTAGTTGTGGCTCACGGGCCTAGTTGCTCCGCGGCATGTGGGATCTTCCCAGACCAGGGCTCGAACCCGTGTCCCCTGCATTGGCAAGTGGATTCTCAACCACTGCGCCACCAGGGAAGCCAAATGACTTTATTTTAAAAGCAGTCCAAGGCTTCCCTGGTGGTGCAGTGGTTTAGAATCCTCCTGCCAATGCAGGCGACATGGGTTCAAGCCCTGGCACGGGAAGATCCCACATGCCATGGAGCAACTAAGCCCATGCGCCACAACTACTGAGCCTGTGCTCTAGAGCCCGTGAGCCACAAATACTGAGCCCATGTGCCACAACTACTGAGCCCACATGCCACAACTATGGAAGCCCACATGCCTAGAGCCCATGCTCCGCAACAAGAGAAGCCACCGCAACAAGAAGCTTGCACACCGCAACGAAGAGTAGCCCCCGCTTGCCACAACTAGAGAAAGAGCACGTGCAGCAACGAAGACCCAATGCAGCCAAAAATAAATAAATAAAATAAATAAATTTATTTAAAAAAAAGCAGTCTAAGCAAAACATAAGTAGAAAGGTGAGCTTGATGATTATATACAGTATACCTATTTACACACACACACAGAGCAAACTGAACTATGTGAACTCTATCTAGCTCCTTCTAATACTTATAGCTATGTAACTATAATAATGAATTAGTCCACCTGGTACCCCCAGGTTTCCTTATTTTTTAATTAAAAATAAAGCTTTCCCCCTTGTTATCAAAACAAGATATTCTTTATAGAAAAACAAAATGTTAAAAAAGGAAGTTTGGGGGCTTCCCTGGTGGTGCAGTGGTTAAGAATCCATTTGCCAATGTAGGGGACACGGGTTTGAGCCCTGGTCCGGGAAGATCCCATGTGCCGCAGAGCAACTAAGCCCGTGCGCCTGCAAACCAGAGCTACTAGAGCCCGTGAACCACAACTACTGAGCCCACATGCCACAACTAATGAAGCCCACGCACCTAGAGCTTGTGCTCTGCAACAAGAGAAACCACTGCAATGAGAAGCCTGCTCAACACAACTACAGAAAGCCCATGCACAGCAATGAAGACCCAACACAGCCAAAAAAATAAAGTAATAAAATAAAAAACAATAAATAAAAAAATAAAAAAGGAAATTTGGAATACAATAATCATAACCTCACAATCCAGAGATAACCTCTGTTAGTACTACTGTTGATATCTTGAGATATATCCTTTCTGATCTCTGTACATACACTGTGTAGTTTGGAGTCACACTAATCTAAAATAAAAATAGACTTAATTTTATGTTTTAAATGTAATTAAAAATAAATTTAAAAAACCCTTAGCAAGGAAATCTAAAAAAGAGTGGCTTTATGTATATGCATAACTGATTCACTTTGCTGTACAGCAGAAACTAACACAACATACTCCAATAAAAATTTTAAAAAATAAATAAATAAAGGAGACTTAAAAGACATATCCCCCCCCCCAAAAAGAACCAAAAACAAAACTCTAAGCAATGTATTGTGAATATCTTTCAATAATAATAAATATTCTTCCAGGACTTCTTAAATTGACTGCCAAGAATTTCCCAGTATGAATGTACTAATTAAGCTATTTCTCAATTAGTGTTTGCATTGTTCTGTTTTTTGTTTGTTTTTGGGTTCTGCTATTATATCAATAATGATATTCTTGCACCTGAATTATTGTATATATTCTTAGTTCCTTAGACTAAACTTCCAGCAATGGACTTGCTGAGTTAAAGCATTCTGACCCATATTGCCAGATTTTTCTACAAGTTGTATTCAAAAATACCTCTACCAACAATAAATGTCTTTGTCAATACTGGGCCTCAAAAACAATTTTAGGGCTTCCCTGGTGGCGCAGTGGTTGAGAATCTGCCTGCCAATGCAGGGGACACGGGTTCGAGCCCTGGTCTGGGAAGATCCCACATGCCGCGGAGCAACTAGGCCCGTGAGCCACAACTACTGAGCCTGCACGCCTGGAGCCTGTGCTCCGCAACAAGAGAGGCCGCGATAGTGAGAGGCCCGCGCACCGCGATGAAGAGTGGCCCCCGCTTGCCGCAACTAGAGAAAGCCTTTGCACAGAAACGAAGACCCAACACAGCTAAAAATAAATAAATAATAAAAATAATAAAAATAAAGGAATTCCTTGAAAAAAAAAAATTAAAAAAATCTTTGGCAAGTCAGTAGGGGAAAATGGCATTGAGTCACTGGTTTTATTTGTATTTCTTTGATTACTGGTGACATGAGATGTTACCATATATTCATCGGCTGTTGGCATTTCTTATTTTGCAACTTGCTTTTCCACATCCTGTGCTTGATATTTTCTGAAGGTGCTTGTTACTGATTTGTAAGACCGGTCTTTCTGTATAAGAGATATTGATCCTTTGTGTTTTAAATATTTTTCCTAGTCTGCCACCAGCTTTTTAGTTTTTGAGACCTGAAATATTTAAAAAGTATATGTAATCAAGGTCAGACTTTTCCTTTTATAATTTCTTTGTTTATTGTTAGTTTTAGAAAGCCTTCCCCACACCAAGATTATATAAGTATTCAGCTTTATATTTTTTCTAGAGCTTGTTATGTTTCTTATGTTACATTTAAATCTTTACCCTCCGGACTTTATTTGGTGTGATATAAGAAGTAGAAATTTCGTTTTATTTATTTCAAATGGTGAGCTATTGAACAGTTAATCAGTTTTTGTCCCATTTCACATTTCCCTCCATTATATTTGCAGAATCGTTATACAGGAAAATGCTGATCAAAAGTTGCACACTGGAGGCCCATGGTCATATCTAGCCTATGGATATATTTAGTTCATGTAATTTTTGAATTAGTTATATACATGTAAAATCAGAAAATTTTATACAAAGATATAATTTTCCAAATTCTCTTGAAAAATCAGAATATCTAGTGACTCTGTGGTCACTTTCTTTCTTGATAAAAATGTACTGGGAGCTGGGAAGCTGTTGTCTCCTACAGTCACAGAAGGTCCCCACCAGTCTGCATCATTCATTTTTATTGTCTGCCTGAAGGCGTTTGAGGTCGTGATCGTTACTATTAGGTTTTGTACATTTATTTTGCAATTGAACACAACACAAGAACTCTCTCATTAGTACTAATCATTTTTCCGTTAATTTTCTTGATTTTTCAAATAATTATATCATCATGCAAAAAATTATAATTGTCTTTTCCAATATGTATACTTCTTTATTCTTTTTTCTTACCTTATTACACTTGCCTAAAACTTCCTAATAATTTTGAATAATGGTCGTAATAGCAGACATCTTTTTATTATATTGGATTTTAATAGGAATGCCCCTAGTGTTTGACTTCAAAGATGTATATTTTTATAGTTCTCTGATGTTTCGATTTTTTATTAATATAAGTAAAATGTGTTGAATTTGATTGAATGACTTTTTGGCATCTACTGTTATTATCCTGAGACTTTTCTCTGAATTCAGTATAAGACATTTTCTAGTGTCAAACCATGTGCATATTTTTATTATAAAGTCTAACAGTACCTAACAGTACTAGATAAGCCTTAATAATATACCTCTTAGTCTAATTTCCTATTTTTTAATTTTTTATTTTTTTTATTTTTGTCTGTGTTGGGTCTTCGTTTCTGTGTGAGGGCTTTCTCTAGTTGTGGCGAGCGGGGGCCACTCTTCATCGCGGTGCGCGGGCCTTTCACCATCGCGGCCTCTCTTGTTGCGGAGCACAGGCTCCAGACGCGCAGGCTCAGTAATTGTGGCTCACCGGCTTAGTTGCTCCGCGGCACGTGGGATCCTCCCAGACCAGGGCTCGAACCCGTGTCCCCTGCATTGGCAGGCGGACTCTCAACCACTGCGCCCCCAAGGAAGCCCCTAATTTCCTATTTTTAAAAAAACCTATTAGGAATTTTTCATCTGTTTTCACAAATGAGATTCATCCATTGTAGTCTTCCTCTCTTATTTTGGTGCTTTATCAGATTTTTTCTTAAAATATACTTTATATAATATTCCTACTTCTGCCCATGCTTAATTTTTAAAAATTGCATTAACTGGTACATTCTTTAAATCTTAAAAAAGTTAATTTTTCATTTATACATTTTCTTTATTTTCTATTTTAGATGTATTTTTTTCCTAATTTTTATTTGAAACATGTTATATATACAGAATAGTATACAACATGTATTTGTACAATTTAAAGGGTAATAATAAGGCAGACACCCATGAAGCTACCACTGGCCTAAGGAATATCAATAGAACTTCATCAACACCTCAGAATTTCCAATGGCATCCCTCTAGTTCTTCCCCAAATGGAACCATTATCCTGAATTTTGAGTTAATGTAATCTCACTTTTTTGTTTATAGTTTTACTTCTGAATATAGAATATAGAATCATACTGTATTTTTATGAAACCCCTTTTGCCCCATATTATGAGTATGAGTCCTCTGTGCCAAAGGTATAGCTGAAGCACACTTATTTTCCCTGCAGTATCTTCTTCCATTACACAAATGAATGATCTGTTCAGCTACCGAATGACATTTTTGCATTTAAGGTTCCAAAGCAGAAACCTGCTGCTTCTCAGTATAAATAGCCTGTTGGTTTTGCTTTCTACCTGGATGGCTATAGGCCATTTTTCTTTATCTTTGACATTCAGTGTTTGCTTAGAGTATACCCTCATGAACCTTATTTTATTGAATTTGCCTGGCACTCCTCATAGTGGCCCCTTTATTTCTATATCTGGTAATTTTCCTCCATGTTCTCATCCTTAGAGAAGGTCTGTGCTTGTCCAATATAGGAAAGGATAGATGTTCTGTTAGAGATTATGCGTCCCTTCAGCAAAGGAAACAAGTTTATATCTTCTTGACTTTAATCACCTTAGACATTTCATGGTGTGTGAGGGTAAGAGAGAGGTGGCCAAGGGCAGCCAGTCTCACCTCTGACTCAAGGGCTCCTTCTGTGGCCACTGAGGCTGAAAGGGCAGCTGTATCTCTCCAACTAGCATGGTGGCCCGCACCAAGAGCAGACCTCATCAGTACCTCTGCTCCATTCTCATGCTTTCTGTGCCGCGAACAAGCTTTGGGCGTACTTTTGGCCACTTGCCCCTCCTTGAGAACTCCAGCATCTGTCCTCTTCTCAAGGAGGTTGTGGGGTTCGAATCTGGTACCACCCTCCACAAAATCCTCATCTCATCTCTGGTCCATGTCACACTGAGGCATTGAGTGTTTGTCCTCTTCTGCCCCAGAAGTCACTTCATCTGGGAATTATGAAGGAACAGTGTTAAATTTATTGACTCAGACTGTCATTTTGGACTGGTGACACTACCTATTTCACTTGCACTGACTCTCAGATTGAAAAGTGGGCCTGCTGTGCATCTATGAGGTTTCTCAGAGCCTGGCGCGGAGGACAGAGATGGATAGGCAGCTTCTGTTTTCCAGTCCACACTTTTAGACTATTGTAGCCTATTCAGCAGGTTACTGCCTGAAGGCTGCCTGGGATTTATAGTCACCCAGGAGATAAGCATTTGTCTCTAATGTTGAATTAGATAGTCTTTTCCTCAGTTTCTGGACAACAAAAAGGAGGGCAGACCATATGCCAAGGATATTGTGGAAGGGAAAAATACACTGGATGGGAGGTTGTTAGACAATGTCCTTAATACTCTTCGTTTCCAGAAATTCTGTGCCTGGTGTTTTCTTTTGCTGTTAAGGGGAATCCATCTCGCTAATCCTGAAATCCTGAGATATGTGCCTCCTTGTTCAATGTCACCTAAGGCATCTTAGTCAGTGTGTGAAGGATGGGGCTGTCTTGGGATCACATAGATTTTTTTTTATTGTTGTAAGGACGTAACATATCAGAGATGCCTCCCCTTTGGGCCTGAAGTCCCCTTAATACTCATCATGAAGTTAAGGTTTTCCCCTTTCTCCTGGGAAACAAATGGGAGTAACGAACTGTGACTTTATTATTCTTAAGCAAGTTGCATTAAAATTTATATGCACCTTTCCAAAAGAAGATAAATTATACATATTACAAAAGGGATGAAAACACATAGTGATGATGCGTTTCTTTGTTCTTTGCTTGCCGCCTAATGTATCTATCAGAGCAGACCTGTCTATTCAGCTGGTCTACGATGTCAGTGAGTTATGGTTGGGAGTTTCCAGCTGATCATTCCTGCTGTTGAAGATAATTAAAAGGTGAGAACACTTCCCTTTGAGAGTTATCCTACGGTGCCCACAGGGCTTGGCTGTGGTTTGGGGGTCTTTTTCCTTGCAAGGCCAGGGTAGGGTAGAGTAGGGAAGGTGGTCTTATAGAGAGTTCTCAGATACTTGAAAAGAAAATCTCATCTTCAACCAATATCTGGAAACTATACATATTATAATCAAGTACTTCTTGGATTTTCTTGGATAGAGGAAAAAGGGGAAAGTAAAATAATTCTGATTTTTTAATGCCCATTAGAGTCTTGAAACTCTCATCTTTTTGCCTTAAATATTATCCAAGGGGGCCCGACTTGAAAAGGATTAGATAATCCTCTTTGTCTAATCTAAAGGAGGAGTAGATTTGATCAATCTAATCTTATCGAATATAGACTTATACAGGATGCTAAGAGATAGAGACAGTCCAAAAACTTGACTCTCTCTTTCTAAATTTCCTTTTCCTTATTGAACACAATGCTAAGCAATATTCAGGCACTGCCCATGCCACTGCTGGCCCTGGGCAGAAGGTGGGATTCTTCATCTGTCCAAATAATACCAGAGCCCAGAGCTGAGTGCGGCAGGGGGCCCACAGCAAGGCCTCTGAGAGTAAGCAGTGGGCTAAGGGGGAGAATGGAGCTAGTCTGACTCCCATTTATAACTTCCCCAAGGGCAGAAAGTCTGGATCAGTGGTGTCAGACAATGGTAACTTCCTTGTTATTTAATGACTCTGTGCCTCAGTTTCCTCCTCTGTAAAATGATGATAAGAATAAAATGTAGTTTTTAGGGATTTTGTGAGGGTAAAATAAGTTAATGCTCTTAGAACAATTTCTGGGCCAGAGTGAGTACTTAATCAACACTAATAATTCATGATATTATTATTACCTTATTTGGATCATTGAGTAGTACATTGCTCCCTATTCTTTAATAGAAATGTTTAAAAATCAAACAACTTGATTACAAAATGAAGATGGACTTTGAATGGGAAATTTGCAGATATATAGCCTGTTGTCTGGGTTGGGAACCTCAGAGCCTTATGTACTTTGCTTAAGAACAGCAGACACTACTGGCCAAGTCTCTAATCTGATACACTTCCCATGAGAAGGAACACTGTTACATAGTAGTGACAGTGGCTCTCAAGTCCATAATGGTTTCTTCCCAAGAGACTCCTGAAACACTCGTTTTATAGCAAAGATGCCTTCCAGCAAGATTGACTATAAAAAGAATTCTCTCTCTCGTTGACTTGTGTTATAAAATCAGAGATATGATCACATGGAAAAAATATCCTAATTGGTTTGACAAAAATGCTTAGTCAAGGAAGGAACAGATGATGTGCTTGTTTTATTCCACAATCGTATTGTAAGTTCTTTGTTGTTTTTTAATTAATTAATTATTTAATTTATTTATTTTTAACTGCACTGGGTCTTCGTTGCTGCCCGCGGGCTTTCTCTAGTTGCCGCGAGCGGGGGGCTATTCTTCGTTGCGGTGTGCTGACTTCTCCTGTTGCAGAGCATGGGCTCTAGGCCCACGGGCTTCAGTAGTTGTGGCATGCAGGTTCAGTAGTTGTGGCTCGTGGGCTCCAGAGCACAGGCTCAGTAATTGTGGTGCACGGGCTTAGGTGCTCTACGGCATGTGGGATCTTCCTGGACCAGGGATCGAACCCGTGCCCCCTGCATTGGCAGGCAGATTCTTAACCACTGCACCACCAGGGAAGTCCCTGTAAGCTCTTTAAGAGAAGAGGGCTGGGACTCCTATGTTGTAGCTCATAAAGAGTTAGTACAGGACCTTGAAATGTGGTAGGCACAGTAAATGCTGACGTAGGTTGGCCAGGTCTTTATAGTACAAACAGAATTTTGAGAAACTTTTGAAAAGAGATGTGGAATTCTTTTTGAAAACAGAACATTATTTTAAAAATTAGCATATGAAGAGATAAAGAGAGAAGTGCCTAGATTAGGAGGAGGAGAGGAGCCACACTCTCTTGGCTCTGCCTCTCTGACATGGCCCCTTGGGGTGCCCTTAGTGCTTTGGAGGCACAATGGTAAAGCCCAGGTGATTCAAGGTGAGGTCCTGGAGCTAAGGCACCAAGCGTATTGATTGCAAAGTCAGGACCATAACTCGGACTTTTAACTGTGCTGGGAAATCTCCCCCTTGCTTTCTCTGTATGACAGAAATTTCTCCTATTTTGATTTACATCTGCAATTGGGTAGAATTTAGCCGCGGGATCCTCATTTACTGTAAGAGGAAGTTGGATGCAATACCACAATTTACCAGTAGATGTCACTATATGCCATATATTCTGTATATGGTCTCCACCTGAATTTTACTTGAATTTCTTAATTGTGGGTCTGCAGACTCCTGGGAATCCCTGAATCTATTGAAGAAGGCAGATGGGGGAGCTGGGGGGAGGGGGGACGACGTGGGACCGGTTGACCAAAGAGAGCTATGAGAATTTTAAAATCTGTTTTAATCATGATGAAAAATTTTTTTAGTTATTTGACCAGATATAAAGGCAAAACTCTTAGTTGAATTTTTTTTTTTTTTTTAAAGGAAAAAAACAGACACTTCCTAAACTGAACTCCTAGGATGAGAAGTAGAGTTAGTGGGGCTCTGGGGAGCCCCCACTTGCTCTTCAGTCAGCAAAGCCCCCCTCTTTGCTTCGCAGAGAGGGTTTCAAATGATTAAGGAGCATGAGACTTGTGGTTGCGAGAACTGGGTTTGAATTCTAGCTCTGTGGTTAGCTGTGTGATCTTGAGTATGTTAGCTAACCTCTTCTGGCCTCTGTTTCTTCAACTGCAATATAAATTGGACACTGGTCATACGGTGTCGTGAGGACGAAAAGTGAAAACACAAACATTACCTGTTATTATTAACTATGATTATTTCACTTGATAGAAACGTTTTTATAGCTAAAATCGTTTGAAAACTACAGACTAGTCCAAGCTTTCATTTAAAAAATGTGGGAACTGGGACTTAAGAGGCTGAGTAGTTCTCTAAGTTTCACAATTTCATAACACAATATAATTATTTATGTAAAACAGGACATGCTGGTTCTAATCTTTTACAGGTCTATCCCTCCCTACTTGGGGAAACTTGATATGTCACCATGTGAATTTATAAAACTGATGACATACAAAACAATTCTTTTTTTTTTTTTAACATCTTTATGGGAGTATAATTGCTTTACAATGGTGTGTTAGTTTCTGCTTTATAGCAAAGTGAATCAGTTATACATATACATATGTTCCCATATCTCTTCCCTCTTGCATATTCCTCCCTCCCACCCTCCCTATCCCACCCCTCTAGGTGGTCACCAAAACAATTCTTCACCTAATGATCTAACATGCCAAATAGTTCAGTTTATTTTTTATTTTTTATTTTTTTTAAATTTTATTTATTTATTTATTTATGGCTGTGTTGGGTCTTCGTTTCTGTGCGAGGGCTTTCTCCAGTTGCGGCAAGCGGGGGCCACTCTTCATCGCAGTGTGCGGGCCTCTCACTATCGCGGCCTCTCTCGTTGCGGAGCACAAGCTCCAGACGCGCAGGCTCAGTAATTGTGGCTCACGGGCTTAGTTGCTCCGCGGCATGTGGGATCTTCCCAGACCAGGGCTCGAACCCGTGTCCCCTGCATTGGCAGGCAGACCCCCAACCACTGCGCCACCAGGGAAGCCCCGTTCAGTTTATTTTTAAATTTAATTTTTATTCTATTTGTTCAGCTTACAAAAGTAATCCAGAACAAGTCTGTCAGATTTAAACAAAGGATGTGTTTAACTAATGATTCTGTTAATGCAGTCAAAACATCATTTAATAAATAAATATAAATGGTTTCATAACTTTTCAGCCACAGATTTAATGCTTTGATTCAACTGATTTGGCAGTATTTTGGTTGGGAACTTTCACATTCACTGAATAGCTGTGTAGGCTGCCAAGTGGAAGCTTTAATGAAATGGGAGTTCATGGATCTGTGGCCTTATGATATTCTTTGCTTTGATAATTATTAATTGAAAGAATAATTCAAAGTGTTGTGGATCTGTTCCTCACATGTAATGTAAATTTCATTTTACCTTCCTATGGAAATCCACCTTACACTAACACTTAACTTCTGTTTCTCAGAATTCCTAAGATTTCAAACAGTAATTTTCAAGGAAATGCAATTTTATTATGATAGAATCCCATTGCAACTCCACGTGCTCCATAATCCAGAGTCAGAGAAACCTCTGGATCATGGAACCAAACAGTTCAAGGACTGGTATGATTAGACTCATGATGTTCTGGCTACTTTGAAGGTTGCCCATGGTATTCAGGGAGAAGCAGAGAGGCCATTAGAATCACGGCACTGGTCCCTTAAAAAAAGCAACTTGGGCTTCCCTGATGTCCGCTGGGGCCGCTGCCGACAGAGGGCGCAGGCGTGGGCGCCCCGGTGAAAAGGCCGGTTTGCGCACCTGTGCAGTTCGGGCTTCAGTCCTGAGGGGCCCGATTTAACCACTAGGCACGGGAATCACAGTGTCTAGGGGCCACGATATTTGGGGGGGGGGGGCGGGGAGCTCATGAACATGATTTGAATTTAATTTCTTTTGAAATCAAAATAAAAATAAATATACTTACAATGAGTATACAATAATGAATCCAGCCTGGATTACATTTGTTTTTATACTGACAGTTGTGAAATATAATTTACAATTTTTTTTAATGGAACAAGGGGTCGACAAAGACCAAATTGCCTAGAGCCCACGAAAGTCATAATGTAACCCTGAGTTATACTTCCAAATTCTGAGAGTCCTAAATTGACTGTTGGGTGAGAGGGAGAAAGTTGGACGAGGAGGATCCCTGTCCCGAAGGCAAACACTGGCCTGGGGCCTGAGATGGACATCGGGTGAAGAAGTCTGAGCCCATGTGGGCTCGGACTGACTGTAAAGGAGGTGGCGTGGGCGTCTACGAATTATTTTAAATGACAAAATTGGTCATACAAAGACCTTCCTGACCTCACAGCCAGGAGCTTCTAGCCTCTGACCTGCCTCCCAAATCTTCATAAATGGACCGTTTTACCCCTTGCTGTGGTCTCCAAAACGCCTTGCAATCTGTATGCCATCACACATCCGGACTGGTGGGCACAGGGTGGGGAACTGGACGTTTCCTCTCATACAGGCTGCGGGGGCGGGGGGGGGGGGCGGTGCGGAGAGGAGAACAGTGCTTCAGACAAACCAGTAGCTTGAATCGACTTTTCCCTCCTCGGGCAGTGACCGTTGGAGGAGCTCTGAGACTTCCAAGCAGGTGTCTCTACCTGGACCTCAGAGGATACAGGAGACCACCCCCCGGGTGAATTGCAAGCCTTGCTGGTTGACGCAGAGGAACTCTTGAGGCGGGCAAGAAGGGGAGGTTCTTCTTCCAGCCTTCCCTCTTCAGCCAGTGACACTGTGCTCTGACACTCCAGGCCCTACTGCCTGGCCTCCTGGGGGTGGCGCCTGTACCCTCTCGGCTGCCCAATCGGGGCTGGGGCCTTCGAGGGCGTTCCCCCAGGAGGGGAGGGGAGTGGGGCAGGGTGGAAGTGGGGGAGGCTTGCTGGGCTCCTGGGTGGGGAATGCAGTGGAGATTCTGCCCACCAGGTGGCGCTGGGCAGGCGCCAGCAGCCCCTCCCATCCCGGGAAACACTGTGAGCCTCGTGGGGTGTGGAGAACAAACAGGTCCATCCATCATGTCAGGATCCCAGGACTCGGTGATGGTTATCTGACCACTGGGGTCACAAAGGCGGCTCTCACCCTCTGGCCTCTCCTTGGTCCGTTCACTAGGCTGGCTCTGGTGGGAGGCAGGGGGAAGTGTTACTACCACATTCATTTCTGTGTTCATTTATGGTTTCATCTTTCAGCCTTTGTGGAGCCAGGCCTGGGTACACAGATGAGTAACATATGGTCCCTGCCTTCAGGCAGCTCAAAGGTGGGGAAAAAAAGCAAACAGACCATTGGCACACAGTGACAATTGCTGGACTAGAAGTCTGCCCAGCAGGGTGGCAGGAGTTGTGAGGTGTGCGCAGGGCAAGGCAGGGAAGGCCTGGCTGGGAAGGTGAGTCCCACAGGGCAAGCAGGAGCGAGCCAAGTGAGGAGGCAGGGAAGGGCGTGGGTGGCCCTGATGCCACAGAACACAGGGTGCTGGGGCCTGCCAGCACTGCGTAAGGCTGAGCTTAGGGGACGAGATGGGGATTGAGGAGAAATAAGCATGGAGAGAGGCAGGGCTTCAGGCTCTGCCCAAGAGCCAGGCTCCCCCTGCTAACAGTGGGGGAGTTACTGCAAGATTTCCTCCAGGTAGAGACACAGTCAGATTTGAATTATACAAAGACCGAGTCGGGAGAGGTGAGCACACGGGAGCCCGAGACAGGGGAGCCTGTTAGGAGGCAATGCCAAGCAGGAAACGATAAGCTAAGAGAGTAGACTAGAAGCCCCCCTCTGCCTCTCAGTCACCTCGGACCCCTCCTGCACACATCCATCCTTCTCTCCCTTTTCTGATGCCCATAATCTTTAGTCTGGTTCACAAGCTCTGGGACTGTAACTGGTCCTCAAATTGCTTCCGTTCCTCCCCCAGTAAAATGCAAATAGCCGACCTCCCAGGTGGGGTTGGGAAGGTGAGATGGTTGGTGGGACCGGTGGTCGGAGAGCCACTCTCAGTGCAGCCCCCTGTATCATCCTAGTGGACCAAGGGCCTGGGGAAGGGTGGGGGGCCTGGCGTCAGCCTGTTCTGGGGGCGAGAGGAGGAGAACAGCAGACCCCAAAGTGACTGGACTCAGGCGTGCAAGCTCCCAGGAAGGGCAGGGACACCCTTGTCACTGAGGCTGCAGAATCAGAGGCTGGGGGTGTGACGGGGGAGGGGCTTGAACAGCCAGGAACCCACACGCCCGCATCCTTTATTCCGTGTGGCATGGAATTTGGTTAGAGCTTTAATTACCTTAATCGCCACTCAGTGCCTGTTTCTCCCTTTTTCCAAGAAGGGCTGGCCCTCTGGTGCCTGCACTTCACTGGCCCCCAGGAGGGCTCCAGAGGATGGTAGTGAATGTCAGCCCTGGGTCGTTGTTTTCCCTACTCCAGACTCACTGGGATTGATGGGGGTGGGCATCCTGCACAAGCAGGCCCAAGAGCTCAGGGTCCAGAGCAGCCAACAGGTGGGGAGGAAGGGATCCATCCTTCTCAGGGACTAGGACCCTGGACTCTGTAGTTCTGGGCCTGATCCTGCCTCTGTTCTCAGCTGCATGGCCTTGGATAAATCTATTCACTTTTCTACGAATTGCTTTTCTCCTCTCCACAATGAAGGAGTTGGACAAGAAATAGAACCCTTAAGGCCCTCACATTCTGTGAAAGTGCTGAAGTATTCTCTAGGGTGCTCCCATTCATCATGCCTGCTCCCATTCATCATTCATCATTCCTGAGCCCCCTGCCTCCGGCGCCTCGCTTCTGTGCCCACGGTTGAGTTATGTGAGGCCTGTGGGTGTTCTGTATGTTCCACAGAATGCATTCTCCTTCCCCTTTCCGTTCCAGGCTCAGAGACCACTTTCTGTTCCCCTGTTTCCTACTTGGTGAGGTGGGTTGTCATGGTGAGGGGCTGCTCCTCCTGGCCCTGCTGGGGGGTCTGGGACCAGAGTCACTGGGTGGTTTGCATTTGACCCCCAGGGGCTGTTAAGGAGAAGATTAAGGAATCATATATCCTGGCCGTAGCTCTAAAAGCCCGGGAAGTTGATTGCCAATTCCCAGCGCTGCCCACCTCCCACGCCCCCCCGCCAGGACAAATGTCCTCCTTCCCAACACCACAGCTTTTCCTTGGAGCTGAGCTCAAAGCGGTGACTTTCCCTGATTTTTTCCTGATTTCAAATACAGAGTAAGATTCCAATCCTGTGTGGTCATTTTAAGGCCCGCATGTGTCATGTGCTGTCAGGGATCTTCCGAGGAATATCGCTGCTGGCCTTTATCCAGCCTTGGGGGTAGGGTGGGAAGTCAGAGGTCACAGGCAGCAAGAAAGCAAGAGTGGCTCAGTCGGGGAGAGGCCGGCCCTATGGGGCAGACAGGAAAGGAGAGACGGGAGTTACCCCACGTGTACCTGGGTTTTTCCCAAGAGCAGGCCTCAGGCCTTCTCCACTACAGAACTGGCAATGTGGGGTTCAGCTGGCAGCCTGGGATAGGGGACGAGCCCTCTCCTGGGAGATGGAGGCTCTGTTCTAATACTGGCTTTGCCACTTCCCAGCTCTGTGGCCTTGGGGAAGGAACCTGACCTTTCCGGGTTTCCTTCTGTGAGACGGAGATACGACCCGTGTGTGGTTGTGAGATCAAAGTGAGACCTTGCTCCCAAACCACACACTAAACTCTTAAATGGCCAGTTACAGAGAATAACTGAGACGATCAACCAAAAGCACCCAGCGCAGGAGCTGGGATATGGCAGCTGCTCAACAAATGTTAATTCCCTCCCCTGTGACTCAAATTTCAAACACAGCTTATTCCCAACTCCCCTCAGTTCCCTCCTCCTCCCCCACCCATGACCTCATACTCGCCCCTTCTGTACTTCCCAGCTGCCCAGCCCAGAAATTGGAGTCATTCTCTCCTCCTGCCCCGTTTCCCCTGGGTTCCCAAATCCCATCTGCTCTGCCTCTAGCTCAGATTGGCCTTCTCAGCATCAGTGCTAACACCACCTCAACCCTGGTGGTCACAACCTCTCCTCTGGGTTAGGGCAAAGCCTTCCAGCAGAGCTCCCTGACTCCATTCCCTCCCTGGCTGCAATCCATCTTCCACGCGATCTGATTAAAGTACAAAGCGAGCATGTCACGCCTACCTCAACAGCCCCCCTCACCTTTGGGATAATACACAAGCACACTAGCCCTGAATCCAAAGGTCCCGTGTCAGGCTTGTCCGTTTCCCATAAGGGCTGTTATGCCTGAAGTCTTTGCACGCGCTGTTACTCCTGCCTAGCACATTTCCTTTCTCTACTTCTCATGATTAACCCTTATTTGTCCTTTAAGGCACAGCTCAAGTGTCACCTCCTTCAGAGAGACTTTTGCGACTTATTCCTTCCCCATAGCTTGGGTTAGGAGCTGCACCTCCAAGCTGTTATGGCATTTGGAGCTGAAAGTAACTGCTCGTCATAGAGCACTGAAATTGTCTCATTTGCCGTCTTTTCCTACTAGACTGTAAGCTCCATGAGTGAAAGTTCTGTTCTTATTCATTAGGTATTAAATACATATTTACCAGGAGCCTAACTTGGTAAGCCAAAAACAGAGTTAGGCACTCGAGATGCAAAGGTGAGGGGAAAATGGGCACCAGCTGTGCAGTTATGGAAATTAGAGCCTGTGTTAACTGAAGAATCACGCTACATGGAGAGAAACACTACATTATGAGAGCTCCTAGGAGGTTTCTGTGTTAGTCGGGGTTCTCCGAGAAGCAGAACCAATAGGATGGATAGACGAATGATAGATAGATAAATGATAGAGATATAAGTGATTTTTTTAAATTTTCTTTTTTAATTGAAGTATAGTTGATTTACAATATTGTGTTAGTTTTTGGTGTACAGCAAAGTGATTCAGTTATATATATAAAATACGTATATGAAAGATCCTTTTCCATTATAGGTTATTACAAGATAATGAATATAGCTCCCTGTGCTATATAGTAGGACCTTGTTGTTTGTCTATTTTATATATAGTATGGGACTTCCCTGGTGGTCCAGTGGCTAAGACTTCACGCTCCCACTGCAGGGGGCCCAGATTCGATCCCTTATCAGGGAACTGGCTCCCACATGCCGCAACTAAGAGTTCGCATGCCACAACTAAAGATCCCGCATGCTGCAACGAAGATCCCGCACCTGGCAACAAAGGTCTGCGTTCTGCAACTAAGACCCGGTGCAGCCAAATAGATAAGTAAATAAAAATAAATATGTATATAGTAGTGTGTATCTGTTAATCCCAAGCTCCTAATTTATCCCCCTGCCCCTTGATATTTGGTCTTCATTCCTGTACCTGGCACGCAGCTTCTAAAACCCTTGGCATTTCCTGTGATAAGAAAGATAAAGGTGTCTTTTGTTAATGAGACAAAGCCCCTAGGTAACCTATGGATGGGACCTGGTTGCCTTCCAGTTCCACCTTGTGACCTCCAGGGAGGGGAGAGGGGAGGGAGGTTGAGTTCAGTCAATGGCCAATGATTTAATCAATCATGACTATGTAATGAAGCCTCCATAAAACCCCAAAAGTACTGGGTTCTGAGAACTTCCAGCTTGGTGAGCACATGGAGGTTTGGGGAGAGTGTCGTGCTCCATTCCTGGAGAGGGCATGGAGCTTCTATGCTTTCCTCGTACTTTGCCCTACACATCTCTTCAGGCTGTTCCTGAAGTATATCCTTTATAATAAACTGGTAATCTAGTAAGTAAAATGTTTGAGTTCTGTGAAGCACTCTAGCAAATTAATTGAACCTGAGGAAGGAGTTGTGGGAACGTCTGATCTATAGCTGGTTGATCAGAAGCACAGGTGACAATCTGGACTTGCAGTTGGTGCCTGAAGTGTGTATGTGTGTGTGTGTTGTGGGGGGCAGTCTTGCGGGACTGAGCCCTTGACCTATGGGATCTGATGCTGTCTCTGAGTAGATAATGTCAGAATTAATTGCTTGGTGGTATGGAGAAAACCACACACATTGGAAGTGGTGTTAGAATTGTAATATAGATATAGATATAGACATTTAAATATATATGTAGAAAGAGCTTTATTATCAGGAATTGGCTCATGGGATTATGGAGGCTGGCAAGTCCAAAACTGCAGTGTGGGCTGGAAGGCTAGAGACCAAGGAGAGCCGATTGTGCAGTTCCAGTCTCAATGTTGGCAGGGGGAGAGCCAATGTACGGGTGAAGTCTGAAGACAGACTCCTGGAGAATTCTCTCTGGTTTGGGGAGGCTGGTCTTTTTGTTCTATTCAGGCCTTCAGCTGATTATATGAGGCTCACCTACATAATGGAGGGCAATCTGCTTTACCTAGAGTTCACCAATTTAAATGTTAATCTCATCCAAAAACACCCTCCAAATTGACACATAAAATTACCATCACTGCACACTTGCTCTAATCTGGGAGGTCAGGAAAGCTTCCTTTGACAGAAGGGCAATAATCTAAAGGGTAAGACAGGGCACATAAATAAGGTGTGTGTTTGGGGCAGGAGAGTTTGAAGAGGAGGAGAGAGCATGTCAGGCAGAGAAGACAGCCTGTGTAAAGGTCCTGTGTCAAGAGGGAGCATGGTGTTTTGGGGGATCTGATAGAAGACCCATGTGGCCAGAAGGAAAAGACCAAGGGAGCCTGGCGTGAGCCTTGTCTGGATAGGTGGAGAAGGGATGACCTTGTGGGGCCTGGAGGTCATAATAAGAGTTTTGGTTCATACTGCAAGAGCATTGGGAGGCTATTGAAATGTTAATCAAGTAGATAATATGATCAAATTTGCATGGTGATAGATGTCCTCTGGCTGCAATGTAGAAAATTCAACATGGGCAAGCAAAGGTGGCCATGGGGAGACTGGGTTAGCACTTATCCTGTCGTAGTCACTGCTAGCTGAAGCAGGGTGGTGGCAGCGACGAGAAGCAGGTGGATCTGAGCAGTGTTTAGGAGGCAAATGTGCCAGGACCTGGTGATAGACTGGGGATGAGGGTGAGGTGGGGAGTGGCTAAAGCTGCCTGGGGTTAGGACTTGGTCTCCTGTCCTGTGTTCCCAGTGCCCGCCGTGGCGTCTGGCACAGAACAAGTGTTCAGTTCAATAAATAATAGCTTGTGTTTCTCTTCCCTTTTGGTTTCTGCCACTGATGACCTCACAGATTATTGTGAGGAACAAATGTGTTAATGGCTGTGAAACCAATTCACAAACTGGCAAGGGTTGACCCATGTGTGGTGGTTATTTCCCATAGATGAGCAGGGGAGACTGGAGGCCTGTTTCTGCTGCTGTGTTGTGGAGACGTCTCCCAGGCCATACATGGTCTTCCTTAGGGTCTCAATACTTCCTCTCCTGGGTACATCTGGGTATTTTTAGGCCTCACTTAGAGCAGATTAGAGCTGCAAGGGCCAAACAATCATTCATCAATCACTGAAGGATAGTGTAGTGTGGGCCAGCCAGGCTCTGCATTGTCCTAAGAACCCAGCTTCCATCTCCCACTGGGCCACTACATGTATTTGGTGGTGAGATCCTAAGATGCTGACCTCAAACTTTTCTTCTGGTTTGGAGAAGCTACCCGAATTCTACTGGGTATAAGGAGAAGGTGGTAAAGGAAAACTGAGGTAGGGGTGGGTAGGGTGGTAGGCCTGGTTGGACGTCCACTACTGATTTGCCCAGGATTTGGCTCTGCTAGAAGGTATGGGCCATTCAAGTTCTGTTGCTGACTCACTGCAACACCCCTCAAGACTGTGAACACAGGAAAGAAAGGAAAGCAAGGGAAGGGGAAAGACTCCCTCCTCTTCTCTGTGGCTTTCCCTGTTCATCCAATCAGCATGGACATCTCTGACATCACTGATGATGGTCCCACATGTCCTCAAGGACCAACACTCGGGGGTCTGTTATGCCAAAGGGTCCAGGTGACTCAAGCAGGACCAGATCTGGAGGTGCGAGGGATTTGCTGGGGATAAAGTGATGGAGAAAGGCCCATCCAAAGCTGTGGACTCTCAAGGATTGGGATGGAAGCATATGTGACCTCCCCACTGAGTCCTTGGCATTTGGGTACTGGGGTGTTATGGAACCTGGAGGAGAGGACCAGGCCACAACTCTCCCAGGGAGATCCCATCTATCTCTTCTTCTGGCATAAAGGAATCTCCATTCCACCTCTATCTTCCTGTCACTTAAAGGAAAGGGGTCAAAGAGGTAGCATGGGGCCAAGTTTCAAGCTTAATCTCTACTGCCAAGTAAAACCATGCAGCCTAGATTTTCCAAGACAGCCCCAAGTTCAACGATCCTTTTCCAGGTGCCTCTTTATGACTGTAACTCAGAAGAGGGGCCTAAAGAAATTGTATGTACCTGATTGGGACCAGAAACCAGGGTCATAGCACATAAGCACAGGGCCTCCATCAGGCCCAGAATCATCTGCTGGGACATTTATATGGAGAACTGGACACCCCAAATGTTATGGGGGATCAGGCCTCAGAAAATACTCCCTAGATTGGGGTGGGGGCAGAGAGGGAAGTCTCCTTTTGGGGTCCAGCTGCTGACTACCAGAGCAGTGTCCTATAGAGCCATACTGGAGCCTGGAGCCCAAAAGGAAAATTAATAATACTGATCCTGTCTCCAAATTTTGATATTTGGTTCACAATGGGTTGGGGGGCATTGATATAAGATTTTTTTAAATATTGCATTAAAATATTATTTATCTTGACTTCTGAGTTTTTTGGCAGTTCCTTAAATTTGGCAGTACCTAAGGTGATGTCTCACTCACCCTACCTAGTCCTGGAGAGTCCCAAAGCCAGAGAAATTTACAGCCAGTGTCCCTGAAAGGGAGTCACACAACTCTCCCTATTAAATGGAGATTCTCCAGAAAGACTGGAGGGTAATTGGCGGTGTCTGCAATAGCACTGCTTCTTCACCGGAAAGAGAATGAATCCACATTCAAAGCCAGGAAAGAGTGAAAACAGTATAAGCCCCATCCCATCTCTGTCACACAGACTCGAAGACCCAAACCGAGAAGCACGCTTTGAAAGTAGATTTACTCTATCAAAAGCTATAAACAGAGTAATATTATTATCACTTCTCACAATTATACTCTATTTCCATTTTTTCTTTTTAGCAGATAGATCTGTTTTCCCAGCAGATTTTTTTAAACCTCTTGTATTGTATTTTTTAGTTACTAATTAAATTACTTTGGGTTCCTTGAACAGAGGCATCATTTCACAAATGTTCTGCTGGGCTGATAGGGAAAAGTCTACCTAGAATGAAAAAAGAAAAAAAAAACTGTTCATGATCCACAAAGGGAATAATCCACATTATCAACTGGAATTAATTGAGACTTGATTGGAACCATCTTAATCAAGTAAATTCTCTGAATCTAGGAACCTGGTATAAATCTCTTCCAGGCTGAGTGTTATTAATAATGTTGGGCACCCAGTCCTCCTGGTCCTGTGGCCACTGGCTTCTGCCGCCGATGAAGGTGGGAAGGTTTTGCATTATCATCATTTATGAATTGAATACTTTCCATGCAGAATGTGTTGAATATAAAAACTGTGTATGACCCTGAGTTATTCACAATCTTTTTTCAGACAGGCAAGGCAGCTGGTGATACAGGTGGGCCAGATTCATGTGCCCTTGGGTCAGTATTTCAAGTTGGCACATGCCACGTTAATCATGTTCTAGCTGGACCCTGAAGCTGCTGAGCTCGCTTCTTAGACCGTTCTAATATCCACACACCTCTCCCATCACCGACATGCCCTCCAGACTCCTCTCTGTTCTTGGGCTTTCTCCTCTGTGATGGGAGTCTGTGATCTTCAGTTGCCCATCCACCCTGACCCCTGAGGCCTCAGCCCTTCTCATCCAGCTGACCAGGGCTGCCAAGGCTGTGCAGTTGGACCCTTTTGCTCCCTTCTTTAAGGAAATATCATATTGTTTGGGGCTAAATAGTACCCAGACCTAGGCCTAAGTGCTAATTCTTCCAACTCAATGATATTCACATCCCCTCCCTGCTTGAAAGATGAGGACACCCCAATGAGAACCTCCTGCATCTATGGACCTTAGTGTAATCTCTCCTACTAATTAACTACACTTTTTGTCTTACACTTATTTTCTTTTAAATTCACAATAAATGGAGGAGTTAATTAATTACACCTGCACATTTTGAGGACACACTTTGAGATTTCAGGTTGCTGTGAATTTTGGGGACACTATTCAACTCACTGTGCCCTCCCCCAGATATGACATCATCTACATATTTGATCTCAGCCTAACAGTCTATTGTTCCTTATGTACTTTATGTAGACAAATGGCTGACATAAATATTTTTTAAAAACTAGACATCAAGACTGATAGATTTTATCAAATTTTACCTCTGGTTAAAATTCATGGGCCATGAATCTGGCCAAATGTCTACAAGTCTGATTGAACACTGCTGAGAGGCAACCCATGGTATAAATCCAGGAAATACATGGTGTAAATCCAGGACAGTCTTCAACCACATTTTGAACTTAAGGATCAGTGTTGCACATTAGTTCACGGTAGCTTTTTATTTCACCTTTGCCTGTCCACATCTTTGAAATACGTATTTTATACTGTAATGATAGCTATTTATTTATTTTAAAAATAAATTTATTTTATTTATTTACTTTTGGCTGTGTTGGGTCTTTGTTGTTGCGCACAGACTTTCTCTAGTTGCAGCGAGTGGGGGCTACTCTTTGTTGTGGTGCACGGGCTTCTCAATGCGGTGGCTTCTCTTGCTGCGGAGCACGGGCTCTAGGTGCGTGGGCTTCAGTAGTTGTGGCTCGTGGGCTCTAGAGCGCAGGCTCAGTAGTTGTGGTGCACGGGCTTAGTTGCTCTGTGGCGTGTGGGATTCCCGGACCAGGGATTGAACCCATGTCCCCTGCATTGGCAGGAGGATTCTCAACCACTGCACCACCAGGGAAGCCCATGATAGCTATTTATAAATCTGTTTTCCCCTTAAATGTATTGGTGAGCATTGGGGGTAAAGGAAGCTAAGATAAAGTGAAAGGTATTTACATTTGGTAAGTAAAATTTTTTAACAAAAGGATATTTTTGTTGCTACATTTGATAACTTAAAAACACAAGGTTCATAAATATAAAATTAATATATACATACATTGCAGAAGACTTGGAAAAACATATCGACATGAAAAGAAAATGCTCTTGTAATTGTAATTCCAACAATCAGAATGAACCATTGTTAACATTTTGGAGTATACTTTTTCAGTCTTTCTTTCTAACTATATGCACACATGAATATGATGTGTCTAGAAGAAGAGATATGTATTTATACACACATTCACAGGATTGTAGCTGCTTCTGCCTTTAGGAGGATGATAGAGTTCATCTCAAGAAAGACTTATTTTAATTTAGAAGCAGTCCTAATGGTCTGTATAACGTGTGAATGGTGGACACGTCTCAACCCTGCTCCCAGGGGAGAGTAATAAATTACTCCACAGGAGAACAAGAGGAAAGTTTGAGCTGGCAGTTCAAGAGACTGGAGGGAGATGGGAGGAGGGCAACTGGGGAGGAGCACTGGAAGCATAGAAAAGGGAAGATTCTGGGAAGAAGCACAACCAGTGAGGAATTCCTTGTGGCAGAGAATGTCTGATATTAAACGTGAAGTGGTTTCCTGCCCTGTGCCGTAATTGTACTCCATGACTCAACCCTTCAGTAAAAGTATGCTATTAACAACACCCCGGGGTTTTGTTTGCTCTGGTTGAAATGAAGCATGCAGTAAAGTGGAGTGGCAAGGGAGCAAAGGAGCTGGGAACAGAGGCTAGGAGCAGACATCAGGGAGAACAAGAATATACTGTGCATGAAGAATTTTGTAGTCAGCTTTATTAGTTTAGCAAAAAACTTCAACAGCATGTCTGCATATCATTAAATACTCTTCCACATCACCATGGTACTCAACCTCATATTTATAGCACCTTTTCAAATACTAGAATTTTCATCGACACAGTTGAAAGAATGACAAGACTCAATACAACATTTAATAAGTCCGCAATAATTACGGTACAATCGGGAGTGCAGTAAAATAGATGTCTACAGTTTATCCCCCAAGAGTCTAGGGAGATACCCTGCTGCTAGGTTATATACATAACCCTGTAATAAACATCCTTGTACCTACAGCGTTGCCTACATCACTGAGTATTTCCTTTTATATCCCAGAAGTGGATTTTACAAGGGTCAGAGAAGTATTTCAGAACATTTGACTGGCATTATCAATTGTCTTCCCCGAAAGTGGTAGCAATGTTACTTTAAACAGCCAACTGTCTTTCCCCAAACTGGGTATTATCATTCTTTCTTTCTTTTTTTTTTTCACAGTTTATAGTTTAAAAAGAGCACAAAACCATTTTTATTTTAATTTTTGATCATTACTTGTGAGGTTAAACACTTTTCTGCCCATCTGCTTTTTTCTTTTATGAATCGTCTGTTTCTATCCTTTGCCTATTTTTCCTAATAGGGGGTTCATCTTTTTCTTATTGATTTTTGTAACCTCATAAAATAAGGATATTAACTCTTTGTTGGTTAATATATTGCAGGCATTTTGTCCTAATTTGTCACTTGCATTTACTTTTAGCTATGGTGTTTTGGGACCAAGAGATGCTTTAAATTTTCATGCAGTCAGATTTGTCTGTCTTTTCCTTTATGGATTCTACATTTGATGTTATAGTTTAAAAGAGGTTTCAAAAGCTACGATTTTGAGTTTTTGTCTAGTCCTTTTATGATTTCATTTTTTAAAATGTTCAATTCTTTATTTCTTTTGGAATTTATTTTGATATAAGGAATGAGGTGGAGCTTTAGCTTAACTTTTCTCCTGAAGGCTAGCCAAATATCTCAGCACCCTTTATCAGATAATCCACCTTTCTCTATTGATTGTAAATGCCACCTCTACATTATACTAGATTATATTAAATGCTCATGTGTATGTTGGTCTGTGCTTTGCTGCCAGAGACACCCCAATATCCCTTCTCCCCTTCATCTTTAGTAATAAAACTTCCTAATTTAGCTGGACACCTGATTCCCCTAAATCAAAACTATGTTTCCCAGCCTCCTTTGCTGATAGGCGTGGTCACGTGGCTATGTTCTGGTCATCGATATATAAGGGGAATTTTGTTTGTAAATTTCAGGATATGTCCGGAATGAAAAGGGCCATGCTCTTCTTTAGATCTTTTCCTGCTTTCTGACAACTGTAATGTAAATGTGATGACAAGCACTCTGGCAGCCATTTTGGACCATAAATAGAAGTTACTTGTTGAGCACTGTTGCAAAATAGAAGAAGTCTTGGTGTCTGAAGAGGTCTTGATGACTTTCTATCAGCTGTGGATTGCTTATCTTTAGACTTCTAATAAACAAGAGAAAAATAAACTATTTTGTATAAATCATTGTTATGTTGTTTTTATTGGTCATTGCAGTTGAACCTAATTCTAACTGATGGGACTTTTCATTAGATTCCACTGGTATCTGCATATTCATGTAACAAGGCTATGAAATTAGATTTTAACACTGTAACATATTTTAATATGTGACAACGCATATACCTCTCAAAATGTTTTGTTAATTATTCTCGTTATTCTTCTTGATACATTTTATGGTAAATAAGTCAGTTTGCAAACAAAAAACTCATTTGGGATTTTGATTAAAATTGCATTAAATTTGTAAGTGAATATAAAATCACTGACATTTTCACAATACTGCATTTTACCATCCAGGAATATGGTAGTCTCTCTCAAAGCTTTTATTATATTCCTCAATATAATTTTTCCTTATATCAGTTCATATACTTTAAAAAAAAATTATTTATTTATTTATTTATTTTTGGCTGCATTGGGTCTTTGTTGCTGCACGCGGGCTTTCTTTTTAGTTGCAGTGAGTGGGGGCTACTCTTCATTGCGGTGCGCAGGCCTCTCATTAAGGTGGCTTCTTTTGTTGTGGAGCATGGACCCTAGGTCTGCCGGCTTCAGTAGTTGTGGCACATGGGCTCAGTAGCTGTGGCTCGCAGGCTCAGTAGTTGTGGCGCAGGGGCTTAGTTGCTCTGCACATGTGCGATCTTCCCGGACCGGGGCTCGAACCCATGTCCCCTGTACTGGCAGGCGGATTCTTAACCACTATGCCACCAGAGAAGCCCCATATACTTTTTATATTTATTATTGAGCATCTTTTTTTACTGTTTATATTGCAAGTGGAGTTTACCCCCATGAATTATTATTCTAAAATATAGCTGATTTTTGCAAATTTATATTGTGTAGAGAGTAGGAAAAAAACAGATTAAAAAAAGAAAAAGCAACTCAGCTACTACTGCCTCCTTGGGGAATGTCATACCTCATCTCTGGGGTCCATGGTGGTATGTCTTAAACAAATGCCTCCATTGGCATTTATGGTTGAGAAAGTCACAGCCTGACATTTGGTTTGGGGAGACTCAAGGAGGCCTGAATGACATTATTATAAAGTGAGAAGAATTTTAAGTGTCTGTGGGGAGGCTGGGAGAGAGGTTGAGGGGTCAAGAACAGAAAGGTGAGAGGAGTGTGAGGAATGTCTAGAGAGGGATTGGGAGAAGGACTGGAGAGAAAGAGGTGGAGACATGAACGCAGCCAGGCACCTAAGGAGGAATAAGACCAGTGGGAACGTCCCCATGTTGAGGAATGGAAAATGCATTTTTAGGACAATGATGACTTATATTCAATATTGTCACCCACACTGTTCTTCAATAAATAAACCTCTTTATTTTCTCAGTTGCTTTGATAAAAAGTCTGCTGTATATAACAGGCTGGGATTAACAGTGTTTTGAATGAAGGAATAGGGGCAGTGTCCAGTGTAGGGCTAAGAGATGATGGAAGAATTAAATTGTTATGAGAGGCAAGTTAACAGCAAAGACTAAGAACCTGGTGAAGTCCAGGAGTTACAGCAAGAGGTAACCAGGAGAAATACAAAGTCCCCTGAGAATATTATTTAATTGGAAGTGAAATCGTGTAACTAAGAGATTGGGACTTGAACCCATGGGCTGGGACTCAAACCCATCTAAAACCCAGATTGGGACTTGAATCCATAGTCTTTTTAAAATTTATTTATTTTATTTTATTTATTTTATTTTTGGCTGTGTTGGGTCTTCGTTGCTGCGCAGGCTTTTCTCTGGTTGTGTTGAGTGGGGGCTACTCTTTGTTGCAGTGTGCGGGCTTCCCATTGCGGTGGCTTCTTTTGTTGTGGAGCATGGGCTCTAGGCACGTGGGCTTCAGTAGTTGTGGCATGAGGGCTCAGTAGTTGTGGCTCATGGGCTTAGTTGCTCTGCAGCATGTGGGATCTTCCCGGACCAGGGTTCAAACCCATGTCCCCTGCATTGGCAGGCAGATTCTTAACCACTGCACCACCAGGGAAGCCTGAACCCACGGTCTTTTAACTGAGATCACACACCTGGTCTCAGGACTTAATGAAGCTCAGGTTTTTGATGTCTCATCACAGAAAGAATTCGGTGAGAGGCAAAGTGATAGGTAAGAAGTGGATTTATTTAGAGAGAAACACACTCCGCAGACAGAGTGCGGGCCATCTCAGAAGGCAAGAGCAGCCCCAGGGTACAGGGTTGTCAGTTTTTATAGGGGTGAGTAATTTCACAGGCTAATGAGTGGGAGGAGTATTCCAGCTATTTTGGGGTAGGGGCCGAGGTTTCCAGGAATTGGGTCACTGCAGACTTTTTGACCTTTGATGGTCGGCCTTGGAACTGCCAAAGTGCCTGTGGGTGCGTTACACTGAGTGCATACTGAGGCTCAAGGTCTAGTGGAAGTCGACTTGGACCATCTTGGACATATTTGGTTCTAATCAGGTTATGTTGTGTCCTTGGGCTATGTCATTCTTATAAAGATTGTGCCCTGCCCCCTTCCCTCCTGTTTCAGAGGGACCCTGGATTTTCTACATGGGATGGAGGACCCAACTGTTTTCTTTGAATTGTAGAGAAAGGTAATCCAAGAAGGCTGATGACTTCAAGATATTCTGGTTGCAGAAATCTAGGTTACAACTATACTTCATTACCTTATTTTGTGGTTGGTTTTCATTTATTTTTTGGTTGATATTAAGAGACTAAATATACAAACGGGGGACTTCCCTGGTGGTGTAGTGGTTAAGAATCCGCCTGCCAATGCAGGGACCTTCCTGGTCTGGGAAGATCCCACATGCCATGGAGCAACTAAGCCTGTGCCCCACAACTACTGAAGCCTGCGCGCCTTAGAGCCTGTTTGCCACAACTAGTGAGCCCACGTGCTGCAACTACTGAAGCCCACGCACCTAGCTCCTGTGCTCCACAACAAGAGAAGCCACCGCAATGAGAAGCCCGCGCACCACAATGAGGAGTAGCCCCCGCCTGCTGCAACTAGAGAAAGCCCACGTTCAGCAACGAAGACCCGAAGCAGCCAAACAAAAAGGAAAGAAAAGAAAAAATATATACAAATGGAAAATGGTCAGACCATAGATAACCATAACACTCTGACCCATAACCTTTGTAGCAACCAACCTGGAAAGTCAAACCAGACCCTCTGCAGCAGTCAGACCAGAAAAGTCAGGACTTGGTCAATGGTGGCCATTTCCCCAAATTTTTGCTCCTGATTCTGTAACTGAGCAGGACCCTGTGGGGCTCCTTGGCACAAAAGCCTTTCTGTGTCCCTGTTTCTTTTTTGTAGGAAATAGACTTCATTCAGCCTCCATGACCTTCTCTGAGTTTCAAAGGGCAGGTTCAAACAGTTGCTAATCAGGGAAGGGAGGGGATGCAGAGACAAGGGAGGAGCAGACAAGAAACAATCGTGCAGCCTTGGGGCAGGGTCCTGGTTCCCCTCAAGGGAGATACATAACAATACCTTTGAGCTGTTTTGCAGATACTGAAACCCCCACCAGCTGGAAGAAGTTTACTGTCTGCTGCCCACTAGCAGGTAGACCCCAGACCGGTTGGAACCAGAAGGTTGATGATGCTGACTCCCAATTACCTCACCACCAACCAATCAGAAGAATGTCCACGAGCTGATCATGCTCTCCTCTTTGAACCATTACTATAAAACTCCTCACTACCCGCTCCAGGTCAGTTTTGAGGGCATTAATTAGCCCACTGTGACCCCCTTTGCCTGGCAAACAATAAAGCTATTCTTTTCTACTTCACCAAAACTCTGTCTCCAAGGTTCAGTTTGGTACCAGCGTACAGAGGCTGAATTTCGGCTACAATTCCAGCTCAGGACCAACCAGAGAAAGTCAAATATGCTCCCCAAATCAATCACATAGGATGAATCTAGTTAGCCTGGCTTCAATGTCCCCATGCCAACAACCTCCTATCTGAGCATACTTGAAACCTCCCCTCTCCCGTTTTTTTTTTTTCACTGTAAAGCTTTCCTGCTTGCATTTGAGTTCCACCAAACCCAAGTGAATGTGACTGACTCCCCTCTGAATACCAAGCTCTGAATAAATAGCCTCCAATTTGTTTTCATTTGGGTGGTCTTTATTTTCACAATATTCTTGGGTTTTACAGGTAGGCAACTATGTGAACTGCAACAAAGACTTCTCTCTTTCTGATAGCTATACATTTATGTCTTTTTTCTGTCCTATTGCATAGAGTTGCAACAAAGTCATATAACAATGACAATAACAACTATCATTATCTTACTCCTTACTTTATTGGGAAAGTCTCTAAAGTTTTGCCTTTAAATAACAATATTGCCTAGTGGTTTGAAATGGATATTCCCTCTTCTATTAAATAAATACATTTTCATCTCCAGTCTATTTAGGTTTTTCTCTTTTAATATCAGAAAATGATGTTTTTACTGTATTGAGTTAATCTTTTTATTTTTCCCCTTATGGGTAATAACATATTAATAGATATTCTAATTTTAGTCCTTGTAGTCTTATAAAAATAAACCTACTTGATCACAGTGCATTATTCTTTTAACACACTGCTGCATTTAATTGGCTAATATTTTATTCAGGATTTTTGCATCTATATTCATAAGTCAAGTTAGTCTGTAATTTTCTCTTTTTGGTGCTATTTTAGTCAGATTTTTGACTTGGAATCTATTTCATCTACTATTAATATTGTAGATTTTTTTGTTAGCATGAACAACTGGCTGTTGGTTTGAAATATATGTTTTTTATCATATTAAAAGATTACACCTAGACCTACCACATTTGGAGGATGGATTCTTTGGCAATGATTTCCAATTTGTTCCATGTTTGTTAGTCTTTTCAGACCTTCTACATTCTCTTGAGTCAATTTTGATAATTTCTATTTTCCCATAAATTTACCATTTCATTAAGATTTTCAAAATAAGTTGGCATGAAGTTTTATATAGATTTTTAAAAAAATTTAGTCTCTATATGTGTGGTTATAATATTTAGTTTTGATCTGTGGCTATAAAATATCATTTTTAATTGGGTGTAATTTTTTCTCCCTCTATGGGTACAAGACTTTGTCTTGGATATTTATTCAACGTACAGTTTAGGCTTCCCTTTGAGAAGGATTTGAGTTCAAGTAGTTTATTTGGTTTATTTGGTTGATGCAAGAAAACACTAGAGGGGAGCGGGGAGGTGACCCAGGGGAAGGAAGTCGGCCAATAAAGGATGAGTCGTTCAGCCAGGCACTGCTGTGGGGACGGGAACGTGATCCTGGGGAACTCGGGAGTAAAGGCATGCCTCAGAGAGCTCCCACCAGAGGTGTGGTGGCGTGGAGGTATTTACACACACAGCTCCTGACAGTTAGTGGTCGAGGGTTACTGTGTGTAGAAATGGGGTGGGTTGTGAGTGTCAGCGTGTTCATTCCCTGGCACTTAAGCCCGTCTTGGGCACAAGCAGAAAGGCCTCCCACAGTCTTAGGAAAAGCTGTCATACAAAGGGATGCAGATACTGACACTGGAATTCCTTTGGAAGACACAAAAGTGATGATTCCCTGGGCGTTGGGACAGGCACAACAGCTTCTGCTATGTACACCCTCCGGGGCTTATTTATTAATTCTGTTCTTTCATAGGTTTCTAATTAATTTCATCTTTTGGCTTTATTAATTTATTGCTTCTGTTTTTTTATCTTATTTTATTTTATTTTTTATTTATTTATTTTTAGCTGCGCCACGCAGCTTATGGGATCTTAGTTCCCCAACCAGGGATTGAACCTGTGCCCTCGGCGGTGAAAGCATGGAGTCCTAACCATTGGAGAGCCAGGGAATTCCCTATTTCTTCTGTTTTTTAAACTTTAATGTTCTTCTTTTCAACTTCTTGCATTATGTGCTTACTTCATATATTTTTACTTTCTTATTTGATAATATTAATAAAAGCATTTCAGATTGGTTATGAGGAATAATTGAGAAACTACATGTAAAAGTGCTTAGTGCAGTGTCTGTCACGTAGTAAGTGCTCAACAAATGTTAATTACTATTTGTATTGGCTACTTTGAAGTAGCCTCTGATTACACATTTGGCTTTCTCCTTTTGGTGTTAATATGTGGTATTGTCATTATCATTATTTTTGAAGCGTTCTTTAAATTGTGGTTTAGGTTTCCTCTTTGATCCATGGATTATTTTGAAGAGTTTTTTCATACCAAGTAGTCAGACATTTTTTTGGTTACAGATTTTTCCAATTTCTAGTTTTATTGTATGTGGTAAAGGATACAGCCATGTGTAATTTCTGGGTTTGGAATTTTGTTAGAGTTTTTTGGTGGTTTAATACACATCCATTTTTTTTTTATATCTTTACTAGAGTATGATTGCTTTACAATGTTGTGTTAGTTTCTGCTGTACAACAAAGTGAATCAGCTATATGTATACATATATCCCCATATCCCCTCCCTCTTGAGCCTCCCTCCCACCCTCCCTATCCCACCCCTCTAGGTCGTCACAAAGCACCGAGCTGATCTCCCTGTGCTATGCAGCAGCTTCCCACTAGCCATCCATTTTACATTTGATAGTGTATATATGTCAGTGCTACTCTCTCACTTCGTACCGGCTTCCCCTTCCCCTGCTGTGTCCTCAAGTCCATTCTCTACATTTGCATCTTTATTTCTGCCCTGCCACTAGATTCATCAGTTCTGGTTTTTTTTTTTTTAGATTCCATACATGTGCATTAGCATACGGTATTTGTTTTTCTCTTTCTGACTTACTTCACTCTGTATGACAGACACTAGGTCCATCCACCTCATTACAAATAACTCAATTTCATTCCTTTTTATGGCTGAGTCATATTCCATTGTATATATGTGCCACATCTTCTTTATCCATTCATCTGTTGATGGACACTTAGGTTGCTTCCATGTCCTGGCTATTGTAAATAGTGCTGCAATGAACATTGTGGTACATGTATCTTTTTGAATTATGGTTTTCTCAGGGTATATGCCCAGTAGTGGGATTGCTGGGTCATATGGTAGTTCTAGTTTTAGTTTTTTAAGGAACCTCCATACTGTTCTCCATAGTGGCTGTATCAGTTTACATTCCCACAAGCAGTGCAGGAGGGTTCCCTTTTCTCCACACCCTCTCCAGCACACAATCCATTTTTTAAAATATTCCATAGACACTGAAAAAGAGAGTGTATTCTTTTTAATTTTTTTCATATTTGCTAAATGTATCTCAGCAATGAGTTTTGTCAGAGGTTCTACATCTTTATGTTTGTTTACTTGATCAGTTAAGAACTGACAAAGTCTCCATAGCAATTGTTTTTCAGTCATTTTCCTCTTATCATTCAGAAACTAAAGGTTTATGACAAGCATATCTTCATTGCAGATCTTGGTTTTCATTAATTATTTTTTATTTTGTGTAATAGTTTAGGACTATAATTTTCCTTTTCTAAATATATCTTTTCCCATCTTTTTATTTTTTTTATGTATTCTTTTTTTTTTATAGCTACTTTATTTATTTATTTATTTATTTATTTATTTATTTATTTATTTTTGGCTGTGTTGGGTCTTCGGTTCGTGCGAGGGCTTTCTCTAGTTGCGGCAAGCGGGGGCCACTCTTCATCGCGGTGCGGGGACCGCTCTTCATCGCGGTGCGCGGGCCTCTCACCACAGCGGCCCCTCCCGCCGCGGGGCACAGGCTCCAGACGCGCAGGCTCAGTAGTTGTGGCTCACGGGCCCAGTCGCTCCAGGGCATGTGGGATCTTCCCAGACCAGGGCTCGAACCCGTGTCCCCTGCACTGGCAGGCAGATTCTCAACCACTGCGCCACCAGGGAAGCCCCATCTTTTTATTTTTAAACATGCCGAGTCACTTTGTTTTGGATGTGCCTCTTGTGGACAATATATGGTTGGATCAAATATAAGAATCTTTGTCACTTCAAAGGGAAATATAACCTATTTAGATATATCGTGTCACAACTAATCTGTTTGACTTTCTGATGAATTTATCTGGATCCCTTACTGAGGTATAATAAGAAAAAACTATTTGATCTTTGTCCCTGATTCCTGGCAGAGACCTAAAACCCATGGAATTTCCCAAGTGATAGAGGTGATAGGAGCATCTTCCCATAATCATAAGGAGCCCCTTTCAACTAAGTTCATGCTAATAATGTGACTCTTGGCCAGCCCCTAGATAGCTTCAGGATGGGGGTTGGTGCCAGAAAGAACAAGGCAGGATTAAACACTTGGAACTTTCAGCCCCACTCTGCCCCCTCTCACCCTCTTCCACCCAACCTCCTGGGAGGGGAGAAGGGTTAAAGTTGAGTTAATTACCAATGGCCAGTGATTAATCAATCATGTCTATATAATAAAACCTCCGTAAAAACCCTTAGTGACATGGTGCAGGGAGCTGCCCAGTTGGCAAACACAACCGCAGAAGGTGGCACATTCCAAATCCACTGGGACAGAGGCTCCTGTACTCGGGAATCTTCTGGACTCATCCCACGTATCCCCTCATCTGACTGTTCATTTGTGTGCTTTATAAAGATAAAAGATAAACTGAAACATTTTATAATTTTTAAGAGTTTGAGCAAAAAATCCATTGGAATGGGGCAATGCCAAACTGGAAGAGGTCAGGGGTTTTCTGCCTGTACAAGCTCAGGGAGTGACTTAGAGAAGGTGCCAAAGAAAGGAAATTATTTGATTGGCTGTAGCTTAAAGCCTGACTGGCTGTTTGTGATCGGTTGTCCTTAAGCTTTGATTTCATAACCTGAAGGCATTTCCAGGCTTTGATTTTGGTTTGTTTACATAGGCTGCCATGACAATAGAGCCATCTCAGTCTGATGGCCTCCTTCTTTGATTAATTTAACATAATAAACTGTAATAATAAATGTAGAATTTTCCTGAGTTCTGTGAGTTGTTCTAGCCAATCATGGAACCTGGTGGGAATGGGGGTGGGTTGTGGGAACCCCTGACTTTGTAGTCAAGTTGGACAGACGTGTTGGACAGACCCCAGTCTTGAGGCTGGTGTTTCTGGGACTGAGGCCTGAAACCTGAGGAGTCTGCATGGGCTCTGTGTACTTAGTGTCAGAATTGAATCGTGGGGCACCCAGCTAGCATTAGAGAATCAGCGATTTGGTTGGTGTGAGAAAAAAACCTCATGCTTGGCAAAGATGGAAATCTATTTTCAGTTTAAGTGTTTGCTAATATTTTAAAAATACTTGCTATTTTGACTATAGGGATTGGCCCAGACCAGTCCCTACACAGCCTTGTTGATGGTGGTGCTACGTGGAAACCAGACGGGATTCATGTTGCTTTGTAACAAGGCTCTTCATTGCTGCTGCTGCTTTTTGTTTGCAGTAGCTGTTTATGCCTGGGCTTTTAAGCCTGGCTTCTCAGGAAGTTACTATGCTACAGAGCTCAGAAGTATTCCCTCTGACCCTTTTCCAGACTGTGTCAGGGCCTGCCCTTGTCTCCAGCCTTTGCCTCTCAAACTGGGAGTGTCTCAAGCTCTTCCCTTCTGTTGTTACAGAACTAGGTGATGATGGAAGTTCTCTTCTTCAGGAAAGAGAGGGGAAAAATCACCCTGAAGTTTTTCTTCAGTCTAGTCCCACTGAACTTCATCTAGTGTAAATGCATTGAAGTTTCTGGAGTGTGGTTGGGACTCTTCTTTGGACCCCGGTCAAAGTATAATTTTCAAAATGATAAAAGCCTAACTCTCATGCATATATGAAATGAATCATGTCAAAAATTTTATTCAACTATCTCATGAATTAATGTGGGAACCAGTAAGACGTCAAAACTGGTTCAAAGAGCATTTGAGAAACTGAATATGCAGATGTATAGATAGACAATTTAATAAAGAAATGTTAGGTTAAGATTGCTGGGTTAGATTTAGACACAAAATGTTTTAAAGTGTTATAGGGCAATAAACTGTAACCTTTGGGGTTATCTGTTCTATTTGACAATAAATTATTCACATTTTTAAAAATTAATTAATTTATTTATGGCTGTGTTGGGTCTTCGTTTCTGTGCAAGGGCTTTCTCTAGTTGCGGCAAGTGGGGGCCCCTCTTCATCGCGGTGCGTGGGCCTCTCACTATTGCGGCCTCTCCTGTTGCGGAGCACAGGCTCCAGATGCGCAGGCTCAGTAATTGTGACTCACGGGCCCAGCTGCTCTGCGGCACGTGGGATCCTCCCAGACCAGGGCTCGAACCCGTGTCCCCTGCATTGGCAGGCAGATTCTCAACCACTGCGCCACCAGGGAAGCCCCAGTTATTCACATTTTTTAGTGGACAAAAACTACAAGTTAACTTCTTAAGTATTGTAAAATAACCTAATCAATAGAAACCAAGCTCAGCACTGAACTGAAAGAACACTTTAAAAAATCTCTTTTGCCTAGTTCCAAGATACAGATTGTTTTTGTGACAGACGTGCTGTTTTTCACTTTTCGCTATCATTATTTCTGGACTGGGTAGAGGTAGAGGGTGTCCTCAGTCCTTATGTGGCCATCTTACACAGAGGACCGAAAGAAGTATTTCTTGTTCTGCTGCAGCTACCTCCTGAGAGAGTGTTTTCATTTCTCTTATTAATGGATTATTGGCAGACTCAGTAGAGTCTTGGCTAAACTAGGGGTCTTAAATTATAAAAGAAGCTTCTCCAAAATTTAACACAAATGTCTTATTAATTTAAAAATGCAAACACAAAAACTCAAATAAAGAAGAATTACATTATATACTCGTTGAAGTTAAGTAAGTCCAACTATATACTGAGCAAGAGAATACTTTACTTAGTAAAAGAATTTCCACCTGCTATTTCAAATTCAATGAATATGTACCACAGAATGAGGGTGAGAGGGAGACACAAATTGGCTTTCATTTTCATAAATCTCAGTTTTCTTGTGTGAGTATCTTAGTATGCTGAGTGTGATTCTCATGTTTAAAAAACACATATATTTTGGAACCACATGGTCCCTAAATGAAAGCCACCTACTTCAACTGGTATCATAAATTCCAATGTAGAAGAAAAGAATCTAGCTGTGAGTGTCAGCTTTCCTAAAGGATTTTCATGGGTAATTTTAACACTATGTTTGATTTGCCGCATACAAAGTCTGAAGACATGGTATTAGTTTTCTATGGCCACATAAGAGATCGCCACATGAGCAGCTTAAGAACACACACATATATATTAGCTCACAGTTTCTGTGGGTCAGGAGTCCAGGAGTGGTTTAGCAGAGTCTTCTGCTCAGGGTCTCCCAAGATTGCAGTCAAGGTTTCAACTGGGCTGTGTTTTCATCTGGAGGCTCAACCGGGGGACAATCTGCTTCTGAGCTCATTCCACTTGTTGGCAAATTTCATTACCTTGTGGTCATAGGACTGAGGGCCCTGTTCTGAGTTCTTTGCCATGTGGGCCTCTTTAAGACAGCTCTTACTTTATCAAGTCAGCAAGGAGTGTCTTTCTGACCTCAGAGAAGGCCTAGTCCTCTCTTAGGGGCTTTCACCTGATTAGGTCAGGCCCATCTCAGATGATCTCACTTTTTATTTACTCAAAGTAAACAGTTTGAGGACCTTAATTACCTCTGCAAAATTCCTTCACTTTGCCATGTTCTATGGGTTGGAAGCAAATCACAAGTCCTGCCCACACTCAAGGGGAGGAGATTATGCAGAACCTGGACACCAGGGGACAGGGGTCATAAGGATCATCCTAAGGGTCTACCTGCCACAGACCTTAACCCCCCAAAATAATCAGGGCCCAGTCAGGAAAACAGCAGCCATGCTAGGTATTCTAACAGAAAATATTTAATGTAGGAAATTGGTCAAATAGTTACTAGAGGACTAAAAAATTTTTTAAAAAAGGAATAGTGAGGTAAGAAAGAAAATAAGTGCAGGAAGCATCTACCTCTATGGCTGGGGGATGAGGGGTGAGGTCAGTGTTACCAGGACCTATGACCTTGGAGGAGAGGCCCACACTGCTGAGCCTTAACCTCAGAGTAAAGTCCCACCTCTGTTTTTCAAGGAGGCAGCAGAGCTGGCTCAGACCTCTGAGGAGGGGGTGCTGTCTGGCTCGTGCTGGTACCTCTGAGGTGGAGTCACGAGGCTTGTCCTGGGAGTGTGGAAAGAAGCTGTACCAGGTTGACTTGCTGCTCGGGTGAAGGGCCGTTGCTGGGCCCACCTGCCAGGAGGTGCAAGCCAATAGGAAGAGTATCTTCCCTACTCCTGCCTTCCAGTCTCTCTCTAGCATCCCTCCTGGCCGAACCTAACAGCTGCAAGCCAGCAAAGGAGAAACAAAATTTGGAAGGCACTCAGCATCACAAAACAAATATGAAAGGGTAGATTTGGAACCTACACACAATAGCTTGTTAACCAGCATATACTTTCCCTAGCTAAGACTGCTGAAACCTAGGTCCAGTAGAAAATCCTGGCCTTGGCCTCCTGTCTAATACTGACAGTGCTGGGATTTTAGGTGGTCAGTGAGTAATACCTCTCTCTTCCCTGCTTGAGTTCTGAACCAACCAAGTCAGAGTATCAGCAGTTAGAAGATGGAGATAAAAATATCAGCTTTATAACTAACAAAGTCTGTGCTGTCAGGTATGTAGCCAAATGTGCTTGCAAACATGCCCAGACCCAAACTTCCTGCCCCAAGCTTCAGACTTCCCCTTTGGATTCATGAGAATATGTGTTCCCAGGCAGCCCATAAGTTCCAATAAGAGACAGAGAAACATCTAAGTGAAGCCCACCCTTGGGCACAGTGCCTGGAGGAGCTGAGAGGGGCCTGGGGGTATTCTCTGGTAGAGGGTCCTCTGCTAGGGAAGGTGAGGAGATTTGGAGGCATATTTGATCATAATCTGGCTCTGGTTAGAGATGTTGTAGAAATACAGATTATTTTTTCTCTTAGTTGGAGGTATTGTTTTTAGATTGTGGTAAAATATCTATAACATAAAATTTACGAATTTAATCATTTTTAAGTATACAGTTCAGGGACATTAAGTGCATTCACATTGTTGGCAGCCATCTCCAGAACTTTTTCATCTTCCCAAATTAAAGCTCTGTACCCATTAAACAAGAAGTATCCATTACCCCCTCCCTTGTGCCCTGGAAACCTGTAATCTATTTTCTGTCTCAGAAACTGACTACTCTAGCCATATAAGTGGAATCATACAATGATTGTCCTTTTATAACTGGCTTTTTTCACTAAGCATAATGTCCTCAAGGTTCATTCATGTTGTGGCAGGTGTCAGAATATCCTTCCTTTTTAAAGATTGACTAATATTTCATTGTATGTAAATACCACGTTTTGCTTCTCTATTCATCATTGGTGGGTTTCTTTTACCTTTGGGTTTCTTTTACCTTTTGGCTATTGTGAATAATGCCACAATTCACATGCTTTGAACATGGGTGAACAAATATCTGTCTGAGTCCCTGCTTTCAATTCTTTTGGGTATATACCCAAAAATAGAATTGCTAGATATACGGTAATTTTTTAAAATTAATTAATTAATTAATTAATTAATTTGGCTGCATAGGGTCTTAGTTGCGGCACCCGGATCTTCATGGCGGCATGTGGGATCTTTCGTTGCAGTGCACAGGCTCTCTGTTGCGGCGGGAGGGCTCAATAGTTCTAGCGCGTGAGCTCATTAGTTGTGGCATGTGGGATCCAGAAAGCGTGGGCTCAGTAGTTATGGTGCATGGGTTTAGTTGCTCCACGGCATGTGGGATCTTTTTTTTTTTTAATTAATTTATTCTATTTATTTATTTTTGGCTGCATTGGGTCTTTGTTGCTGTGCGCAGGCTTTCTCTAGTTGTGGCGGAGGCTACTCTTCGTTGCGGTGTGTGGGCTTCTCATTGTGGTGGTCTTGTTGCAGAGCACAGACTCTAGGCGCGTGGGTTTCAGTAGTTGTGGCTTCCGGGCTCTAGAGTGCAGGCTCAGTAGTTGTGGTGCATGGGCTTAGTTGCTCCGCAGCATGTGGGATCTTCCCGGACCAGGGCTCGAACTCGTGTCCCCTGCATTTGCAGGTGGATTCTTAACCACTGCACCACCAGGGAAGCCCCGGCATGTGGGATCTTAGTTCCCCAACCAGGGATCGAACCCATGTCCCCCACATTGAAAGGTGGATTCTTAACCACTGGCTCACCAGGGAAGTCCCTCTGGTAATTCTATTTGATAAGGATTGTGAAGACTATCCAGAGGTACGGGCAGAGAGCCTGTGAAGTGCACATCACCCAGTCTAAAGGCCTCTTAGGTACACACTGCCCACTTGGCCCTGAGTCTGCTCCTGCTGCCTCTTCAGGCCCACAAAGTGGGGAAGGGGCTTCTCGGGGAAAGGAGCCCACGTGCTCCTTAGGCATGGGGTGGTGAGCTCCACCCTCAGGAATGAGGGCAGGGACTGGAGTCCACTTGAGTCCCCATCATCCAGGGACTAGCTGTGGGACTTGAGGAAGATTCTGGAGGCCTTGCAGCTTGCCAAGCTTTGTTATTTTTGCCATCCTTTGCCGTCAGTATCAGTGTAATGATTGGCAGTAGAGCCTTTAAGATGGGGGTCAGCTGTGTGTATGTCTTTTTTTTAAAAAAAGTAATTAATTAATTAATTTGGTTGCACTGGGTCTTAGTTGCAGCATGTGGGCTCCTTAGCTGTGGCTCGCGGGCTCCTTAGTTGTGGCATGCAAGTGGGATCTAGTTCCCTCACCAGGGATCAAACCTAGGCCCCCTGCATGGTGAGCTCGGAGTCTTATCCACTGCGCCACCAGGGAAGTCCCAGCTGTGTGTATGTCTTTAGGGACAACTGGAGAAGGAAGCTGGGAGGCCTTTTTCTGGTCTAGGGTCACTCTTGGGGTGAGGGTGAAGAAAGGAAAGCAAGCTGAATCCCTGATGGTTGCAGAGGTTTAACAGTCGTAAGACCCGTGCACCGTTTCTGGACAGAGTTAAATTTTCTATTCAAAAGAGTCACCCAAATTGTGGAATTTCAAGAATGGGGGCAGACTGTTGGGTAAACATTTTGGAGCAGATCGCAGGGATTAAAAAATAGTGTATGGTATGGAGGGAACAGGCTCCTGCTAAGCCACGTGGGAGGATGGTGCTCTGAGCACACTGGATGTCTCAAAGAGAAAGTGACAACTACCTCCTTCTGCCCTGGGGCAGGGACCCACACTGTGTCTGAGGCTAATTGAACTTAACTCTCTTGGTTTAGCTGGACCTGGCAGTCAAGAATTAAGGGTGCTCCCAGGAATGTCTCTTGGACAGCATCATAAAGGTACAAAAAAGAGGAAGCAGATGAGTGCCAGCGGCATTTGTAAAGAAGTCAGTGTGTCCTACTGCTTTCCCTGAATGCTCAGGGCTTGCTTTTGTGTGTTCTATTCAGCAAGGTTCAGAAACTCAGAGCGCTCTGTCTGGTGGAAACATAATACGAACCACACACAGAAATTTAAAGTTTCTAATAGCCACTTTGATATAAAGGTAACATACAGGGAAAGGGAAACGGGTGAAATTAATTTGGATAATATATTTTATGTATCCACTATACCCAAAATATTATCATTTCAACCTGTAATCAATATCATAATTATTGAATTATTTTGCATTCTTTTTTTTTTGTACTACGTCTTTGAAATTTGGGTATATTTTACACTTGTGGCATACCTCAGTTCAGACCAGCCGCATTTTGTGTGCTCAGTTGTCACATGTGGCTTGTGGCTACCATATTGGACAGTGCAGCTCTAAGAGATCCAAGGATATTTATAATAGCAAGCATTTATTGCACAACTACCATCACATGTATTAAATCATTTAATCCTCATAGTGGTACTACAAAGTAGTTGCTATCTACTAAGGAATACGGATGTATCCCTTGGTTTGTGGCCCCCTTCCTGCATCTTTAAAAAGCTGGTGATATAGCATCTTCTGTCTCTGATCTGCTTCCCTCTACATCCATCATCACCTGGCCTTCTTCTGACGCTGACTTCTACTGAGTCCCTTTCATAAGGACCCTAGTGATTACCTCAGGCCCTCCCAGTAATCCCAGGATAACCTCCCCATCTCAAGATTCTTAATTTAATCACATCTGCAAAGTTTCTTTTGCCATGTAATGTAACACTCACAGGTTCCAGGATTAGGGTGTGGGCATCTTGGGGGAACACTGTTCAGCCCACACGGAGTGGACTTTGTTTTCATAATCATGTAAGGAAAACGCTGCCCTGAGACCACACTTCTTCTACTTCCTCTTCTCATGGTCTGTGTAGTCAGCTCACCCTGCTCCTAGAGACCCTCTCCTTTGCTCCATCAAATCTGAAGCACTGGCTGCTGCTGGGACAAGTGTGGCCATGCTTCTCCTGGCGTCCTGGTCGCTTGCCGCTGTGAATAACCCTGCTGGGACTTCCATGTGTCTCTTCCTTGAGGGAACTGGTGACTTGTGAGGAGCCTTCTTCCTGCCTTTTGCTTCTCATCTTGGGGGAGCGGAGAGAGGAGACTGACCAGAATCACTAACCAGAGGAGGCACCTCTATCTTCTTACAAGGGACCTAAAAGCTCATCTAGCCTCACCACCCTACCCCTGCCCTGCCAGCATCCACCACCCTGCTCCACTAGCCAACACTGACTTTCCACCCAAACTCAACCTCTCAAGTAAGTCATTACCTTCCCAGCAATGTCTTTCAAGTGAATTCATTAAAGTCCTTTATTTTCAAGTAATAGAAATAGACTCGAATGAACTTATGCAAAAAAAGAAAAAGTGGCCAGAAAACCTCTCCTTGGGAAGATCTGATCTCTCGTTTCTTGGCAACCTGAGGACTCCTTCCCTGGGAAAGGGAAATTTTCCCTCTCCATTTCTGACTCCCAGCACATATTCAGTGATTGTGATACTTCAGTCCATGGCTCCTCCAACACTCATATGTACCTCTCTCCATTCAAGAGATGAAGAATCACAGACCCTGTGATGGCAAAGGGAGGCAGACCCTGGGTGGGAGGGTAAGTCGATAAGAGAGGAGCCTGGCCAGAGTGCTGATGACTGACCAAGACATTTGCTTTCATGTGTTATATTTAATATTGTGTGTGTGTGTCTGTATGTACACATATAGATATACTTAACATTACACAAAGTTTGGGCACCTGCTGTGTGTTAGGTATTGTGCTGGTGTTGAGGATACAGAGATAACTTTACTCCTACCTTAAAGTTTTCCCTAAGATACAAGGAACTGCAGGACAGTTTGATAAATGCCATAAGAGATATTAGTGTTGGGTATAAAAATAGCACAGGGAGAGGCACGATTTCCTTTGCTTGACTGTGTCCAGGACATTTGAAGTGGGTCTTCATAGGAATTCAAAGATCACTAGGTGGGGTGTGTGTGTGTATGTGTGTGTGTGTGTTTGTGTGGTGGTAGTGGTCGTGTGCTGGGAATGGAAAAGAATGTTCCAGGAGAAAGGAATTATATGGCCAAAGTCCTTGATGTGAAATGACACTGAAGTTTAGAAAAGTGCAGGTAGTTCCATATGGCTGTCAGGAGGGGCATTTGGGGTGGGGGGGTATGAGAATGGAAAGTCGAGCACAGGCTGAATATGGAGAGACTTAAGTCTTTTAATTTCATCTTGTAAGTGACCAGGCATCTTGGAAAGCAGGGAGTGTGACAAGAGTTGAATTTCAAAAGAAGGAGGACTCTAGCAGTGTGGAGGATGGATGGAGGGAAAGGAGACCAGAGGCAGTGAGATTCTTTAAGAGAAGTAGAGACCAAGACAAAAGTCGACATGCAAGAGAGTCACTGGGGGAAACACCACACCAGTGATGGATAAAGAGGAGGGAGCAGGAGTAGGTGAGGAGAGCCATCAGACATAATGCAGGTGTGACACCTGTGAAAGGGGGTGGGGGGAAGGGGAGAGGGTTGAGTAAGAGGAGCCTCAGACCACAGTGCAGCTCTGAGAAAATCTCAGCCAGGTCAGTGGGGTGTCCAATAGCAATGTCCCACGTCAGGCACAAATGGCCTGTGTCTGGCACCCTGCTGTGCTCATCACTAGCTGGGAGCTGCCTGGGGGTGGGGCAGTGTGAACACCTGATGCACCCAGAGGTGCAGCAGCTGGAGGCTACCAGCCAACCAGGCTCCTAGCAGCAGATCTGAGTGTACTTTCCCCAGCACAGAGATGACTGCGGCAGCCCAGTCTGAATTAAGGCAGTTTTGGGGGAATGGAAAAAAAATGTGAAAGAGGGGTTGACCTCTTTAGCACCCCTGGTCTGGGTAGGCTGTTTTCTGCCAGCTTCCTGGAAGGGCTTAGGCTGTTCTCTCCTGTGTGTGTGCTTGCTGCCCCCTCTCCTTTTCCAGTTGGCGTTTGAAATCTTCCTCTTTTTCTTGAGCACACCACAGCCTTGGTAGATGTATTAGTCAACTTGAGCTGCCATAACAAATACCACAGAATGGGGGCTTAAAGAACAGAAATGTATTTTCTCAAGTTCTGAAGGGTAGAAGTCCAAGATCAAGGTGTTGGTGGGTGGGTTTCTTCAGAGGCCTCTCTCTTTGGCTTGTGGATAGCTGCCTTCTCACTGTGTCCTCACATGGTCTTTCCTCCTTGTGTGTCTGTGTCCTCATCTCCTCTTATAAGAACACCAGTCTCATTGGATTAGGGCCCAGCCTAATGACCTCATTTCAACTTAATCACCTCCTTTAAAGACCGTATGTTCAAATATAGTCACATTCTGAAGCACTGGGGGTTAGGACTTCAACATATGGATTTGGGGGGACATAATTCAGCCTATAACACTGAGCTATCTCACTTTCTATTGTGCTGAGACTAAGCACTAAGCACTAAGACTAAACATTTTACCAGAATGTTTCCAGTTTTCTTTCTTTGTCCTCAGGACTTTTCTGCATGCCCAGTTTCTGTTTTTCTTTTCTTTCTCTTTTGCACTGCTTGTCAGCTTCTGCTTTTAATTCCATTCTTTTCCATCTACTCGAGGGTCTTGTCCTATCAATTATTCAGCATTTCCCATTCTTCCTTCTGTTTACCAGTGTCCTCAGGGCTACTCCATTATTTAAAAAAAAATCTTTCAAGCTTGTTACCTCCCCTCAACTTTCTCCTTCCATTACAGCCTGACTGAGATGTTCATGCTCTTCTCCTCTGTTTCCGTATCGCCTGGTTTATTCTCTGTGCACTTATGTTATTTTATATACATATACAAAATATATAGGTTTGTTCTTAAGCGTGAATGTGCTTATGCTGAACAGATTGTTTTCCAACTTGTTTGTTCACTTAAAATTGTCTTTGAGATCTTTTTATATCAGGATACACTGATCTATCATACTTTATTTAGTTTGTGCTTGTGGGTTGGAGGTAGGTAGGAACATCAGTATTCCTTTCTGGAAAAGCATTAACATCAGGCCTCAGGGACAGCCTGGTTGCTGAGCAGGGCCATCACCCCAGAATGGCTGCTTATTTGGGGGAAAGTCAATGGAGGAAAGCTGACTGGCTGGGAGGAGGCCTGCTGGAAATGCCTTGGTTTTAGATAAAAACCTACTTGTTATTAGCTATAGCCACCATGCTGTCCACTAGATCCTCAGAACTTACTACTGAAAGATATTAGTTTACTTTTTAAAAAAAAATTAACTAATAACTGTATTGTATACTTGAAGTTTGCTAGAATTAGATCTTAAACATTCTTACAGAAAAAGTTACGAGGTGATAGATGTGTTAATTAATTTGATTGTGGGAATCATTTCACAATGTATAAATATATCAAATCATCACATTGTACACTTTAATATATTACAGTTTTATTTGTCAATTATATCTCAATAAAGCTGGAAAAAAGTTTTAAAAAATTAAAACATTAAAAACCTACCTGTCGGGCTTCCCTGGTGGCGCAGTGGTTAAGAATCCACCTGCCAATGCAGTGGACACGGGTTCGAGCCCTGGTCCGGGAAGATCCCACATGCCATGGAGCAACTAAGCCTGTGTGCCACAACTACTGAGCCTGGGCTCTAGAGCCTGTGAGCCACAACTACTGAAGCCCACGTGACACAACTAATGAAGCCCGTGTGCCTAGAGCCTCTGCTCCGCAACAAGAGAAGCCACCACAATGAGAAGCCCGCACACCTCAATGAAGAGTAGCCCCCGCTCGCAACAACCAGAGAAAGCCCACACACAGCAATGAAGACCCAACGCAGCCAAAAATAAATAAATAAATAAATTAATTAATTTTAAAAAAAAACCTACTTGTTACCAGCTGAACTGTGCACACTCCCCCCAACCCCCATACGTATGTTGACCTCTTAACCCCCAGTATCTCAGAATGTGACCATATTTGGGATAGAATCTTTTAAGAGGCAATTACATTAAAATGAGGTCATTAGGGTGGGTCCTAATACAACATGACTGATATCCTTAGAAGAAAAGGAAATTTGGACACAGACGTGTACAAAGGGAAGACACAGGAAGAAGAACGCCATCTACAAGCCAAGGAGAGGGACCTGGAATAGATCCTTCCCTCATAGCCCTCAGAAGGAACCAACCCTGCCGACACCTTGATCTTGGACTTCCAGCCTCCAGCAGTGTGAGACAAGAAGTTCTGATTATATAAGCCACTCAATTTGTGGCACTTTGTTACAGCAGCCCTAGCAAACAAACACACTATAGTAGTAGGTAGGTCCTTTCAGATTGATGGAAAAAGAGAGGCTCAAGCTTAAAGAGCTTGAGTGACAGTGATTTATTTTAAGGCTACAAGGACAAGTAAGGAAACTGTCTCAACAGTCTCACAGTCAGGTCTCACAGAAGAGGGGGAATTACTCGACAGCAGCTCTGATTGTCCCCTCAGAAGCCAATGTCTGCTCTAGATATAGCTGTTCTCCTTACTCAGCTTCTCTCTCTCTTCTGTCTTTCCTTCTTCTACTTCTGTTTCTATTACCTCTGCCTTCCCTGGTCTTTTACTGTTTTGTATTCAAAACTCCCCAGAGAGAATCTAATTGAGAAACTTAGCACTCTATGATAAGGAGCTCTCCCATAAACCCACGTGTCTTGCCAGTTCTTGATCCTTGGTCCAGTCAGTTGTGGCCAGGGTATCAGGATCATAAAACTCAAGGCATGGCGAATTTTGGTGGTATATCAAGACAGAAGTGATTTCTTCTGAAGGATGCCATGGATTTGGTAGACACTGATAATATCAAAAACTTCTCTCCAGTCCATCCATTCCAACATGGCCTTGGGAGGGTCTATGAGTTTGTTAGGGCTGCCATAACAAAATACCACAGACTACATGGCTTAAACAACAGAAATTTATTTTCTCACAATTCTGGAGGCTGGAAGTCCAAGATCAAGGTTCCCAAGGTTCCAGCAGAGTTGGTTTCCTCTGAGCCCTGTCTCCTTGGCTTGCAGATGGCTACTCTTGTGCTGCCTCTTCACAGGGTTGTCCCTCTGTGGACGAGCAGCCTTGGGGTTCTAACCTTTTCTTCTTATGAGGACACCAGTCAGACTGGATTAGAGCCCACCGTAACAGCCTCATTTTACTTTAATCACCTCTTTAAAAAAATCCTATCTCTAAATACAGTCACATTCTGAGGTACTAGGGGTTAAGACTTCAACTTATGAATGGGATGGTGGAGAGAGTGGACACAATTTAGCACATAACAGAGGGTAAGCAATATCCCACCTCTGTTACCCTCTCATGCATGAAGAGGCCCTAGTCCTTTGGTGTATGTGTTGCTCCTCCTTCCTGTGATTCCTGCTTCTGCCATCTGACAAGGAAAAGGAGAATCAGATGGGTCCAGGAGACGTGGACACAGACAGTGTTGGAGAAAGACATGAGAAGAGTTGGAGAGTGAGAAGTACACATATTAAATAGGCCTGAGATCTCCAATTAGCTCTTAATCCTCAGGAGACTCTGTTGCCCATCAAAGGAGGGCCTGGCACTTGGGTAATGTGGTTGGGTACCATTCTATCACTAGTCACTTTCAAGAGAGAACAAAGGCAGCCATGGTTGAAAGACCAAGAGGATGAGCAGTACCAAGGCTGGTGGAGAGGTTAGGGATATGGCAAATGGGAAGAGGCTGGGAAGAGTGGCCAAAGGAAGAACACTAAGCCACATGAGAAGGTTAGTCTTTCTAAGAGCAGAACCAAAGACTCAGCTCATTGTGGAGAGATGTCTGTGCCCCAGAAGCCCAAGTGTGCCTAGGAATCATGGTTCTAGAGGGTGGTTAAGGATGAGCTCTCAGAAGCAGAAATGGGAAAGAACAGAAGACTCATTGTAAATCGGCTCTAAACTTCCTTTGCCTTGGTCTTGCTCAGAGGTCCTAATCTTCTCTCTCATCTTCATTTTCCACTAACTTCCCATTCCTACCTTATGATTCATCCAGACCTGACCACCTGATATTTCCTAAAATATATTGTGATTTCCCATCTCTGTGCCTTTGTTTATGTCAGTTCCTTCACATATAATTTATTTTACTTATAGCTGCCTCTAAATCCCTTCTCCATGCCTGCTGGGCCCTGCAACTGGGTGGGCTATCTCCCTTCATTGAACTCACCCAGTACTCTGACACTTTGCTTTGTGTCTCCATATGTATTTTGTCCTGCATGGTAGACTGCCTGGGAAAGGGGACAGTTATATGCAATGTTGCGTCCCCAGTTTCACCTAGCACAGTGTCCTACATATAGTAGAATGAAATAGATCTTTGTTGAGTTAAATTGAAGTAGAAAAAAATTGCCTTATGTTATTTTCTCTAAATCATTCATGGTAAGGAGTCCCATGAGAGTCTCTTCCAGTCAATAAAATATGTTTTTGGCTACCATACTTTGACGCTTAACTCCTGGCCTTGGAAGCTTAGGTTGATTTAAACCTCTTAGCTTTAAATGCTTAAACTTGCACATTTACCAAAATGAGCTCATAGCTTCATCTCATCCTGCTTACCCAAGGAGATTTACATTTTTTTCCTAAACATTTACAAACACATTAGAACAGTTTTTAAGCAGAGATATGCTGTAGTTTCCTCTTATCTTCCCAGCAGTATTTGCATATTAAAGAAGAACTTGGGGGAAAGTAGTGACAACCAAAAATAAATCAGTGGCGGGGGTGTGGTGGTGGGGGGGTGGCAGGGGGAGCGTCTAAGAGAGCTGTGCTTGAGAAGGATTTCTCTAAAACAACTCAGACTTTACCACCTAGGTAGCTTTCTACTCCTGATTTGTAAACGGTATTATAACTTCTGCCTACCCACACCAGTTTTGCAAGGTTTTCTACTCATGGCCACACTAAGTGAGACAGAAACTCGGAAAATTGAACACCATCAAATAGAAGTTAAAAGGAAACAATACCAACAGCATTGATGAGATGCATTTAAGGATGTACAAGGCTCATGTAGTGCCTCATGATAAATAAGCATAAGTGAATCCTCTATCCTTCAAAACGAAAAGCAATCTGTATTTTCACACAGTCATATGAAGTATTTTCTGGGGTCAGCTTGGGAAACGATGGTTTGGAATGGGAGAAGCTCCCCTTCCCATGAGAGGAGAGAGCCAGTTACAGCTCAGTTTACAAGGAAATATTGCCTTCTGTGATAGTAACAAAAACTCAGAACCTCTGAAGTTGGGCCTGGAACAAGGATTTCCTGGTGAGAGGACCAACTGGGCCACAGATCTGAGGTTCTTTTGGCTTTTGAGGTTCACCTTCTCTTGGGGGCTCTCCTTGGTGACCACTCCCAATGTCTATCATGCTGGGTTTTGGAGAGCTCTGCTTCCTCTTCAACACACGGCTGAGCTGGGCTGAAACCTTCAGACAGGTATTTACTAAAGGCTAGGGTAAGCAAAAGGGAAACAAAAAAAAAAGTACCAGGAATCTGTCTTGTAAGATATAGTTTAGGCATCTTTATCTGCCTCCCTTCTTAGGTCCTGGTCTGTTTGGATGCCATCCTAGCAGCTGTTATCCAGGTGACTACAGTCGTCCATTTACCTCCTTCAAGTTGGAGCCAGGCTCCTAAGAGATGAAGAGTCCTTTCCACGTGCTGAGACCCACCTCATCAGATCTGGTGTCCTGTATGAAGATCCACGTTTACCCTCATAACTGACACCAAAGTCAGTTATCCTTTCTAAAGTCCCCACCCCAAGTCTTGTCCTGCCTGTTGCTTCTTAGAGGATGAGGCAGTTGTCATTTAAGTCCCATCTGGCTTCCTTTCCTCATTCCTCCTGAAGCAGGGAGGATGGGGAGTGGGGAGAGGTATGCCATGGGCTGGCTCCGTGGACACCCTAAAGCCATGATGATCAGATGCCGGGCGGAAATGTTCCTATGAAGCTTCTCAGGAACTATGACCAGTTGGGAGTGGGGAAGCGGTGGGGGCTGGCACTTCCCAAATGTGTGTAGGAAGAGGGAGTAAGGGGGCTCACTCATCCTCCTGTATCCACCATTCCCATGTTGAATCTCTCTTTCCATCAGGAAGTCCTTATTGTTGAATCTAACCCCCATCACTTTTCTCCATTGCAGAGCCCTGTGATGGAAAGTTTGGTGCGTCCTTAGTTTCATGTCCTTGCTGTTTCTGTGTGTATGGCTGTATTCACGTCCCCTTCTGACCACCCAGACTAGAAATGTCTGTCTGAGGGGACAACCGTCCCGCTGAGTTTGCTTCAGCCCCTGACTCTAAATCAGTCAGTAAGGCTGGCTTCATGGTGCTGAGCTGGAGCTTGTGTGCCCATCTGTGCTGAGCCATATGCCAGGTCTGAAGGCATGGGAGGTCTCAAGGTCTCTTCCCTCCTGCAAATGGCCTTGAACCCACCCCCTCCTTCCCAGTGCCCAGTGACGAACATCTGTGCCTGGGCACATTCTGCTTTTCTCTCTCAGCCACTTTCTCCCATTCACACCAGGCCTCTCCACCAACTGAAGTCCTAGCCTTGCCTGCAGGAGCTATAAGATGCGTGACTGGCTTTGCTGTGAGCTCAGCATACAGGACAGAACAAATCTTTCCCATAACTAGAGAGACAGAGCATGATGCCAGCAAAAATCCCTTCTTTTTGTCTCTGAGTGAAGACTGTATCTGCTCACCTTATGTGTCTTCCAGCATGACCTGGGACCTCGGCCTGTAACTCCAAGGACTCTGGCCCAACCCTGCTTTGTGTCTCTCCTGTCTTCTGCCACCAACAAGAATGTAAGCCTATGGTCAGCTGTCAGTCTTCTCACTTACTCATCCTGCTCTGCCTAAGCTGCGGTTGCCCAGATTCTTTTTTTTTTTTTAATCAGACGCGCAGGCTCAGCAATTGTGGCTCACGGGCCTAGTCGCTCCGCGGTATGTGGGATCTTCCCAGACCAGGGCTTGAACCCGTGTCCCCTGCATTGGCAGGCAGACTCCCAACCACTGCGCCACCAGGGAAGCCCTCTTTTTTTTTTTTTAATGTTTACCTTTTTAAAAAAATTGTTTTCGTATTTATTTATTTATTTATTTGGCCGCATCAGGTCTTAGTTGCAGCACACAGGATCTTTGTTAGGGGATCGTTCCTTGCGGTGTGTAGGCTCTCTAGTTGTGGTGCGTGGGCTCCAGAGTGCGTGGGCTCAGTTGCCCCGCGGCATGTGGGATCTTAGTTCCCCGACCAGGGATTGTACTTGCATCCCCTGCATTGGAAGGCAGATTCTTAACCCCTGGAGCACCAGGGAAATCCCTCACCCAGATTCTCGATTCCAGAGTCTCTCCTTTCCTCCTCCTGATCATCCTCCTTGTGCAATGAGAGACTCAGCCCCTCAGGATCTTCTGCTGCAGGGAGTGTATCCCTACTCAGGTAATTCAGGTAGGAGGGGTTTATGAAAGGATGGAAAAAGGGAAATAAAGGTTAGAATCTTTTGTTTTATCTAGTTTTTTAATTAAAAAAATATATGAATGCCATAAAAACATTAGAAAATTTTTTAAAGAACAAAGAAGCGCATTGTGAAAACTGTTTTTTCCCAGACCTAGCCCACGAGTTACCCAGTCTACGCACTATATGCTAAAAATCTTATATGCATACGCAAACTTATAGATGTGTGAATATGTACGTGTATACCTTTTTATACACTGTGCAGGTGCACTGTACACGTGGGTTCACATGTTGCTTTTAATTTTCTTTCACTAACACTTTATCTTCGGGCTCACTCCATTTGGTATTTATGGACATACCTCTTTCTCATGGCTACATTATATTTCATTATATGGCTGGGCCGTAATTATTTAACCAGTCCCTTATTAATAAACATTTTAGTTGTTTTCACTCTTTTGCTGTTTTATGTATATATATAAATAGTCTTATATATTTATATATATTATATACGTATATGTATCTATAGTCTTCTAGATACTACCTCCTTAGCATCACTCTGCATCCCAGCAGCCGAGGAGGGAGACTCCGGGCTTTACTGTTGCGAGGTGGCCCTTGGGGGTGGCTGGGTCCAGAAGCAGAGTCCTCAGCTGGAGGTCAGGGTGTGGGGTAAGGGGAGGACGGGCAGACACTCCCCAGGGGCCTGGGCGGTGGGCAGTGGGGCCCCCTGGGAATGTCGGGAGGGGTCCCTAAGGGAGGAGCCTGGGGGGTCCCGCTGACCCTTCCAGCTGTGTGCTGCCCCGGTTCCTGCGTCCTGTCCTCTGCTCACCTTGAGACCCACCAGCCGAGTTGTGGAGCTCCTCCCCTCCGATCCTCGTTCTACCTCAGTGGGGACACCCTGCGGAACCACGTGACTCCCCTTGGTGGAGCCGTCTCCTTCCTCTTCCCAGTGATGTCAGAGCAGGATGCTGGGAACCACGCCTGCGAGGCTGAGAACAGTGTCTCCAAAGAGACAAGCAAGCCTGAGACACTCTCCGTGGAGGGTAGGTCTTGTCTCCCAACTGGGCTGTGAGCCCCAGCAAGCTGGCCAGGGTCAGATCTCACTCCTCTGTGTTCCTCCCGCCATGCTGGGTACAGAGCATGGGGACCTTGGAGGAGGGAGATGTGTAGAGGGAGAGGAACCTCAGGTCACATGAAAATAAGCAGTTAGATGGGTCCTCTTTTTACAGTCACAGATGTTGTGGACCCTTTAGAGAACCACTTTCCTGGGATCTCACTAAGTCTGAGCCATTTGGATTTTGGCCTCAGACACAGGCAACTTGTCTCCTGTGGATAAGCCATAATGTGTGTGTTATAGACTGAATGTTTGTGAAAACCCCAAATTCATAAGTTGAAGGTCTAGCTCCCAATATGGTGGTATTTGGAGATAGGGGTTTCTGGAAGGTAATAAGGGTTAGATGAGATCATGAGGGTGGGGCCCTCATGATGTGATAAGTGCCTTTGTAAGAAGAGACACCAAGAGCCTCCTCTCTCTCCCTCTCCCCCATCCCCCTTCCTTTCCCCTCCTCCACCCCTTCCCCCTTCCCTCCTCTCTCTCTCTCTCTCTCTAGGCGTGCAAAAAGAAAAGGTCGTGTGAAGATATATCGAGATGGCACCCACTTACAAGTGAAGAGAAGAGGCTTCAGGATGAAACCTACCTGGCTGGCACCCTGATCTTGGAATTCTAACCCCCAGAACTGTGAGAAATTACATTTCTGTTCTTTAAGCCTCCTAGTCTGTGGCATTTTGTTATGGGAGCCCGAGCTGACTAATACAGTGTGTGTTAGAGAGAGCAGAGAGGAGAGCCTGACCGAGGCACACACAGGGACATGAACAGAGAGGCTGGAGCTGGAGTCCTGGGTGCAGATGGGCTCCAGAGACCCACAAGAAGCCCCACAACTTCAGCTTGGCCCCCATTTCTCCCCGGGTCTGCCGATGCCCTCTCCCCAGAGCTGGCTGCATTGCCTTCTCCCCTTGCTGCTGGGGTGGGCAGTCACACGGTCTGCATACCTCTCTGCCGAGGGGACCCTGCGACCACACAGCCTGGAGGTATTTCAGGAACCTGAACTCCCAGGACTCCCCAGAGCACCAGGGGAGAAATGGCAGCTGCTTTGCCCAGGTGCTGGCTGAAGGCTTGTGAGAGTGGCTCTGAGGCTCCGGACCCTGAGTGCCAACTATGACCTTGACTCAGCATTCTTCCCAAACAGCTCTGCAAAGCTGCCAGGACCCCCACCCTTCTACTGCACGCATGCCCATCTTAGCCTACTCCGCCTGGAATCCCTTCCCTAGTAACGTGAGAAGATGGCACAAGTCTGAATCCACCTCAGTCTCCTCAGTATCTCCTTGCCTTCCCTGGCCTCAGAGGGCATTGCCTCTCCTCCCCTCACTCAGGGCAGAGCAGCATGCCTGGCTCCCTCTTCCAACCCTGGGTACCACAAGAAGCACAACAGAGGGGCTCAGGCTGTGGGCTAGAGTCCCTGCTGAGGTCCCTCACCTATTGTCAATAGGGGACTGTAGTCAGGAGTCTGGTCGTCACTGGACTGATTCGATTTGACTGGTTGGTTTATACCTTCTTTCCTTCTCCCCTTGCTGGAAAAATGAATTTAACACATTGTGTCGTGAAGAATTAACTTTCCCAAAGAGAGGTCTGGCTTTTGCCATTGGCTACTGGAAGTGATCTTTAGACCTTTGGAATATCAGGTCTGATAAGCGTGTCTTCGTTTGCCTGGGGACCTTGGCCACCAGACGGTCTAACAATGTGATGTATGATGAGGGCTTTGGGCCATGCAGTATCATTTCTCCCCGAAACCTTTGGAAGGCTAGAGGCTAAAGATCAGTCATGAGGGCCGTATGTCATCAAGCCCCAACAAAGCCAGCACCAAGGCTTGGGCGAGATTCTCTGTGTATATTGTCACAGAGATGCCAGGAGCGTAACACTGTCCTAGGATTCCATGGAGAGAGGACATGTTTGGTACTTTTCCTGGGCCTCTGCACTTCCTCCCTAGGCTGATTTTTAACCTGTGAGAATAAAAGCTTTCAGTGTGTTCTATGAATCCCTTTAGCAAATCTTTGAAACTGAGGATGGTTTGGGGGAACCCCTGAAACTTGCAATTGGTGTCAGAAGTGAAGGTGGTCTTCTATTCTCTCTAACTGTATGCTTGGCTAAACTCACACAGGTTTTACAAAATGCATACAACGTGGCAAGATAAGACACCAATCAGGAAAATGAGATTAGAAGAAAGCCGGGTAGGAAGATAAGCCAGTGCAAGGAACACCGTCTTATCCGAATTGCATGCTCAAACTTTAGCGTACAGCGGAATACCCTGGGGACCTGGATAAGCAGGTGGATTCACAGCCACCACCAGGTCCCGCCCCCGTCGTGATTCCCTGGGTCTGGAGTGGAGCCCAAGGAATCAGCATTGTAACCAGCCCTCTGTGTGATTCTGATGCAGAAGATACAAAACCTGCACTGTGAAAACAGTAAGCAGAGCCTGTGGCGGGGAGTCGACTTTAGGAAAGAAGGGCAGACACATCGTACCTACAAGGAAGGTTGAGGGAAGGGTGTGGGTATAGGAACCAGTCTGGGATTTGGATGCCCAAGAGATAAGGAATGAGTCGTCAGGCAGTGTGTTTTAAAGGGGTTCAGGGAATTCCCCAGTGGTCCAGTGGTTAGGGCTCCGCGCTTCCACTGCAGGGGGCAAGAGTTCAACCCCTGGTCGGGAAACTGAGATCCCACAAGCTGCCGCATGGCCAAAAAATAAAATAAAATAAAATAAGGCTCAGCCCAGCGTGCTGTGTCTCTGCGTACGTAACGGGCTGATCTGGTGAGCAGGCAGGTGGCATGGAAAGCACCGAGCTGGGCTGAACCTGCCGGCAGCAAAGCCCTCTGTGTCCTCAGATCAGGGGCTGATTGGTGCTGCCAGAGAAGAGTCTCAAATCAGCCTATTCATGTATCATCTGTTAGGGACTTCCTCCCTATTCTCTTCAATAGCCACAGACCCTGGCCAAGTACGAAGGGGTCCCAGGTCTTCACAATCCCCAAGCCCACCATCTCGACACTTAACCAACCTTCAGTAACAACCACAACTCACACTCTTTGAGCCCTGGCTCTGTGCCACTCTATGCTAAGTACTTTACGGGCATCATCTCACTTCATTTTCACAACTGCCCTACAAAGCTGGTGTTGTGAGGATCCCATTCTGCAGATGAAGGTTCCAAACAAGCAGTTTGGTTCCAGATCTGTCATCATTTCCCCTGCCAACCCCACTACCTTTCTCCAGATCTTTAGGGCAATTTGTTGACCAGAAAAGCTAAGGGTGACCTTGAACTCTTAAAGCTTAGCTATTTCACTGTGATTCCTTTTCTAAGATTTTGCTCCTGTTTTAGGGTAATCACATAATTTACCCTATAAACCAGGATACTTTCTAAGAGTGAAAAGGAGCATGATTAATAATTAGGCCAGGACAACAGACTTAAGCTGGGACTGTCCCAAGAAACCTGGACCCAGACTCACTTCATCTGTTTCAGACTTTGTCCATTCTCCTGAAATACCTGCCTTTGACACACCCACCTAAGCCTTCAGTTTCAGCAGATAACTTTGCCTCCACTTTACAGAGAAAATTGAAACCACATGATAGGACACCCCTTAACTTCCTGCCACAGACAAAGAAGATGCTACTTGCATCTCTGATCATCTTTTCTTATTATAATGAAGGGCCATCTTGCAATCTAAGACTGGTTCTTCTTCCTGGGCTCTGAATCCCAGCTCCCTCCCAACTTCTGGGGGTGTTGGGGGAGGCCTTGCTCTACTGACCATCTCCTTTCTTTCCTGCAGCTCCACTCCCCACTTGCTTCTTCTCTTCTCAGCATTTAAATATGTTCAAATCTCTCCCATTAAAAAAAGAAAAAATCAACAGCATAAACAACAAGGTCCTACTGTATAGCACAGGGAACTATATTCAATATCCTATGGTAAACCATAATGAAAAAGAATATAAAAAAGAATGTATATATGTATAACTGAATCATTTGGCTTTACAGCAGCAATTAACACAACATTGTAAATCAACCATACTTCAATAAAATTTCAAAAAGTCAGCAGCAATAAAACTTTCCCTCTACCCTGTTTTCCCTTCACCTCCAGCCTTTATTTCTCCTGCCTGTCAAAGTAAACTTCTTGAGAGACTATGACTTCTAAGCTCTTGAGCAGGTCTCCAAGGCTCTAAGTTGAGCTGTCTCCAGGGCACCTCTGCTGCCCCCTCTCTGATCTTTGCCACCTCACTCTTGCCCAACTTGGTCAGGATGCCATCTGAGCCTCCATGTGCTCTGCTCTCTCCCACCCCGGGGGTCCTGCCCAGGCTGGTCCCTCACAAGGGACACTCCTTTCTCCTCTGTTTCACAATGGCTCCTCTGGGTGCCCTTCAGCAATTTGCGGGCTGTTTTGGTTCTCACCAGCCACCTTCATAGTTCAACTGAATAATCACTCTTTTAACCCTGACATTTAAAAAAGAAAAAGAAAGGAAGAAGGTAAACCATGTATCAGGCGCAGCCCCTTTGATGGAACAGAAGACATGTGCAGGTCTCAATGTGCTTTGCTGCGGGAGGGAGGTGACTGATTTGGAACTTATCTGCTAATGGCTCTGCCGTGTGGGTCCCGGTTCCTGACGAGAAGCTGAAGAGAAAATCTGATCAAAGGTTTGACCCTTTATTATCCCCCCATCCTTTCATCAGAACAACACCAGCTTTTCACCGGCCCCTGTTTCCCAAGGCTGTTACCTCAGGAGAATTGGGGTGGGAATTGGCTGCATAATGTGGCATGCAGGATCTTAGTTCCCCGACCAGGGATCGAATCTGTGTCCCCTGCATTGGCAGCGTGGAGTCTTAACCACTGGACCGCCAGGGAAGTCCCGAGACTTATTTCTCGTTAACTTATTTGCCTCCTAAAGACCCAGGCAGAGGAGACAAGGCATCTAACTTTGACTGGCTCAACTACTTTATCATATATAATAGCATCTTAATCTAGGTTCCTGCCAAAGCAGGACCTTTGACAAGAACTTGGGTAGAGGTAGCATTTTCTGGGAGATGATCCAGGAAGCCAACATAAAAGAATGAGGAACATGAGATGGGGAAGGGAGAAAAGCCCGTAAAAGGTGTGGACAACCAGGCTCAATCTGCTGAAGAACCCTGGAGAACAAGCCTCAGAATTATCCCATGGAACAGCAGGGAGGCTGGGGCATTTATCCACCAACGCAGCACTCCATTGTCTCCAGGGGTTGCCTCTGGGGTCTGTACACTCCCTACACTTTCCAGCTACACTGCAACTGGGCTGATGCCCTTCCACTGCTGCAGAGATAGACCTGAAGCAGAAAAGCAGAGGTGCAAACTTCAGGGTGGAGGGGCACCGTCATGAAACTGTCCACCACAGCACTGCAGAAATCAACTGGGTCAAAGGCTGTGGTAAGGGGACCCTATGTGTTAACTGGAACTCTCCCTGCCGTGGTTCCACTGAGGTGTCCATGGGACAGGAATGGAGAGATCAAAGGCAGCGTGAGGAAGACCTCCCTCTGTGAAATTTTCAACCAGAATGAAGAAGAACCTGTGTCACCGCTCTTGGAATCCCCTCATCCACGGATGGAGAGTTGAGAGAGGGAGATTGGAAAGAGATTTCTTTTCTCCTTTTTTTTTTTCTTTGGCCACACCACGCGGCTTGTGGGATCTTAGTTCCCTGACCAGGGATCGAACCCATGCCCCCTGCAGTGGAAGCACAGGGTCCTAACCACTGGACCACCACGGAATTCCGGAAAGAGAGTTCTTTAGAAATAACTGTTATTTTATTGTCAGTCCCCACCTCATCCCTCAAAGGATAGATGGTTTTATGTCTGATGAGACTTCAGAGAGAGGACATGTGCCTGCAGGTGAGAGTAAGGGGACCGGAGCCTAAGTCAGGGCTCAGAGAATTAAAAACAACTGTGGACTGAGATGGGACTCCCGCGAGGCAGCCAGGAGTGTGGCGATGTGCTGTGGATCTTGGAATCTGTCAGGGGCCAGGAATGTTTTTGGAGGGCAACCGAGGACCACCTATGAGACACAGCCTGTTTGTTTGGTTGGCCTGGGTACCATACAGTGGGGACAGTTGGAGGGGTGAGGGGTGGAGATGAGACGTGCATCCAGGTGTCCAGGAGCTGAGGAAGGACTTTCAAAGGACCACCCAGAAGAGAGATGCATCCTTCCTGGGTCAAGAGTAGGAGAGAAAGAACCAGCAGAAACCTGTAAAAACCCACGAAACTGCTCCTCAGAAGAGTTCGTCTTAACCATCTGCCAGACCCACAGAGCGCAAAGCCACTCCGCCAGATAAGAACAATTCTACCACCTCCCCTCCCTGCCCACCCTCCTGGAGAGGGGGTACATGAATTGGGGAGGCAAGTTGAGGGGAGCAAGAGGAAGGGGGAAGCTGAGAAGAGAGCACGACCTCTCCCACTGCCCTGCTGTAACCTTCCAGCCTGAAATAGACGCAAGCCAGGGCAAGGGGAGATAGCTTGATTCTATTTAAGTTTGGAATTTTGTATATTATTGGGTTGGCCAAAAATTTCTGGTTTTTTTTTTTTTTTTCCGTTAGATGGCTCTAGTAGCGCTTAGTTGTCTTTAACTTCATTTGAAACAATTTTGTTAGATTCAGTTGTGACAGCTGTCATTTCAGTGTGCATTTAAAAAAATCGTATCAATATTTGTGAATTTTTGTGTAGCCATTTTAATATTGAAGATGGAAGAAAAAAGCAACATTTTTGGTACATTATCCTTTATTATTTCAAGAAAGGTAGAAACGCAAAAAAAGATTTGTGCAGTGCATGGGGAAGGTGCTGTGATTGATCGAAAATGTAAAAAGTGGTTTTCAAAGTTTCATGCTGGAGATTTCTCGCTGGACGATGCTCCATGGTCGGGTAGACTAGTTGAAGTTGATAGCGATCAAATCAAGACATTAATTGAGAACAGTCAACGTTATACCATGTGGGAGATAGCCGACATACTCAAAATATCCAAATCAAGCACTGAAAATCATTTGCACCAGCTTGGTTATGTTCATCGCTTTGATGTTTGGGTTCCACATAAGTTAAGTGAAAAAAACCTTCTCGACCATATTTCCACATGTGATTCTCTACTGAAAAGTAACAAAAACGTCCCATTTTTAAAACAGATTGTGACAGACGATGAAAAGTGGATCCTGTACAAGAATGAATGTGGAACAGAAGAGATCGTGGGGCAAGTGAAATGAACCACCACCAACCACACCAAAGGCCGGTCTTCATCCAAAGTAGGTGATGTTGTGTATATATAGTGGGATTGGAAGGGAGTCCTCTATTATGAGCTCGTTCCGGAAAACCAAACGATTAATTCCAAAAAGTACTGCTCCTGATTAGACCAACTGAAAGAAGCACCTGATGAAAGCATCTGGAATTAGTCAACAGAAAACCCATAAACTTCCATCAGGATAACGCAAGACTGCATGTTTCATGATGACCAGGCAATAACCGTTACAGCTTGGCTGGGAAGTTCTGATTCATCCACCATATTCACCAGACATTGCAACTTTGGATTTCCATTTATTTTGGTCTTTACAAAATTCTTTTCATGGAAAAAATTTCAATTCCCCAGAAGACTGTAAAAGTCACCTGGAACAGTTCTTTGCTCAAAAAGATAAAAAAGTTTTGGGAAGATGGAATTATGAAGTTGCCTGAAAAATGGCAGAAGGTAGTGGAACAAACTGGTGAATATGTTGTTCAATAAGGTTCTTGGTGAAAATGAAAAATGTCTTTTATTTTTAGTTAAAAACTGAAGGAACTTTTTGGCCAACCCAATACATGGGAGAGAAGTTCTCATTTCTGAACTGAGAGCAGAAACCTCAGGGGAAGACCACCCCACTGAATAAGATTGAAGAGGCAGTGAGAGACGGAAATGGAGTTGCATTTGGGTCGCAATCCATGAGCCAGAATAAAAAATCAGATTTCCAGAGCACTTGAAAATCATGTTCCGAGAAGGGCTTTCTCCACACTGGACTGGAAAGGACTTAGTGAGGGTGAGGTAGGGGCTGGGGAGGGAGTGATGGAAATTATTTCCCTCTGCTCAATAAGTATAATGTACTGTTTATGGAGACAAGTTTAATCAATCTGCACACAGTCACCTTTTGAATGATCCGCATATTCACTGCAGCAGCCATGAAGGTGCCCCTGGACCTCCTTTCAAGAGAGAACCTGTCTTCAGCTGTGAGGGATGCAGTTAACTGACAGCCTCCAGCTGCAGCACCTGCAGGACCCATGCACTTCCTGGGCAGCCCCAGCCAATGACTGCGCACAGTTGAGGGTGCGGGAGCTCCGCTGCAGAGCTCCCTGCTGAATTAGCGGAGACTGTCTGCTCAGCATCATGGTCCCAGGCTCTCCTTGCTCATTTCTGCTTCCTTCCCCTTTTATCTTTTACAGGCTTTACCCCCCACACTCCCTCCCACACACACATTAGACCTCTTTCTTTTTTCTTTTTAATTAATTAATTTGTTTATTTTTGGCTACGTTGGGTCATTGTTGCTGCTCACAGGCTTTCTCTAGTTGCGAGGGCAGGGGCTACTCTTCGTTGCGGTGCACGGGCTTCTCATTGTGGTGGCTTCTCTTTGTTGCGGAGCACGGGGTCTAGGTGCGCGGGCTTCAGTAGTTGTGGCTCGCAGGCTCAGTAGTTGTGGCTTACGGGCTCTAGAGTGCAGGCTCAGTAGCTGTGGCGCACGGGCTTAGTTGCTCCGCAGCACGTGGGATCTTCCCAGACCAGGGCTCGAACCCGTGTCCCCTGCATTAGCAGGCGGATTCTTAACCACTGCACCACCAGGGAAGTCCTAAACCTCTTTCACTCCTAACTCCAGCATCTGATTCTCAGAGAACTTAACTCATTTGCTCAAACCTTCAACTGAATTTTTTCTTCCTTGCTTTAATATTATTTTTTAAATGATTTTATGTTAAAAAGTTTTCATACTCAGACTGAGACCTGATGTACCTTTTCAAAAAACCCAGCCCCTGAGGTCTGATAATTGTATAAATTGAAGTTTAAGACGTATCTCCTTCATTCTCTTCTTCACTTAGCGGATCTTACTCATCCTTGAGGTCTCAGCTTAAATATCATTTTTCCATGGGGACCAGCATCCGTAGGACATACAGAGATGTCCCAAAAGATGGAGTCTGCCTGGGGAGATAAAGATGTTTATGTGGTCATATGATCACAGCAACATAGGAACTGCTAAGGGAGACCCGAGGCAGAGTATCCTGAAAGCCAAATGATAGGGCTGGATAGAAAGTGTTCAAAGAACTTGGGGAAAGTGGTATGTCTGGCAAGTCTGAGAGTACAGAGAGTAGGATCTAGGAAGGCTTCATTTAGGAAGTGGGATTTCAGCTGAGTTTGAGGGACAGCAAACATGAGTCAGTGGGTAATGAGACAGACTGCCAGCTCCAGGACAGGAGTATCTCTTTACCCCTCTGTTCTCCTGCTGGGTCTTGGGCTAGCAAGTCACCACCTTTGGGACCAAATGCTTCAGCTCTTCTGGAGTAAAGAGGACTAGGGTGTGGCTTCAGTGCAGGACCAAGAGATGAGGAAACCTGGGGATATGGAAGGGAAAGCAGCCCCATATCTCTCCTGGGGATATGGAAGGACAGCAAATGGAGAAGAGAAAATTTGGAGTGTGAGGCACAGATGGAAGCCAAGCCCTGGTAGGTGCTCAAGTCAGGTGCAGCAAAAAGCTAGAGCCAGAAGAGGCAACTGGAGGACAAGGTTGAGTGTGGGTCATAGAAAATACTCAACTGAGATTGAGACCACAGCCCTGCTGCCAGTCTCAGCAGCCTAGAGACACCAGCTGTGTTGTTTCCATCTTTTCTTTCTTTATCTGCAGCCGAAGGGGACTCTGGAGATGGTGTGGATCCCAAGGAAGTGGTTGCGGTTCTTCAGGAGTCCATCAGCCTCCCCCGGAAATACCATTGGATGAAGAGGTTGAGGGTTTCTCTGGTGGCGCAGTGGTTGGGAGTCCACCTGCCAGTGCAGGGGACACGGGTTCGAGCCCTGGTCTGGGAAGATCCCACATGCCGCGGAGCAGCTAGGCCCGTGAGCCATAACTACTGAGCCCGTGCGCCCTAGAGCCCGTGCTCCGCAATAGGAGAGGCCACCGCAATGAGACGCCCGCACACCACAGCCAAGGGTAGCCCCTGCTCGCCACAACTAGAGAAAGCCCTTGCACAGCAATGAAGACCCAATGCAACCAAAAATAAATAAATAAAATAAATAACTTAAAAAAAAAAGAGGTTGAGAACATCATCTGGTCCTCCCACATAAGGCTTGCCACTGTGATGCCAGGGGAAAAGGGACATCCGGCTACCATCATGGTGACCAACCCTCGCTATGAGGGCTGAGTGAGCTTCCTGGAGCCTACCTACTCCCTGCACATCAGCAATCTGAGCTGGGAGGACTCGGGGCCTTACCAAGCTCAAGTCAACCTGAGGACGTCCCAGATCTCCACCATGCAGCACTACAATCTTCATGTGTACCGTGAGTTTACTGGGAACCATAAACCTGCTTTTCCTGGCTCTCCTGAGCTTCTCACACAAAGGATCAGGGGTCTTAGGACTCGGGGTTATGGCTTGAGGGTCTGGGATGGGAAGGCAGTCTGCCTCCAGTGTGTCTGACCCCAATATCTGCACTGCGGGTAAAGTGACCGGGAGTAGCAAGGCCCTGGACTGAGGCTGTTCCTGTGGATGTGCCCAACGCAGTGAGACGGGTCAGGGGTTTTGTTTACAGACGTCTAGGGAGACTTTCTCTCCCAGTGAGATTCTGCATCCTGGACATGAATGCCGCCTCCATTCTTGAGCCTTTTGTCCTCCTGTGTGATTTGAGGGTTACTAATCAGGGTCTCCTCTCTACTTGAGCCCAAATTTCCTCTTAGTGCCTGTGACATTGACTGATTTTCTTTTTCTTTTTTCATTAATTAATTAATTTATTTTTGGCTGCGTTGGGTCTTCATTGCTGCGTGTGGGCTTTCTCCAGTTGCAGCGAGTGGGGACTTCTTTTGCTGCGGAGCTCGGGCTCTAGGTGTGCGGGCTTCAGTAGTTGTGGCGCACGGGCTCAGTAGTTGTGGCTCCCGGGCTTAGTTGCTCCGTGGCATGTGGGATCTTCCCGGACCAGGGATTGAACCCGTGTCCCCTGTATTGGCAGGTGGATTCTTAACCACTGTGCCACCAGGGAAGTCCACTGACTGATTTTCTACCTTGAATCTTGCAGAGACACTGATTAAACTATAAATGCCCCTGGGAGGGGTGATAATATTTTCCAAGATCAAGGAGGCAGGACGGAGTTTGAAAGAAGGTGGGGTGCAAAGGTAAGAGAGAGAAGGCAAGTCATAAAGGGGAGGTAGAAGATACCAAAGGCAGCTCTGTCTGCTTGGCAGCTGCCCTGGGGACGCTGGAAAAACAGGTTTGATGGTGGTTAGGTGCTGTTAGTTTGGCTTGTTTGTTAAGTGAAGCAGGTCTCAGTGGGCAGCATCCATACCCCAGTGTTGAAGAGCTTAGGAAAACAGACCCAACCCCTGATTACTTAGAGGGTCTTTGTGTTTCTCCTTCATCTAGGATGGCTGTCACAGCCTCACATGACTGTGAACTTTGAGATCTCTGGGGAAGAAGGTACTGTAATATGTCCTTGACATGATCCGTAGGGAAGGCAGGCCTGGATGTGACCTACTGCTGGATATCCTGGGAGGACGGCACTGACACAGCCCACGAAGGCTCTGTCCTCAGCACGTCCTGGAGGCCCGGGGACAAGGCCGTCTCCTACACATGCAGGGCAAACAACCCCATCAGTGACATCAGTTCTCGTCTCATCCATGCTGGGCCCTTCTGTGCAGGTACCAGGGCCCCAGAGACAGCCCCTGAGCGACCACAGGGCCTCAAGTCTACCACCTCCCTCCCTCCCTCCCTCCCTCCCTTCTCCCCAGGAGAGTACATGGAATCTAGAACCTAACTACGTGGAGACTTGACCCCTGGATTGGGGAGGGGCCCCCCACTTTCCCTGTGCTCCTTCTTAGTCCTCCCAGCTTCCAAAGGTCCCTTCTAGTCTCTTACTCAGGTTGAGATTACTCCCCAGACCCCAGACCCTGAAATTCTGTGAATAGAATATACATTTCCTGAGATACTTGCCAAGGAACATCAATTGACTGTGAACTTGAGACACCCTTTGTGGAATTTGGGGTAGGTGTCTGCCCCCTAATCCAGACCTTCCCTCTGGTGAGCTCCTCTCTCCTTGCCTTCTTCTGTCCCAGATCTTGGCTACCCTTCGGAGAAGTCCTCCACTTCCTTCTGTCCCCTGGCCAAGGCATTGCTCATCCTCTTGCTTTTTGTAATTCTTGCTGTGGGGCTCTGGCTCATCCGAGTCCAGACAAGATGCAAAATGCCAAGAATGAAGAAACTCAGGAGAAACAGAAGGAGACTGAGAAAGAAAGGGAAGCCTGGCCCCAGCCTGGTCTGATGGCCCCCTGGGGACCCCTGTCCTGAGCATTGTTTCTTCCCAGCCCCAAGGGAGACCTTCTTCTCCTTCCCAGACTCATCGCTTCCCAGGGGGCCAAGGGGTGGGTGTCCCAAGGGCCATGCTCCCCGAGGGAAGATTGTCTGGCAATAAGGTCAAATTAGGTGACCTCACTTGGGAGGAGCTATTTGGTCCTTCACTGGGTGACTCTGGCAAAACCTGCTTTCCTGCCTTTTCTTCCATTCCAGTTACCCTCTTCCAACCCCACGTGCTTCCCACACCTGCCTTTGGGAAGGAAAGTGAGTCTAAAAGACCCGCTCACAATGAAATGTTGGTATGTTATTATTCACGCCTAACCCATTCCCCACCAACACACATAACATTTACACTTCAGTAAGAAAAGTGAGAGATTCCTTTTAACCTATTTGAAGCTGTGACTCCTGCATGGGAGATTTCAGGCAATGAGAACGCTACGTAAGAGTGGTGTTATTCCTGCCGGTCTTTCTGCTCTCACACCCTCCTTCCGCCCTGGCAGAGGAGTTCACTTCGCTACTCCCACCCACCCCACCCCACCCCAATCTAGCGGCTGTCCGGCACAGGCGCTCTGAAGCACCCCAGTGCTGTCCTACTCTGGGTCTGACCTTTCTACTCTGACCTTTCGGTCATCTCCCTGGTGCCTCTGGTGCCTGCCCCACAGAGAGGGCAACTCAGCCGGGTTAATAGCGGAGGTCTGGACCCTTGACCTCTGTTTGTGGTTGGTGTTACTGTCCTGTCTGTCCCTTCTCCATAGATTTCCAGGTCTCACACCTTCTCTCTGGACTCTTGTCCTGGGTTAATGCCCACTCCCTACACATACATTACCCGTCCCCCCCACAAAGGCCTTTAAGTGTACATGTTCTTTCTCTTTCCCAAGCCCAGTGATCAGTCTGAATTCCTCACCCTCTGCTTAAGTCTTGGTCATTCTCCCCACATCAGATCTTGTAGATGTTACTTAATGTGACTGCTGTGGCAGGGTGGGGAGGAGGGTGAATTGGGGAGGGAATGGAAAACCACTCAAGTCACGGGACATGCCTAGGGAGTGAGTGACCTGGAGGAGGGTGGTGTGTAGGATACGGTAGGGAGATCGCTGGGTGAGATCTCAGGAGATCTGGGCTGTGCTCTGCCACTGGTCTCTGGCTTGGGACACTTTGTCCAGCAGATGTCCGTGGAGGCACCGTCCCTTTCCACCAGGAACATGCGCTTTGAAGGAGAGGCATGCACAGGTGCAGCTGACTGGCGCTCTTACAGAGACAGGGCTAAGTGAACGCCTTGGCTCCCACAGGGGCAGGAGGGGCCGGTAACCCCGGGGGATTTTAGAAGAGGGTCTGAGAGGTAGAGACAGAGCCATGTGGCAGAAGCCATGCCAGACATCTCTCTGCATCTGGCTTTCCCCTCTCAGTGAGGAGAAGGATGCTGACCTCCAAAGTGTTTCCCAAGAAAAGAAACACTGAGGCCGTGAAGGCGCAGTGGGACGCACTGGGGAACCACAGGGACCAAGAACGGCTTTAGGGAAAACAGGACACATGGACCAGGCACTGGGACACTCCAGGAGGGGGGCTCCAATAGTAGCCAGGGGTATGGTGGAAACCAAGAGTCAGGGTCTCCAGGGCTGGAAAGGAAGCAGGTCCAGGAGGTAAGCAGGGGCTTTCTGTCTAGGTTTTTGGGCAGGAGATGGAACCCTGTAGGGCTTGGGAAGGAGATGATGAGGTTGGGAAACCGGTCCCCAAAGAGCTCCTAAGAATAGCAACCGATCCACTCTACTCCCTGAAGGTCTGACTCCTTGTCCTGCTGGAAGGCAGTCCCGGGCCTGAGGCTGGTTCTCTGTGCCTCCCTTTGGGCTGAGGAGTCCCACCTCCAAAAAAGCACGAAGTTCTAGGACCAAGCCTGCAGCACCCAACTCCTCCGATTCCTTTAATACCTTTCTGGAGACTGAGTGGAAAAGGCCAACAGCCATCTTGCACACACGGGGGCAGGTCTTTTCTTGTATATTTCAGAGTCTGGCACAGGAAGTCAATAAGAGAATGAACGTCCCTGTATGACTGGCCCAGGGCCCTCCCTGGAATTTGGCAAAATACCTTCTCACACCCAGTCTCTGAACAGAGAAAGGCTGAGGTCCCCAACCAGTCCAGAGCACCTGGAAGAGGAAGGCTCAGACCCTCAAGAAGGTGGAATATAAGCTCAGAGAGACCCAGACCTCTTCCTCTGCAGGAAGCCAGGATAATAATCACCTGACAGCACTTTGCCTTATGCAAAGTTTGCTGTTTTGAAATAGGTGAAAAGCAAACTGAGGGGAGGAGGGTAATATTTGAGCATTGAAGTGTCAGGCATTGGGCTAGCCCTGGAGAGGCGGAAAAGACACTGCCCTCAAGGAACTCTTTGTGGGGTGTGTAAGATATAATTACAACGAGGTGTGACAAGGGCTGTGGGTGAAGGTGAGGGCGTGGTGGGAGGAGTCATTGATGGTGTCTTGGAGGGAAGAGGTAAACAGAATTTTGACCTGTGATTAGCAGTGAGTTCAGGGAAGGGAGAGAAGGACATTCTAGCCAGACAGAAGATAAGTGGGAAGCCACTGATAAGTGAACAAGCACCATGAATTCTAGGGACTACGAGGCCACATGCTGCTGCCCTGTGATGAAGGGGTAAGTGATATATGAGTCTGGAGAGGTAGGCAGGGCCCCTCTGATAAGGCTAAGGGCTGGGGAGGAATTCAAGGATGAACAAGACCAACTCCACACACTCATGTGGAGCTAGAGTCTCATTGGGTCAGCAGATAAGCACGCCAACAGCCAAAGGACAATCGATTAGGAACCATACCTCTCTTCTGATCAGGTGACAGGACCAGTGCTCATAGCATGTGGTCAGCAAAGTCCCTGTAATTGACAACATTGTCTGGTCTTCTTGTCAATAAGTTGAAAATACGTGGGCTGGCTGAAACTTTGGTAGAATGATGCTAGGTAGAATCCTAGCAGATTGAATACACTATCCCAGAGGGTGATGATTACGGATCCAGGACAACCCAGAGGAAAATCTTTAGTTTTGAGCCTCAGGGACTAATTTTACCGACTTTCACTCCTGGCATGGTGAGGGAACAAGTTAGGGTTAGGTTCCTTTTCTTACCAAAAAGCCAACAAGACGCGTCTGAATCAGAGTAAGATGACAGTAATAATAAAACACAAAATAAACTTCCAGAAAAAAAAAAATGACCATATCATAAACTTTAAAAAATTGAAAATCATTTTAAATCCCAATTTTACAAAAAGTTATTTTAATGTCCAAAAGAGTTTAACTTATCTTCAAGAAAACACTGGAGACAGCAGAAATGAAACCTTTGAACCAGAGATGGAGCTGATTCTAACATGGGGAAGGGAGATCTTTCCCACTAGTTGGTGAGGGGCCAAGATGTAAAAGAGGTTGCGCTCTTCGACCGTCTTTCCTAGGCATTCTGCCTGGCCTTGCTTTCATGCTGTGTCCACTGACATGTTTTCATTAGAGTCTCAGCACTGTTAGGTCAATCTGTTACATTGTAACATTGGAAGCAGCCACTTCAGGAAAATTTGCTGGAGCGATAGTGGGAGAGATCAGGCCACTGCTCCTGCCTCCTCCCTCACTTCCCCCCCGCCCTGCCCCATTTTCATCTCAGGCTGTGGCAAAAAGCACCCAGATGTTTACACCTGGAAGAACTTTCCAGCAGTCAAAGTCCCTGAAGATGGAGCTTCCCTGGTGGCGCAGTGGTTAAGAATCCGCCTGCCAATGCAGGGGACACGGGTTTGAGCCCTGGTCTGGGAAGATCCCACGTGCTGTGGAGCAACTAAGCCTGTGCGCCACAGCTACTGAGCCTGCGTGCCACAACTACTGAAGCCCGCATGCCTAGAGCCTGTGCTCCGCAACAAGAGAAGACACCGCAATGAGCAGCCTGCGCACCGCAATGAAGAGTAGCCCCTGCTCACCGCAACTAGAGAAAGCCTGCGCAGCAACGAAGACCCAGTGCAGCCAAAAAAAAAAAAAAAAAAGTCCCTGAAGATGGAATGAGTCACTATAAGGGGTGGTGAGCTTCCTGGCCCAGAATGTATGGGGCTGGATGACCACCTGGAAGGGAGGATGTGGCAGGGATACTGGTCTTGAGGTAGGAGATAGATGGGCACTTGGGCTGGACAGCTGGTGTTTGTCTCGTGGAGTAAAACTAAAGCTTTGTTCTCACCCAGACACTCCAAGGACAAAGTTAGTGGCGGAAGCTGAGCTCTGCTGAAGTAAAGAGATAAGGGTCCCACTCCTGAGGTCAAGGGAAACTTCCCTGTCTGCACATGCACAGGAAGGCTCCTTGGGGGTCAAAAATGGAGGGGTCACCACCCCATAATAAGTGTGGATGTGCACACACAGGCCTCTGCGGTGGGATCCATCTTAGCAAAAAGTTGTGCACGCATGTTGGGGAGGGTCCTAGGACTGGTCATGTGTGCAAAAAGAAACGAGATAGTAGGCCAAAGGTAAACAAAGACACAGAAGGACTGTCCTGTATAAGTGATTTAAATCACCTCTTTACTGTGCTTCTCCTCATTAGAGAGGACGCCCATACCCTTTCTCTCCGGGTGTATATTTCTACCTTGCTTCAGTCTTAAATAAACTGTTTTTCTGTGTGCTCTCCCACTTGCGCTGTGTCTCTAATAATAAACTTTGTACCTGTGTTTACAGTTTTTGCCTCCTTGAAACATTCTTACTTTCAATGGAGGTAAGAGCCAGGGAACTTTGTCTCTAGCCCTTAGCCCCTGGTGGTCTGGTGGTTAGGATTCCTGGTTTTCATCCAGGCTTCGCAGGGTCAATTCCTGGGCAGAGAACTAAGATATCTCTTCAGGACCACTCACTGCTGTGCCTCCGAGTTCAGTGTGAGCCGTGGTTAGACCCATCCTGTTGGGTCTCTCCTGGTGTTGAGGCCATGATTGGGAATGGTGCGCTCTGAGTGGCAGGAGTTCAGCCTGGGGTGAGATCAGAGTGCTGCTTTTAGGGAAGGCTTCCAGGGGAGCACCCGGGCAGACTTAAGACTGCTTAAGCCTGGTGGGGAAGGTGTCATGACCCTGCCTCCCCAAGGCGGCACCAAGGGGAGGAGGTAGAAAGCTCTATGGGGCAGACATGCAAGATGTATTTTCGCCTGCTGTTGAAGTTTCCAAGGGGGTGGGTGTGATGGAGCCCCACCTGGGTCTGATTCCAGCTCTGCCCTGTGCTGGACAGGAAGTCTTGGGCAGGTGACTACACCTCGTGGAACCTCAGTTACTCAAACGGAGGCACACCTACTTCTGAGGGTTTCTGTACAGGTTCCGTAAGAGTCATGAAGCATGTAGTCCAGGATCTGGCTCCCTGTAGGGGTTCAGTAAATGATCACTTATTTCATCCCTCCTCTCTCAGTCTCCCATGCCAGGATGTCTCTCCCCTCTGGGCCCGTTTCTCTGGGTGGCTGGTGCTGGTAGCTAACTTGGCAACCTCAGGCTGGGAGCTCCGCCTTCCCCTCTGTACACTGTGGGCGGCGCCTGGGCGAGATTTGGGAGATCGCCAGTGCAGACAGGTATTTCCAGTCCAGCCAGAGAAGATATGTGTGGAGGTAGGAATGGGGATGGGGGAGGAGATCAGAGGAGCGGGGTGGGTCCCCTGGGAGGAGGGCGGGGAGTCCTGCTCCCCGCTTGGTGCTCCTGCCCCCAGGCTCAGATTTCAACCCTAGCTGCCACTTCTGCGGTTAAGCCCGTTAGGGGAGGGGAGAGGGTCCAAGTTGGCTTACACAGGAGGGAAAGTGTGCAAGGAGCCAGCTGAGGGCCGGCTCCTGCGACTCCGGGAGCCCGGGCCCTGACCTGCGTAGCCCCTCAAGCTTGCGGCGGGAAGCGGCCAACCGGCCTTTCCACCCTTCGTTGTATCGAGCTCCACCAGGGGGCGACCCGGGCCCACGTGCCGCCCAGTCCTGCTCTCTCGAAACTACAACTCCCAGGGCGCTCGGGGGTCGCGCCCGCCTTGCCTCGCCTTCTGCTCGCTCCAATTGGCCGCCGCGGGAGGGGGATTGGCGGTCTCCAGGGCGACGGGAGGCGCTCTGGGCATCCGAGGCTAGGAGGCGGGTCCGCCCCCTATTGTGTAGCTGGAAGAGTGGAGCGGAGCGGTGCGGAGCAGGTGAGGGCGGGAGCGCCCTGGGGGCAATGGGACGGGGTACCGGCGGGGGGGATGGAGAACAGTGCGGGAGTTATGGGGGGCAGGAAAAAGCGGGGAACTTGTGGAGAGAAGTGGAATTCTTTGGGGAGCTGAACTAGGGGAGTTCTGGGGAGTGAAGTGGAATTCTGCGTGGGTGGATGGGCGGGTGCTCCCGGAGAAGTGGAGGAGTTCTGGAGGTAATGAGTGTGCCTGGGGGTGGGGGGATGGGGGGGTGGTTCTTGGTGGGTTCCAAAAGCAGGGAGAAGTTCCAGGGGTCCGGAGAAGGCGAAGGAGAAGGGAATTGGGGGCGGGGTACCAGAAGTGTACTGTGGGCTGAGGCAAGAGAATTCGAGGGAGGGAAATTCCAGGGAAGAGAGGATAGGAGAAGTGGGTGAGTGGCGATTCGGGAGGAGACAGGGAGTTCCTTGAAGCGGAGAGGACCTGGTGCAATTGGAGATCAGGTGCGAAAAATAGGAATTTGGGGGGTGGGAGTTGTGAGAAGTGGGGAAAACTGGGATGGGGGAATGAGAGAGTACTGGGTGGGGAGACTATTAGGTGAGGACATAGTGGCGACAGAAGAGTTGGAAGGATCTTAGGAAAAGCAGAGGAATTCTGGGCAAACCTGGATACTGAGGTTTTCAGAAAACTGAGCCAGGAGGGAACTGGGGGTTCCTATGCATTTGGAAAAAGATATGTCCACGAGGTATGGGAGAGGTGGCTGGGGACAGTGGCAAGCAAGGGGGATGGATGTTTGCTGGTGAGTTATCAGGAGTTAGACGTGCAGGGCCATTCAGTACAGGCAGGGGTCAGGCTGAGGGACATGGAGGATGTTTTATAGCCCGTCCTGAACTGTGAGGCCAAGAGTGGGGTGGAGGCCCGCAGAGCAGAGCCCACTTGGATCTGCCAGGCCCAAGGCAGCACCCCCCCCCATCCCCCAGCCTGCTGTGACTTCCCTAGATGCTCAGGGGCTGGGGCTGTCAAGAGTTCCTCCCCTCCATGCCCCAGGGCTCACTTTGTACACCCCAGGAACTCGTTGACTTTTTAGCTTCTCATGCACCATGCCCCTGGGGTCAGTGAAGGGAGAGCCTAGCAAACCTTAGGCCCTGAAGATATTGGAGGGAGACTAAGTGGGAGGAATTGGGTTAAGGCACTTGGATCATGGTATCTGGCAGAGGGAGGGCTGCCTGGCAGCATCAAGAAGAGGAAGTGGCGCCAGCCGCCAGCCCCAGGACCTGCCCAGACCTGGAGGATGCTGCCTGGGCCCCCCATACCAGCAGATGGGGAGTCAGTCTTCCTCTCCCAAGTGTCTGACTCATTCACGGCTAAAGCAGTATTGGGAGGCTGATGGAGAAAGAGGTACAGGGCCTCCAGCTTGCAGGGTTCACAGAGGCTGGAGAAATGAGGCAAGGATTGTGCTCTGGGGGCCATTTTCTCTGGGTTTTCATCCAGGCTTTGCCCTTAACTGGCTCTGTGCGCCTGAGCAAGGCTCTGAGATACCCAAGGTCCTTATTTGTCACCGTAGGGTGGAGGCGATAATACTGGTTCTACCTTGCTATCTGCTACCTTGTTATCAGCATCAGGACTAAGGAAAGAAGAGGGAGAAGAGGCTGGGCTATGGGGGCTCTTCATCTCCCATACTTTCCTGAGAAGTCCTTTTCCAAGTGTATAGGAACCCAATTTCCCTCCTGGCTCAGCTTTCCAAGAGCCTTAGTAACCTGGGTATCCCCAGAATTCCTCTGCTTTTTCTAAGATCTTTCCAGCTCCTCTGCTCCCCACATGTCCTCATCTGTCTGGCCTCCCCACCTGGCACTCCCTCACCCCAGCCCTTCCCCCACTCATCTGCTCTCCTCTCTCCTTTTTCTGCCTTTGCTCACCTCCAGCTTTTCTCTAACTCGGGGTTTCTTCTGGTTTCCAACATTGGCCCACTCTGCATGTTGCCTTGCATTTTGCATCTAGATCTGGTGGTGCTCCAGAGGACGGCTTCATCAGGTGTTACATGAGCCAAGCCCTAACTGTCCAGAAGAGTGAGAGCTGACCCCCGTTACCCAATCAGAAGGATTGACAGGGCTTGCTGGGCTGTGCAGGTCCCTGGGCCCCTCCGTCTGGGCCCCTGTGGATAGGAGGGGCCGGGCGAGCAGGCAGCTGGGCTATGGTTTGGTGCCTCAGCCTGGCCATCCTCAGCCTGATCATCAGCCAGGGGGCTGACGGTGAGCTGGACTTCCTGGGCTCCGGAACTCCCTGTTGGCCTTGGGGTGGGTGGTGGTCCCCTGGGGTTCTCTGTGAGCCGGTCAGTGGAGGGGAGGAACAGCACTGGTTCTGCAGAAGTCGAGGATTCCCTCAACCACTTCCCAAAGGCCTGGGGAGCCCACAAAGATCGAGAGGGTATCTCCCCTCCCAGCCCTGGTTCTGGTCCTCTGCTGTGTCCTCATGCCACCGGCCCTGCAGGTCGAGGGAAGCCTGAGGCGGTGTCGGGCCGGGCCGGGGAGAGCGCGGTGCTGGGCTGTGACCTGCTGCCCCCGGCTGGCCGGCCCCCTCTGCATGTCATCGAGTGGCTGCGCTTTGGATTCCTGCTTCCCATCTTCATTCAGTTCGGCCTCTACTCTCCCCGCATCGACCCTGCTTACGTGGGTAAGGCTTATCCTCTGGTGGGAGGTCGGGAGGTGTCCCCAACAAAGGTGGACTGGGTAGAGTGGGAACAAGACCTCTTCTTAACAGCTCTGTCCCTGCCCCAACCTCATCTCCAGCTCCACTGCCTGAACTCTGCTTAACAAGCGTGGCTCTGCTCCCAAGCAGTGTCCATTCATTGAAGGATTCATTCATTTACACACACACACACACAGACACACATGTGGTCTCTTTAAAACTCCACATGGTCTGTTCCAAAGGAGATCCTGCAGCCCTATTCCAAGTGTCCGTCCTAATTCTCTAATCGCTCTTTCTGGAGCTCATCATGAAACCTCCCAGACCGTCCTGATCCTTCTCCCTACGTGGCCCTCTCCTGGTCCTTGGCTCCGCTATCTTCTCACTGCCCTGCCCTCCTCCTCCCCTACTTTCTTAAATGCTAGTTTGGGTGTTTTAGGCTTCTAGGGAGTGGGCTGATGGGGCAGCAGGGTGGGTGGGTCTACGACCTATCTGCTTCTCCACTGCTTCTCATTCTGGGTACTGCAGAGTTCGTGCATGGGCAGGGTGGGCTGGGGATGGACCAGGCTCCCCTAAAGATCAGCAAGTGGATGGAGCTGGGCTGGGCTCCTGCTTCAGCTGGCTTCTGTATGGACTTAAAATAGCGTATAGGCCTCCTTAGGGGCCTTCTCCTGTGCCCCAGCTGGCTCCCTCGAAAGGCTCAGCTTCCTCCTAATCCCCAATGGAGCCTTAATCTGAGCGGTTTAGTGCAGGTCTCGGAGGGCAGTGTGTGGGAGAGCCTAGGGCTGGGGCTGGGGCCGCTGGGGAGAGAGTCTGGCTGCCTCCTCTTCAGAGGGGAAGCCCAGGAAAGGCCACCTGGGAGGACGTCGATGGGGGCAGGGGGACCCCCTCCCTTTTCCCTCTTTAGTTTGAATCCTGGGAGAAGCCACAGGATTGGCTGAGCTGTCGCCGTGGGGCAGGCTGAGCAGAGAGGGGAGGAGGCTCAGGCAGGTGCTGCAGAAGGGAAGAGTTTATTTTCAAACTGGGGGCAGTTGTTGGCAAACAGCCTGGTGGGAGCGTATGTGTCTGCACAAGCCCCCGGAGAACTGATGAAAGCGGGGCCCCAATTAGGACAAGTGGAGAGACAACGGCCATGCCCACCAGCCCTCGCTGCCTCTGCCCGCCGGGCTGGGAGGGGCTGAGCTGCCAGGCTGAGGCTCCCGCAGATGCAGAGCGCTGCCCGACTGACGGCAGGGCAGGGGGAGGTGGAGGACGGGGGAGAGAAGGGCTTTTCCTGGGCTTCCCCCAGGGAGATGTGCAACTCTCCTCCCCCCCACCCCACCCGCTGCCCTCTGTCCTGTCTTGAGGTCCCTCAGGCAGACAAACCACTGGACGGTAGCAACTTTGCTACCTGTGGGTTTTCTTTCTGTCTCTGTGGTGTTCCTCTGAGCTGCAAGTCTTTCTTCCTACCCCTGCCCTTCATGCCCACCCCTGCCCCAACTCTGGAGCTCCTGGTCGGGCAGGGCTAGTCTGGGGAGTCAGGGCCCTGGGGAGAGGCCCCTGCACCCATTAACCCTTTTACTGCCTCCCAGTGTGGAAGGGGCCTCTCAGCCTTTGTGTAGGGGACTCTGAACTGCAGTTGCTAGGCAACGGGAGGTGGAGGTTGCTAAGGACAATGCTATCCTGTCATAAACCCTCTGGGCAAGCGAAGGGGAGATGGCCTGGAACTGTGTGTGTGAGGCCCGTGGCCTAGAATGTGGGAGGGACCATGAGAGAGACTGTTTGGAGCTTCAGGGATTACACTGAAGAGAAGGCTTCCAATCTTTGAGGACCCTAGAATCCATCTAGCAGAGGAGACTGGATTTATAGACTAGTACAAAAGTAGTAGAAAGCAGTATAAAACAAGCCAGGACTAAATCCTAGGATGAAGTTAGCTGCTGTACGTAAAGAACCCAGCACAGAGGCTGTACAGAGTGCCTGCATGGTGTGAAACCGTGACTAGGCGTGCAGAGGAAAGACGGTCCACTTCCTCTACACCAGCTTTCCTGGGGTGGATCTTAGATCAGCTCTTCTAATTCATGGGACCAGCTTTTGGTCTTCGACTTTTGTGCTATAGTCCTTGGGAGTTTCAAGATACCCCATGTGGCAGAAGGGACATGAATTTTCCCTCTGTCCTGAGTCATTTGATAAAAATCAGTTATCTTATCCTCCATTTAGAACAACCTGGCTCCGTCTAATCTCCCCTCACTACCTTTTAGCCTTGCATACCCTCTGCAGAGTCACCTCTTCCTGGAAGCCTTCCATACTCCTCTTGCTTCTTAGCCTCTTGGAATACTTTTTTTTTTTTCTCTTGGAATATTTTTTAAGCTTCTGTGTGTATATGAACTTGCACACGTCCATGAGTGTGGATTCCCAGCCTTCCTAGAGCCTGCAAGAATGGGGACTGTGTCTCCTTCCTCTATACTCCCCTGCATGTGGGGAGGTCCAAAGACACTCAGGCTCTGGCCCTGCGGGTGGAGGGGGGCCCAGGACTCAGGAGGATACAGGACTGACTGCCCCTGGCCAGCTTCCTGTTCTTCTGTGACACTACAGGTCTAGCCATTCATACCTCACAGAAAAGTTAGGACATACTCTACGCTTTATTGGATGTTCTGATCAACAGACATTTGGAGCTGTTACCTATTGGCTACCAACATCCCCCGAGTGAGAATACACTGACTATGCTCAGTGATAAGCGCCCTGAGTGTCACTTGATCCTCTCACCGGTGTGCAATGGAGAGTACGCTGCATCATGAGAAAGAAGGCCTGGCTGTATCCCTGAGTAGCTTATTGGAAAGAAGCTTAACATCAGTTCCTTCCTCTATAATGGAATTCTTGGAAGGATTAAGTATGGTGACAATGCCTAATATTACATGGCCCATATCCCAAACTCTATTTCCCTTCCCTCTTCTTCCTTCTTTGTAGCAACTGAAGATCACCATAATGAAAAGTTATCATCACACGGGACGTAGTAGAGGTCGCAGGGAGTTCCCCGGTGGCCTAGCGGTTAGGATTCCGGGCTTTCACTGCCATGGCCGGGGTTCAATCCCTGGTTGGGGAGCAAGCCGCGTGGCGCAGACAAAAAAAAGAAAAGAGAAAAAAGAAGAGGTCGCAGTGGGGTCTGCGGGGGTCCCGTGGCCAGGCAGTTTAGGGTTACTGAGGAATCCCACTGGTGGGAGGAAGGGTGTGATCATATTAAATATTTACCTGCACGACCCAGGCTTATCTTCTAGGTGGGGATTTAAACACCTAGCCCTTTAAGCAGCTCCACCCTTTCTAGAGAATCTGCACCCTTGGACCTCATTCTTGGAAGAAAAAAGTCACTTGCCTATGAGCACAGCGCCGGCCTCAGCCTGATCTTCTCCTCTTTTTTCCTGATGGCTTCAGGGCCCCCACAGGTTTTGATTCTATTTCAGAAAGATGACCCTAGAGGTAGAATGCAAGCAGATCGGAGGGGGCGAGTGCGTGAGCAGCTTCAGATTGCCCAGTCTTAGAAAGGGCTAAGTAGGGGCACAGTCTGGTTGCCTTTGTTTGGCATAACCCACAAGAATTAGAAAATGTCAGTTGTCCCTATCAAAGGTCAAGGCGGGGTGGGTAGCTGATGAATGTGGAGGGCGGGAGGCTGGAGGCAGCGGGACCTCTTCGTGGACTGTTGGCGTAACCCAGGTGAGAGATGCTACGGGACTAAACTAAAGAGAAGGTGGTAGAGAGGGAAACAGCATCTAGGAGGTAGAATTGAAAGGCTTACTGAACAAGCAGATGTGGGGTTAATGGAGAGAACAGTCTAGGTGACACCAGGTTTCTGGTTGGGTGACGTGCGTGATGGCACTGTTCACTGATACAGGGGAGAAGAGGGAGAAGGTGTGTCGTCAGGTGAGGGATGGAGCCAAGGTTGAATGCAGGCTGCTGATTTCAAATCATGAGCTCATTCATTTGTTCAACCATTTTTATTTAAGCACCCGCTGATGCCAGGTACCATGCTGCCTGCCTTCCGTCCACCCTAGCTGGATTTTTTTCTCTCTCATTTTATAGATGAAGAAGTTGATGTTGCGAGAGAAGTTAAGGGATTTGGCCAGAGAAGTAAATGGCAGAGCTGGAGGCTAGGTCTCTGTGGCTCCCAAGTGTGTGCCTTGCTGGCTAGGCTGCACTGCCAGGGACCCACGAAGCTGTCTGGGGTGCAGGGCTCGCTCAGGGTGGGAGGGCGCTGTCTGCTTGCGCTGGGGCTGGGTGCTTTGTGGAGCTCTGTGTAGTCTGTCAGCCGGGGCTTGGATGCCCTGGAGCGTGAGGGGATGGGGTGAGGAGGCTGCTGACCTCGCTGCCTGGCTGGTTTGGACTCTGGCCACCCTAAGGCGCTTAGGCCGCTGATAATAGCCCTGGCGGATTAGGGGCTTTGGTAGGCGAGGTATGGATCCCTGCTCAGGCCCCAGACACAGCTGTGGTTTCTGGGGACAGAGTCCTCTGGCAGGAGTACTCCCGGGACTCTCCTTACAAAAAGAGCTCAGGGATGGGCAGATTCTGTACGAATCCAGAGAAGACTAAGTGTCGGCTCTTCGAGCCCCTTCCCCCTACAGTCCTGGAAGCTGGGCGGAGTTCAGTGTCCACCTGCTGCTGCTCTGGTTTCTCTTTGTCTAAGCTGGGTCCCAGCTGCTGAAAGGCAGGAGCCATCAGAGGGGCTGAAGGGAGAGACCTGCCCTCAGTGACCCCAACCCCATCTGTGCCTCTCTAGACCCCACTCTATCAGGGTAACTGGGAGATACTGAGCCTGTTCTTGACGTCTGAGAATGACCAGTGTGACCAGGGGCCTGGGGCTCCCAGGGGGTCCCTTCAGCACCCTTGATCCAGGGCTCCTCCCCCAGGGCGTGTCCGGCTTCAGAAGGGGGCATCTCTCCAGATCGAGGGGCTCCGGGCTGAGGACCAGGGCTGGTACGAGTGCCGCGTGCTCTTCCTGGACCAGCACAGACCCGAGGACGACTCTGCTAACGGCTCCTGGGTGCACCTCACAGTCAATTGTATGAAGCTGGGAGCAGGCAGGCGGTGGAGGAGGGAGGGGAGAGGAAGGAGGAGGAAGGGGAGGGGAAGGAGGAGGGCAGGGAGGGGAAGGAGGAGGGAGGGGAGGGGAAGGAGGAGGGAGGGGAGGGGAAGGAGGAGGGAGGGGGTGGGGAAGGAGGAGGGAGGGGTGGGGAAGGAGGGGGGAGGGGAGGAGGGCAGTCCCGATGCCCCACCCTTGCTGACACCCCTTGTTTTCTGGCTCTCTGTTTGCATCTTACCCCTGCCACCCCCACTCCTGCCCTTTCAGTTCCTCAAACCTAAATCCAATCAGCCTTCTTGGCTCTTTGTCAGGAACTTCCTCTTCCTCTCTCTTCCCTGCTCCTGCCTCTCTGGCCAGGAGAGGGTAATGGGTAGGAGGGGATAAGGGGTTTTTGAGCCCTGAGTGAAACATCACTCACACATATACAACATTTTGTTTTTTCAAAACACCTTTTAACCCAGTACCTCATGAATTCTGTCTCAACCCTAAGAAGCAAGGAGGTCATAATTAGTCCCATTTCATAGATGGGGCATGGGGAGACTGGGTCATGCCACTGATTAGTGGCAGAGCAGTGTAGAACTCAGGTCTCCTGACTCCCAGGACAGTGGTTTTCTAGAGGGCACCTAGCTCTCTCCCAGCTCTGAACACCCAGCCTGGTGCTCAGCTCCCTCACCAACTCTGCAGGCCAGTAGGGGGACGGGCTGGTGTGTCCTCACTGGGTCCTGGGTGCAGCAGACAGGGTGGCCCTGGGTGCAGCAGACAGGGTGGCCCTGGGTGCAGCAGACAGGGGGGCCCTGGGTGCAGCAGACAGGGGGGCCCTGGGTGCAGCAGACAGGGGGGGCCCTGGGTGCAGCAGACAGGGGGGGCCCTGGGTGCAGCAGACAGGGGGGGCCCTGGGTGCAGCAGACAGGGGGGGCCCTGGGTGCAGCAGACAGGGGGGGCCCTGGGTGCAGCAGACAGGGGGGGCCCTGGGTGCAGCAGACAGGGGGGGCCCTGGGTGCAGCAGACAGGGGGGGCCCTGGGTGCAGCAGACAGGGGGGCCCTGGGTTGGGGATTCCTATGAAGCTGGTGGGCTGATGGGCTGAAGGCTGAGGCCCTGATCTGTCTCTCTGGTTCTCGGACGCTGCTCTTTGGGCTGATGGCCCCTCTGGCAATCCCTGATGCCTCTCTCCTTGCAGCGCCCCCTCAATTCCTGGAGACACCTCCCCAGGTGCTGGAAGTGCGGGAACTGGAGCCTGTGACCCTGCGTTGCGCGGCCCGCGGCAGCCCCCAACCTCGTGTGACTTGGAAGCTCCGAGGACAGGACCTCGGCCAGGGCCAGAGTCAGGTGCAAGTGAGTCCCAGGGCTGGACAGGGTGGGCCAGATAGAGTGTGAGGCAGGCAGTGGCCTGGGAGCGGGGCTGGAGGCCAGGAGGCTGGGAGACGGGCCGGAGGAGGGGCTTGGCATTGGCTTCCCTGAGCCCAGCACACTGCCTCCCTCTGCTGGCCAGCCTCGGAAGTGCGGGGTCTGAGGCCCGCCGTGGGCAGGGGAGACACAAGGGTCCGTTCTCACCCACTCTGACTCTAGGTGCAGAACGGGACGCTGCGGATCCGGAGGGTGGAACGAGGCAGTTCCGGGGTCTACACCTGCCAAGCCTCCAGCACTGAGGGCAGCGCCACCCACGCCACCCAGCTGCTGGTGCTAGGTGCTGTCTCAGGGGAGGGCAGGGAAACAGGACACACACGTGAGAGGACTGACCTGTGGCTGGAGGTGCACACAGCCAGCAGCCGGGGTGGGGTGGGGTGGGGTGGGGTGGGGGGAGGCTTGTGCCTGAGGGCAGGGGCCCTTGGAGAGGGAGGGAGTTCCCAATGCAGGCTCTTCCTCTAAAACCAGCATTTTGCCTGTAAAAGGATCAGTGAACGGAGATAGATATTTAGTGCCAGCAATGTGGTATAGTGAGAAGGGCATGGGTGCTGGTGTTAGACCATGAGCCATGGAACCCCCTTGACCTCCAGTTTCCTCATCTATACAAAGAGGTTCCTATGTTCCTCGCAGGATTGTTACAAGAATTAGGTTCAGACGAGCACAATGATCATAGTAATTCCTGGCCAAGCCCTTCCCCTTAGAAAGAAAACTGAGAAGTAGACCCTGCCTTCATGGAGCCTCTTATCCACAAGGGGAAATAAGACACAGTGGCGAAGTGCTGCTCTCCTGGGTACTGTGGGAGAGGCAGTGCTGGGCAGTGGTGCAGGGTGAAGTCTGGTGTTGAGAAGGCCTGAGTATGAATTTGCCTTCCCCGCTGATCTCGGGCAAGTCATCTCACAGTCTCTCTGCCTCTGAGCCTTCATGTCTTCACCTATGAAGTGGAGACAATAATTTCTACCACAAAAGGCTCTTGGGAGGATTAAATGAGAATAGTGCAGGTAAGGTGCTCAGCCATGCCCAGCATGCCTGTAAGTGCTCTATACACCAACTCGTATCATTACCACTTATTACTGACCACTCACACAGTAGGAGCCCAGAGAAGGGAAACAGCAGTGCAGCTGCAGACGCTAGAGACGGTTTGGCAGGGGCTCTGTGGCCTGGCCAGGCTCTCAGGGAAGAGCATTCTAGACTGCGGGTTCAGAGAGCAAAGGCATGGAGATGGGAGTGAGTCTGGCATAGGCACAGTGAGCTGCCCATACTGACCTGAAAGAGTTCACAAAGACTTGACATATGAAAAGATAGTTGGCCAGGCAGGGGTTACAAGGGCCCACAGGGCTGGGTCAAGAAGTTGGAGCTTAATGTGCTAGGAGCCAGGAGCTGTTGTGGGTTCTTGACTAGAAGTGTTCTATGGCCAAAGGTGGGGGGGGACATTTCTGCATGAATGGCCATCAGAGTGGCAGTGATGGCGGAGCCTGGAGTCAGGGATTGCTGCAGCATCCTGGGGTAAGGTACTGGGTACCCGGATTAGGGTAGGAGACAGAGGTGATTTCAGATGTGACAGATGAGGGATGGAAAGGGTAGTGGGTGTAAAGGTGTAAAGGGTGATCAGAGTGGTAAAACTGATTCCCCCTCCCCAACACACACACACAAACACACACACACACACACACACACACACACACAAACACACGGGAAACTGGGTGAATGGAGGTGATGGGAAGGGGAGCTGGCCGGGACAGAGGAAGAACCTGTGTTAAATAAAAGGGTTAGGACCTGTTTCCATTCCCAAGGCTTTGTAGCAACCAGCCCTGTATTCCAGAGAGCGGAGCTGGGAAGAACTGTAGAAGTGACCCTCAGGGTTCCTGGAAGACTGGGCTGAGGCCTCCCCTTCCCCGTGTGCTCCCCCCCACAGGACCCCCAGTCATCGTGGTGCCCCCCAAGAACAGCACGGTCAATGCCTCCCAGGATGTTTCCCTGGCCTGCCAGGCTGAGGCGTACCCTGCTAACCTCACCTACAGCTGGTTCCAGGACAGCACCAATGTCTTCCACATTAGGTGGGGCATGGGGTGGGGTGGGCGTGGGGTGGGTGTGGGGAACTGATGGGCAGTCTGAGTCCAGCAAGGCCTGGACCCCCCTGCCCACGTGCCACACTGCAGCCGCCTGCAGCCCCGAGTGCGGATCCTCGTGGATGGCAGCTTGAGGCTGCAGGCCGCCCAGCCTGATGATGCGGGCCGCTACACCTGTGTACCCAGCAACGGCCTTTCGCGCCCACCCTCGGCCTCTGCCTACCTCACTGTTCTCTGTAAGCCTGACCCCAGCTCCCTCCCCAGACTGCTCTCCTCCCCTGGGCCAGGCCAAGCTCCTCCCCGACAACTTGCCACTGCTTCCCCCCAGACCCCGCCCAGGTGACTGCCATGCCTCCTGAGACACCCCTGCCCGTGGGCATGCGGGGGGTGATCCGGTGCCCGGTTCGTGCCAACCCCCCACTGCTCTTTGTCAGCTGGACCAAGGATGGGCAGGCCCTGCAGCTGGACAAGGTACAGGCTTGGGGCAGGGGAGAGAGGACTTAGCTTGGTGGTATTCTAGTCAGGACAGCTGGGGTGGCATTAAATCAGTTCAGTGACTGGGGAACATGCACTTCGTATCAGGTGCTGTGTAGGTTGTAGCATGGGGAACAGGAGCAGAGACACCCATGCCTAGAGGGGGCAGCACAGCAGCGCAGACACTCTGCTAGAAGGCCAGGAGGCAGCGAGCACCTTCCTCTTAGGGCTGGTTGAGGATAGATCAGCAACAGCTTCTGGGACTCTGGTGATGGGCCTTGAAGGGTGGAGAGACATTCCGTGCAGAAACCAGGGCCCAGAGGCAGGAAACAGTGTAGTGCATTTACGGCATAATGAGTCTACCAGCTGGGGGTGAGCTACAGTGCCTATGGGGACATGACTGGTGCAGAGAAATCTGGAAAGACTGGTTGGGACCAAAAGGAAGAACTATGGATGCCAAGTTAATATTACCTCATTCCAAGGTGACTGAGATCTTTTGTTTGTCGGCAAAGACCACAAATTCCTTGTGGGCTAGTATTTCATCTTTTAATCCTAGTCTCCCCAGGGCTACTGCAACTGTAGTGGTGCTCAATAAATTTTTGTCTAAGGTTTAAAAAAAAAGTCCAAAGGCATTCGGAGGCAGTGAAGTTGCTTGGGCAACCGTGTGATAGGAATGGAGAGGAAGAGACTGGACAGAGGGGGTGCAGAGGCTATGGAAATGAGAGTGTGGGTGAGAGGTTACGAGGCCTGAGTTAGAAAGGAGGACATGAAGATAGATGGGACAAAAGGCCTTCCCAGGAGGACAGACGTGGAGTGTGAGACAGAGCGAGGAGTCAGATGTTAGCCTTTAACACAGAGCTAGGGAAGCCAGGAAGAAGAACCGATTTGGGATGGAAGATGCAGAGCGTAATCCCGGAGTGCTGGGAAGACAGCAGGCCGGGAGCCCCACACCGCTCAAGCTCAACCCCAGGGTGTGCTATGCACACTGGATTCCCTGTGAGTGGCTCTCCTGGAGTCTGCAGTCCCAGTCTTCACCCCCATTGGTAGTGGCCCCTCTGTAGGAAAGAGAAAGGAAGGATGGAATTCACAGAGAGGTCTGGCCTAGGGGTAGGGTTGTGGCATCCTCTGCATAGATGTGGGTCCCTCCCGCGCATTGCCTCTCTCCATCTCTGGTCTGGCCTCCGCTGAGTTTCTCTCTCTGGTTGTCATCTCCTCATGCCTCCAGTTCCCTGGCTGGTCCCAGGGCCCAGATGGCTCCCTGATCATTGCCCTGGGGAATGAGGATGTGCTGGGAGAATACTCCTGCACCCCCTACAACCGTCTTGGCACTGCAGGGCCCTCCCCGGTGACCCGCGTGCTGCTCAAGGTGAGGCTGGGGGGGGGGGCGGCCAGCGGCAGCGGGTCAGGTGACCGAAGATGCGAGCCTAGTGCTGACACCGGGCTGACAGAGGCGGGTGGGACAGACATATGTGGGGAGGGGGTGGGGCTTCCCAGTCTGTGGCCACGGCAGCAGCTATCAGATGCCATCACAGAGGTTTTTGCAGAGATGGTGCTGGGGAGTTGGGGCGTCGGTCACCTCCACACAGTAAGATATCCTGCCTGCCCCGACCCTTTAACTTGGACCAGTCTGCCTTCCGCTCTAGAGAGAAGAGAGTGGGAAGCAGAGGGCAGGGTGAAGGGTGTTCTGCAGAGGTTTGTACATCTCCAGAGGGGCTCTGTCTCTCCAGCAATGTCCCTCCAGCCCCCCTGCTGGGGAACAGAGAGAAAGCTAGAGAGACACTGAGAGATGGAGACAGACACAGCGTGACGGGGGCCCCCGCAGAGGGGAAGTAACGACCCTCAGGCAGCAGTGTGAGAGAGCCCCCTCCCAATGCCAGATCTGGCTTACAGGCTCCCCCAGCTTTTCTAGAACGGCCCAAGGAAGAATATTTCCAAGAAGTAGGGCGGGAGCTACTCATCCCCTGCTCTGCCCGAGGAGACCCTTCGCCTACTATCTCTTGGGCTAAGGTAAGGCTCCTGACCCCCACTCCTCCCGTATTCACGCCTGCTACGCCCCTGCCTCTCCGTGCCCCTGGCCGTTCTGTGGGAGGGAGGAGGTGGGGAGGAGACGGCTGTCAGAGGCAGGGCGGGGAGGAAGCTGGAGCTGCCCAGAGAGATGAGCGGCGCCCTTGGTGAGGGGCGGCTGCGTGTGGCCTCAGGGCTGACCAGTGGCTCTGTAGGTGGGCCGGGGGCTGCAGGGCCAGGCCCAGGTGGAGAGCAACAGTAGCCTTATCCTGCGACCATTGACCAAGGAGGCCCACGGGCGCTGGGAGTGCACGGCCAGCAATGCTGTGGCCCGAGTGGCCACCTCCACCAACGTCTACGTGCTGGGTTAGTGGGGGCAGAGCCAGCTGGAGGCAGCCATGTGGGAAGGAGACGGGAATAAATCATTTTGGGGGGCCCAGATGGGGGATCTTGGGTGGGGAGCCCCTGGGATGATGGGTGGAGGGCCGAAGCCCTGGTCTCCCCCTAGCTCTTTGCTATCCCTCAGGACCCTGACCATCATCCTTCTGTTCCCCCCACCCAGGCACCAGCCCCCACGTTGTCACCAATGTGTCCGTCGTGCCTTTGCCCAAGGGTGCCAATGTCTCCTGGGAGCCTGGCTTTGATGGTGGCTATCTGCAGAGATTCAGCGTCTGGTACACCCCATTGTGAGTGACCTGCCCCTGCCATCCCTCTCCCTCAACACCCTGATTCTCTCTGGCCCTCTGCCCTTTCTCCCACCCCTCTATCCCAGCCCTGCCCTAACTCTGCTGCCCGAGTTCCAGAGAGTCTCAGGGATTCATGGCCCAGGTCCTGAGACCCTGGATGGTGGAAGGGAGGGGAGAGGTCAGCTCTCTGGACTCCAACCTTCCTGTTCTTCCTAGTTCGTGAGGTGCCCCCCATTTCCTCCTGTCCTCCAGGGCAAAGCGTCCTGACCGAGCCCACTACGACTGGGTGTCCTTGGCGGTGCCCGTGGGGGCTGCTCACCTCCTAGTGCCAGGCCTGCAGCCCCACACCCAATACCAGTTCAGCGTCCTCGCTCAGAACAAGCTGGGGAGCGGGCCCTTCAGCGAGATTGTCTTGTCTGCCCCTGAAGGTGAGAGACCTCTTACCCAGAGCAGCAGGCAAGGAGAGGCAAGGGCTGTAGAGACCTGGGTGGGAGGGGGCAGAGGTGCTGGGCAGCTTGGGGGCCAGAGGGCTTTGTGGAAGATGATCCAGGCTTGTCTTTAGGGGCTCTGGGAGAGCAGCTGGGCACCCGGGGATGTTGAAGGCCAGAGCAGCAGGGGACGAGCCCTGGAAATCGATCTTTACAAGTCTCTCTGTCCCATTCAGGGCTTCCTACCACACCGGCTGCCCCCAGTCCTCCCCCAACAGAGATGTTGCCTCCCCTGCCCCCTCCGAGAGGTCTGGTGGCAGTGAGGACACCCCGGGGGGTACTCCTGCATTGGGATCCCCCGGAACTGGTCCCTAAGAGACTGGATGGCTACGTCCTGGAGGCACGGCAAGGCTCCCAGGGGTGGGAGGTGCTGGATCGGGCCGTGGCAGGCAGTGAAATGCAGTTGTTGGTGCCAGGACTTATCAAGGTAGGTGTGGGAGGCGGGCACAGGGAGGGTCCTCCCAGCAGCCCTCCAGCCCTCTGCTCCACTCCCCAAACCTGGTCTCACCCTGATTTGACTATCCTCACCTCTGGCTGTCCACTTCACCCGTACCTTCCAACTGCAAAGTCTTTCCAAACGGGGTTGGGGGTGGGCAGTGCTGAGCCCTGACCCCCTTCCTGGACCCCAACCCCCAGGACGTTCTCTACGAGTTCCGCCTTGTGGCCTTCGCCGGTAGCTATGTCAGTGATCCCAGCAACACGGCCAACGTCTCCACTTCTGGTGAGAATCTGGCAGGAGGGCAGAGCCCTGGGGATGGGGGGGCCTCGAAGCCCACTAAGTCGTGGACACCGACCCTCCCCCGTGGCCCTTTGCCCAGGCCTGGAGGTCTACCCCTCGCGCACACAGCTGCCGGGCCTCCTGCCCCAGCCAGTGTTGGCCGGCGTGGTGGGCGGGGTCTGCTTCCTGGGCGTGGCTGTCCTCGTGAGTATCCTGGCCGCTTGCCTTATGAACCGGCGCAGAGCCGCGCGTCGCCGCCGCAAACGCCTCCGCCAAGGTAGGCCACCTGGGGCCCGGCCAAAGAAGGGCCCCGCCCCTCCATAAGCACCTCCTACCTGGAGGAGAAATCCCTCCCTCCTGCGTGGGCCAGGTGTGTTCTCACAACCCGTGGTCCTGCTTCCCCACTGGCCTCCACTTTTCCCAGGCAGATGGGATTGGGCGCCTGGTGTTGGGTGAGAGGGTCTTGGGCCCTGGTGGGGCTTGGTTTTGCCTGTGTCACCTTTGGTTCTCCTGTCCTTACAGATCCACCTCTTATCTTCTCTCCAGCCGGGAAGTCAGCTCCCCAGTAAGTCCCTCCACTTCCTTGACTTTCTTCTGCCTTCTGTGAGCACCAGGGTTTTCTGCTTCCTTTTCTGCACCTTGGGGAGGGGTAGGAGAGGTGGAACAGAAGTGAGAGGGAGGTAAGGATGGAAGTGCAGAGGCCCCAGCCTGGGGGCTGGTCCAGTGTTGCCTGTGCCTTCCCTCCACCGCTCCACCCTTCCACCATGTGGGTCCTTTTCTCCCTTGCTCTCCCTAGCTCTGCTCTATTCTGCATCAAACCTCTCAAGGCCTGACGCTGGTTCCTGGGAGGGGGACTGGCCCCCTACCACAGACCCTGATCTCCTGTCCTTCCCCAGCTCTGCTTCGGGCTCGGGCAGTCCTGACAGCGTGGCGAAGCTGAAGCTCCAGGGCTCCCCAGTCCCCAGCCTGCGCCAGAGTCTGCTCTGGGGGGAACCCGCTGGACCCCCCAGCCCCCCTCCGGATCCTCCACCTAGCCGAGGGCCCTTACCCCTGGAGCCCATTTGCCGGGGACCAGATGGGCGATTTGTGATGGGACCCAAGGTGGGGACCTCCCAAGAAAAGTCAGGCCCTGAGCAGGCTGAGCCTCGGACCCCAGCTCAGCGTCAGGCCAGGTCCTATGATGGCAGCAGCAGCCCCAGTGGGATGCCCCAGCCCCTCTGCATTGCAGACATCAGCCCTGTGAGGCCCCCTCCAGCAGCGCCTCCCAGTTCCCTGCCAGGTCCAGGACCCCTGCTCCAGTACCTGAGCCTGCCCTTCTTCAGGGAGATGAATGTAGATGGGGACTGGCCCCCCTTGGAGGAGCCTGCCCCTCCCCCAGATTACATGGATACCCGGCCCCGCCCCACCTCATCTCTCCTCCACCCCCTGGACTCCCGCTCTGAGTTCCCCAGGGCGGCGCTTCCTGGGGCCATGCTTGGGGTTGGGGCCTCCCCAGAGCCCCCGTACACAGCACTGACTGACTGGACGCTGAGGGAGCGGCTGCTGCCAAGCCTTCTGCCTGCCGCGCCTCGGGGCAGCCTCACGAGCCAGAGCAGTGGGCGGGGCAGCGCCTCCTTCCTTCGGCCCCCCTCCACGGCCCCCTCTGCAGGAGGCAGCTACCTCAGCCCCGCTCCAGGAGACACCAGCAGCTGGGCCAGTGGCCCTGAGAGGTGGCCCCGAAGGGAGCATGTGGTGACAGTCAGCACGAGGTGAGGGCAGTCCCTGCCCAGCCCTGCCCTATCCAGATTCTCCCCACCCCTCTCCTATACCGTCTGCCTTCTCTGCTCCATTCCCACCCTGGGACCAGGAGAGCTGAGGTCCTTTTGCTGAGGTCCAGGGATCTTCAGAGGAAACCCATGGCCCACCCTCAGCTTGGGGTCCCCGGGTTCAGGCTTTTCTGGCTACCCTCCATTGCTCCACCCATACCAAACGTCTGTCACTTTTAACAGGAGGAACACATCTGTGGATGAGAACTATGAATGGGACTCAGAATTCCCAGGGGACATGGAATTGCTGGAGACTCTGCACCTGGGCTTGACTGGCCCTCGATCCCGACTTGAAGCTGAGCCAGAGCTAGGTGTGGGAGCCCTCCAGAAAGGCAGGCACCCCTGGCCTTGCTGTCCTGCACCCACACCCTTAGGACCCAGTCAGTTCCCAGCTGGGCCCTGTGCCCCAGGCCCTCTCCTCTTGCTGTCTTTGCTTCTCTGCATTGGCAGGCCCTAGAGAGCTTCATGGTGCTGGTGAACCACAAGACTTCACCCAGGGAACCTTAAGACTTCTTCCTTCCGTTATTCTGCCCTCTTGCAGGTGCGAAGACTCCAGAGGAGCGCTGCCTCCTGAGTACTGCCCACGCTCCTGGCCCTGAGGCCCGCTGTGCTGCCCTTCGGGAGGAATTCCTGGCCTTCCGCCGCCGTCGAGATGCTGCTAGGTTCCGGCTACCGGCCTATCGACAGCCAGTCTCCCACCCTGAACAGGCCACTCTGCTGTGAATGCCCTAATGTGAGGCAGGGTGAAGGCACACGGACCCTGCAAAGAAGGCCCCCAGCAAGACCTAGCTCCAGCCTGGGACACTGCCCCTCCTCCTTTGGTGCTCAGGCACAGACCCTGACAGTGGGCTTGGTGTGGGATGTATGTGCTGAGCCTCTAGAGTCTGGGGACTGGAACAGGGATCTTAGGTCTGCCCGTGTGTGTGTGTGTGTGTGTGTGTGTGTGTGTGTGTGTGCGCACGTGCGTGTGTGTGGTGTTTGTGGTGTGGGTGAGGTTTTTTTACAGGTGAATAAAGAAAGTCTGAAAAATCTTTCTGTGTGTCATCTGCTTTGAATCTGAGAGGGAGGTTGGAAAATCCCTGAACCCTAAAAAAGGAGGGTACTCTTCCTGAATGAATGGACGTATGTTCAATATCCATTCAAAAAGCGTTTATTGAGTGCCTACTGAGGTCAGCTATTGAATGCCTACTGAGACCAGCCATTGAGCTAGATGCAGAGGAAGTACAAAGTTCACAAGACATGTCTGCTCTTGGGGAGTTCTTTCTGGTCGGTGAAGCAGGCAAGTAAGGAAATAGTTACAGTATGATGTGATAAGTTCTGTGACAAACTATGTGTTGGTTATTAAGGTAGCACGAAGGAAGGACTCAGCAAACAGTGAATGCTTACAGCTTGCGCTGGGATAAATTGGGACGATTGCAGGCATCATCACAGGATGTGAGAACAATGATAATAGCCAGCAGCTGAGCACTCACTATGTGCCAGGCACTGCTGTAAGCTCTTTACATGTATCATTTAATTTTCTACCACTCTGAGGTAGGTAGTATTATTACTTCTATTTTATAGACTAGGGAACTGAGGTGTACAGTGCTTTGGTAAGTTGCCCAAAAGTCACAAAGTCGGTGATGGATAGAGCAGGTGAGAAGTCAGTCAAGGGAGGAAACGCATCCCAGGCAGAGGAACAGCCTGTGTAAAGGCACGGAGGATTCCTTGGCCTACCAGGGAATCACTGGAATATAGGGGTAGGGAGGATCGGGCAAGAGAGAATGGAAACGTGGGAAGGCACTGGTTTGTTTTTTTTTAAATTATTATTATTTTTAAAATTTATTTTTGGCTGCATTGGGTCTTCATTGCTGCGCGCGGGCTGTCTCTAGTTGCGTGGAGCCGGGGCTACTCTTTGTTGTGCGTGGACTTCTCATTGCGGTGGCTTCTCTTGTTGCGGAGCACGGGCTCTAGGCGCACGGGCTTCAGCAGTTGTGGCACGTGGGCTCAGTAGTTGTGGCTCGTGGGCTCTAGAGTGCAGGCTCAGTAGTTGTGGCACACGGGCTTAGTTGCTCTGTGGCATGTGGGATCTTCCCGGACCAGGGACCAAACCCATGTCCCCTGCATTGGCAGGCGGATTCTTAACCACTGCACCACCAGGGAAGTCCGGCACTGGTTGGTGATGCACTTGAAAACCAGGCTCAACTGGGTCTTCTATCATCTATGAAGAACTCCACTGATGGATGTAAGCAGGGACTCCACTCCAGAGGGACTGCTCAACTGAAGCCTGAAAACAGGGAGGGGGGAGCCCTCCTTCAACCCCCAAAAGAGGCTCTCCTCCACCCTCAGAGACAGAAGAACTGCCAGCCTCCTCCTCCACTGAGGGTTCTTTTGATCCCTCCAGGATTAAGAAGAGGTGCCAGGTCATAGAGGAGGAAATGAAGGGGAAAGAAGTCAAGTCTGGGGACTTCCTTGGTGGCGCAGTGGTTGAGAATCCACCTGCCAATGCAGGGGACACAGGTTTGAGCCCTGGTCCGGGAAGATCTCACATGCCGTGGAGCAACTAAGCCCGTGCACCACAACTACTGAGCCTGCGCTCTAGAGCCCGCGAACGACAACTACTGAGCTCATGTGCCACAACTACTGAAGCCCACACACCTAGAGCCTGTGCTCCACAACAAGAGAAGCCACCGCAGCGAGAAGCCTGCGCACCGCAACAAAGACCTAACACAGCCCCAAAATAAGTAAATAAATTATAAAATGAAAAAATAAAATAGTTTAAAAAAAAAAAAAGTCAAGTCTGAACCCTGGGCCCCAACGCTGATCATGCCTCTTGGGCCCTGGGCACGGAATGACCTCACTGCTAGTCTGGGGCTTGAAGAAGGAGGGGAGCAAGACCACCAAGACCAGGAGCTGTCCTGGCCCGCTAGCCCCAGTCCTGCCACACCCTAGACAGCCGTGTGTGTGTGTGGAGGCGGGGGGGGGGGGCGCGGTGAGCGTCTTCCTGTGCCTCCATTTACCTAACCACCCTTTTTAAACCAAGAGGTTTCTTCCCGCATAAAAACGCCCACAGTCTTGAGCTAACCTAGGCAGAAATTTTCCCACTGGGGCACAAGTTTAAGGGCTCTGGAGTAGGGGTAGAGGTTCTCAAGAGTGGAGGCTACTGCCTCCAGGTCCTTTAACTCAGGTTCTTGTCCACCGCCCCTCTCTTTTAAGCACTGCCCTCAGCTTCTGGACTGCGGCGCCTTTAAACCTTCTCGGCCCTTGCCCCGCCCCTGGTCCGCCCCGTCCGAGGCGGGAGCAGGCTGAAAACCTCCGGCCGGGCCCGGCCCGGGCGCTTCACTCGCGCTGCAGATCCCGCCTTGAGTGCGCAACTTTCCGGCCCGCGTGAAAGGTGAGCGGGAGGGAGGGGTCTCTAGAAAGCTAGAAGCCAGAGCTTGCGACTTGCTCCAGTGAGCTTGGTGATCAAGGGCTGGCAGGCAAGGGTCCGTTGACTGCTCTGCCCCTCCCCGGGCTGTCAGGTCTGTCCCCAGGCTCTGACCCCGCATTGTTGAGCAATGAGGTCAGCCGCTGTTCCAAGTGCATAGACGGGGCCGTCCGTCCGGATCAGGGACTCGGGGACTGCGTCCCGCCCGCCGGCTCCAGCCCCAGGTCTTCGCTGGGGTGGGGAAAGGGGGTCGTCAGGGATTAGCTGGCTGGCCCCGAGTGATGGAGCGTACAGGGTCCCGGCGCCCACCCTGGCCAGCTTGGCGCCGCCGGGGCTTCCGAAGCGACACTTCACTTCCTAGTTCCAGGAGCACGTGTGGGTGCTGCCTGCCCTCTGCGTCCCCGAAGCCGACCTTTCTGTTCATTCTCCTGCAGCTCGTTTTTCTGGGGATTCGGAGTCGCGGGTTGGGGCGAGGGGGCTCCGTGCGCGGGTCCCGCAGTGGCCTCGCCTTCCCGGGTTCGGGCGGGGAGTTGAAGCTCCAATCGCCTCCAGGAGAGTCCCCCCGACCTGAAACATCTGGGAGGCTGCAGCCCTGACTGCGCCCCAGCGTGCCCTGCCTGTTGGAGGTGGTGTTGAGGGAGGATGGATGCTTTCCAGGCCTCCAGCCCCTACGGGAGCCGATGCCCCCACCCCTTGCCCCCTGCTGCTGGGAAAGTCGGTGGTGGCCGCGGGCGGGCGGGCGGGCTGCCCAGACCACTGCGTCACCCCAGCGGCGGGCGGTGGGTGATTCATCCCAGTAACGGCCCAGGGTGTGGCAAGGGGGGGCGGCTGTGGAGGTCGGACCAGCAGGACCGGAAATGGACTGCCACCTCCCCCCCCCCCCGACCCCCGCTCCCTCTGCAGGCCTCCTGGAGTCTCCTGGAGCCGGTATCTGTGAAGTTCTGGGGCACCTTGGTATCTGTGAGCAGAAAGAAACGGGGTAGAAGTGAGGATGGACTAGTGTGGGGATCCGGTGTAAGAGGAGGCCTGTGGCTCTCCTAGTTTTCTGACTCCAGAGCACCAGACAGAGGGACAGCTCCCCGTCTTTAACCCCACTCCCAGTTTCTCCTTCCTAGCCCACAGGGAAGACTGCCGAGGAGGCCAAGGTAGGGTGGGGCCAGAAGGGCCCTACCCTTCCAGAATCAACAAATAAGTCTTTGTCCAAGTGCAGTTCTCCCCCCACCCCCCCCCACTCCACAGCCTGGGTCCCTCTTTTGCTCTCTGGGGATTGGCCTCTAATCTCTTCTCCCCCACCCCCATCCCTTCTCCCCCACCCCACCCCATCCCTTCTCCCCCACCCCACCCCATCCCTTCTCCTCCACCCCACCCCTTCTCCCCCACCCCACCCCATCCCTTCTCCCCCACCCCACCCCCCATCCATTCTCCCCCACCCCCATCCCCATCCCTTCTCCCGCCCAGGATTTTCAGTTATGGGGCTCTCTAGCTCAGAATGTACCTTCTGTTCCCAGGACATTTCTTCTACTCCTGAACTATTTCCTTAAATCTATTTCTCTACCCCAAAATTTGTAATTTCCCTTCTCCGCCCTCCGAACCCTCCACAGCTGCTTCCTTGAGGAATCCCTTGCACCTGTCTGTACCTGTGAAGCGGCCCCTTTCCCAAGGATCCCACTTCTGCTCCCGCCCCCGCCCCGCCCCCGCCCCGCCCCCACTCGGAGCCTCCCCGCCACTCCTGCGCCGAGTGGATGTTTCCGCCTGGTGCCCCCACCCTGCCCCATTCCTGTGTTTGGTACACAGAAGCCATGGCAACGGCCCCCACCATGCCCCTCCTCCTGCGCAAGCCTTGTGGCTTCCTGTTTGTATAGCTTCAGCTTTCTCTCCTGCCCGCTGACTCTTGATACCAAGGGGGCTGCCCCAAGGTGGCCCCTCAGTCATAGGTCTCCCATCACCCCCGCTCCCTGTGGCACTTCACTTTGGGGGCAAGTATCCCTGTTTCGCCTTTTCAAAATAGTCTTAATGCCAATTCTGGATTGGGAAGTTCCCCTGTGTCCTCTCTGTACAATGAATGGAGAGTCCCTTTGTCTTTCCAGTTCAACACCCCAGCCAGGAGCCCTGGAATCCTACTCCCACCCCATGTCCGCTTTTTCTTTGGCGTCGGCGGTGGGGTGAGGTAAGCTTCCAGCCCAGGGTCTGGGTGGGGCTGAGGGCTGGAGTGCCTTTTGTGGCCCCTCCCCCTTTCCCAACTGTTGTAACCTTGTGGGTGGGAGTGAGGGCTGTTCCCACCGCTGTAGGCAGCTCTGGAGTTTAGGTTACTCACTGCCAATCCACCCCCCAAGCTGTGCAGCTGTTGTTTTCCCTTTGGACCCCCAGCTCTGGGCGTCTCCCACACAGCCTTTCCCCACCCCAGTAGGCAACTGGCTACCTTCCCTCCTTTAAGGGAGAGCCAGGGTAGGTTCCCCGAGTGTCACTAGCGCGGGCCACTCCAGCTCCAGCGGCCGCAGCCCATCAGCGTGTGCCTGCTCGCGGGGGTGGGGAGGGCAGCCGTGGGCAGGCTGGGCCCGTCTGGCCTGTCTCCTCCCAGAGCTCTGCTTTATGGCTCTGGCACCTCGGGATCTAGGGCAGTGGCCCCAGAGTGGAGCCGAGACACTGCAGCTGGAGTCTGTGACCTTGCCAGATGTGCCCAGGCGCCAGAGTTTAGGAGGGCCCCCAACACCCACCCAGAGGTGGGTCTGGGAGGCCGAGTCTGTCCTGCCCGTCCATACCATAGGTGACACTGGAGGGGTCACTCTTCGGTCCTGCGCTCCCCTCCTAACCCTGGTGTCTGGGTTAATCATTCTCCTGTCCTTTCTTTCCCTGGGCCATAGTGATCCCTGGGCCTCAGGCCACTTGGATCCACGGAGACACAGCCCTGAGGCCCGGGTGACCACAGTGAAGCTGCTCCCAGAAGTGAGGTCTGAACATTGGGCTGGGAAAAGGGCGCTTACTGGTGGCAGCAGCCTCTGGCCCCCCTCTCCTTCCTTCTGAGCCTCCCAGCCGTGGCCCTGTGCGTCAGGGGTCACAGGCTTAGGGAGACCGAGTGGCTCTCGGCTGGGCAGCTGGGGCTGGGCTGAGGGGAGGGAATCTTGTCTCCCTCTCTCCACTCGGCCCGGCCTGCCCTCCCCATGCTGAGTGCGTGTATGGGGCTGGTGGTGTGGGTCAAGGCCCAGACTGACATTTATCTGGCCGGGCTTCCGGGCTGGGTGAAGCGGGGCTGGGTTGTCTTAATGAGGTTTAACGTTATGGGGAGGATCGCTGCCGGAAATGTGCAGCCCAATAGGCTGCAGTCGGAAGGAGCAGCCATGTTGGAGTGAGGGGAGGGGACTGGCCCGAGCCGCACCTCCCCCGGGGCTGAGAGGTGGGAGGGCGTTTGAGGCAGCTGCTGTCCCTGTGGCCTGCCCCGAGGCCCAGGGAGGGGGTGCTGGGATGGCTCAACCGGCTGTGCAGGGGACCCAGGGAGCCAGAGTGACTCCTCTGGCCTGGGGCCTGAGGTGGGGAGAGGGAGTGTTTCCCTTCCTTCTCCTTGAACAGAGGTGCCTGGCCTGGGGCATCCCCTTTTATGGTACAGTCAGCCAGCTCTATCTCAGAGCAGAAAGAAGAGCCCGTGGGGAGGGGATGGGGGCAGGAAATGGGGTCCTGGCTCCCCCTTGGCATGGGTAGCATTCCTAGGACAGGGCTCTGGGTATGGGACCTAGGCAGGGAGGTGGCAGGTGGGGACAGACTACCCACTGCGAGGTGCTGTCAACCCAGGCCCGTGGTCAGGAAACCACCCAGTTCTTCCTAACTGAGGTCCTCAAACTAAGTTAAAGAAACCCTGCTGTGTATTTCCCCATCCCTCCCTCTCTTCCAGGGTTTCCCTAAAAATGCCACCCAAGGCTCCTGGATCAGTGCCCTATTCCTGCTGTAACAAATTATCACAAACTGAGTGACTAAAAGCAACACACATGTAATATCTTGTAGAGCTAGGTTTCACTGGCTAAAATCAAGGTGTTGGCAGGACTTGCATTCCTTCCGGGGGACTTAGGGGAGATTCCATTCCTTGCCTTTCCCAGCTTCTGGAGGCCATCTGCATTGCTTGGTTCATGACCCTGCATCACTCCAACCTTGGCTTCCTTCTCACTTCTCCCACTCTGACTCATCTGCCTTCCTCTTTCACTCATAAGGACCCTTGTCGTGAGTACATTGGGCCCCCCTGGAGACCCAGAGTACTCTCCCTATCTCAAGAGCTGTAATTCAATCACATCTGCAAAATTCCTTTTGCCATATCAGGTAACATTCCCAGGTTCTGGGAATTAGGACATAGACACCTTTGGGGGGGCCATTATTCTGCCTACCACTGCTTCTAGAAAGGAAAGTAGAATTAGGTATTACCTGGTTTCTCATGGGAAGCCCCTTTGCCTGGTGAAATCTGTTAAGGACCTACTCAGGCCTACCTCTTCCAGGAAGTCCTCCAGGCTGCTTCTGCCAATACTCCTCTCTCAATTCCTACAACATATGGTCTGACTGTGTAGTTTAATATTCATCATGTACAACTCTTGCCCTTTCATATGTGCTCACTTTGTCTCTCTGATGGCACTGTGGGCAACTTTAGGACCAAGGACTTCTGTGTCTTCCACAATCCCCAGCACAAATGGTGTTCAATTAAAACCCAGTGGCTAATTAAGGGTAGATCTGTCCAGTCCCCTAGCTCCTGACATAGGTTTCTCCAGCCACTCCATATTCTTTCCAAATCATTCTCTTGCCCAGAACTGGAAAAGGCAGGGTTGGGGTTAGAATGACCAGTTTGCCTTTGCTAAAGCTGACCACCCCAAATGAGGGGCTGAACCCCCAATCCTGGCCTCATTTACCCTATTTTCTATTCCAGTGGGTTTTATACTTCATTGTAGCAGTGGAACCATTCAAATGAAATCTAATGGGAAGCCTCAGTAGAGTAGACAGGCTACCTGTCACAGGGGTGGAAGAACCCGGAGGTGCCTTAACACCTCCTAGAGTTCTGAGCACTGAGACTGTAGCCCATGTCCAGGGGTTAAGGTGAGACTTCCCTCATTTGGTGGCTGTTCTCACCACCAGGGCCCACCCTGGGGATATGGTGTGTGTCAGAATCCCCCACCCCACAGGCTGCAGAGCGCTGACCACAGGCCTGGATGTGTCCTCTCCCCAGCTTTCCCCAGACACCACCACCCTTTGGAATGGCCAACAGGGGACCTTCCTACGGCCTGAGCCGGGAGGTGCAGCAGAAGATTGAGAAACAATATGATACGGACCTGGAGCAGATCCTGATCCAATGGATCACCACCCAGTGCCGCAAGGATGTGGGCCGGCCCCAGCCTGGGCGCGAGAACTTCCAGAACTGGCTCAAGGATGGCACGGTGAGAGCTGGGTGCCCCTGACCAGAAGTGCCAGGAGAGCAGGGCTGGGTCTGAGGGACCGGGGATTGTCTCAGCTGAAGAACGGAGGGCAGCCCCCTCCCAGCTTTTCTTGAGCCGGGATATCTTCATCGTGCAGAGGCCCCCTGCTTTCCTCCCTCCCGCCGAGGGAAGTGGGAGGGTGAACGTGCCTCCCTGCCGTGGAAGCCGTGTGTGACGGAAGGAAGAGGAGCTCTAAGGGGAGAGCTGGGGGAGGTGTGCTCTAGTTGGTAATCCTGGAATAGCACGGTTTACACTCTGGGCTCAGAGGCAGGCGGCTGGGCAGGAAGGGCCTGATGCTCACTCCAGGTAGAGTCAGAGCTGTCTTCAGGTAGGAGAGGCACCTCTGCGGTTCACTGTCTGTAGCGCCGAGGGTGGTACATTCTGATCTGTGGTAGGCAGGGCCTCACTTCTGCACACCTACTGTCCTCATCCAGGTGCTGTGTGAGCTCATTAATGGGCTGTACCCCGAGGGGCAGGCCCCAGTGAGGAAGATCCAGGCCTCCACCATGGCCTTCAAGCAAATGGAGCAGATCTCCCAGTTCCTGCAAGCAGCCGAGCGCTACGGCATCAACACCACTGACATCTTCCAGACTGTGGACCTCTGGGAAGGTGGGTCAGGGCCAGGGCACTGTCATCCAGAAGACCAGAGGCTGGGCTGGGCCATGTCCACCAGGGAGAAGGGGCAGGTTTCTGACACCTGAGGACAATGGGGTGTGTGTGTGTGTGTTTATGGAGGAGTTAGCCATATTGGGGGTTGGGTTGGAGAAGGGTAGGGAGACCAAGAGTAAAAGAATTAGGAAGCTGGGCCTGCTGACTTAGTGTTAGAGGTGGAAGCCTGCCATGCAGGACCCCAGACCCACTGAGGCCAACACACCCCCTCCCTCTTCCCAGGAAAGAACATGGCCTGTGTGCAGCGGACACTGATGAACCTGGGTGGGCTGGCGGTAGCCCAGAACAATGGGCTCTTCTCTGGAGATCCCAACTGGTTTCCCAAGTGAGTACTGCTGGGACAGCCCAGGCCCCGGGCCGGCGCGGTGATCTGCCCACTCCTGTCCCTAGGAAATGCCCTTTACAAAGCACTTTCCCATTCCTCGTCTCACTTAATCCTCACGCGTCTCCCGGGATGGCAAGGGACAGTCCCTTTTGAGAGATGAGGGGGTGGCTTCAGAGAGCTCAAGGCTCTCCAGGGCAGAGCTGGAACCAGCACTTAAGCCAAAGAAAGCCTGTGCTCTGTCCACGGAGGACATTTACTGGGGCAGCCTCCACCCTCCTAACCAATGCTCCCTTTCCACCCAGGAAATCCAAGGAGAACCCTCGGAACTTCTCAGACAACCAGCTGCAGGAGGGCAAGAATGTGATTGGGTTACAGATGGGGACCAACCGCGGGGCATCTCAGGCAGGCATGACCGGCTACGGGATGCCACGCCAGATCCTCTGATCCCACCCACAGCCCTGCCCCTGCCTGCCGTGAATGGTTAATATATATATATATGTATATATATATATATATATATATATATATATATATATATGTATATATATATATTTTAGCAGTGACATTCCCTGAGAGCCCCTGGAGCTCTCACGCTCCCCTCTGCCAGGGTGGGGGCCTGGCCTGTCTCCTCTGGGGTTGCCTGACGGTGGCCTCCCCACTGTGCTTACTAATACATTCCCTTCTCCAAATCCACCAAAACTGGACCAACTGGCCTCTCTTCCCCGGGACCAAAATTAGGTGGGCATCACCCCCTCTCCCCACCATACCTCTTCTCTTTCTCTCTGGTCTCTCTTCCCCTGAGCCCTGTGCCCTAATCCATTCCTCGGCTGGGAGTCAGGGATGCTGCCTAATGGCCTTCTCCCCCCAAGTACGCCTCGCCCACAGCTGTGGCTGCAGGGAGTTAATTTATAGGGAGGGGCCTGTGGCGGCCGCCCCCCCAGCCCCAGCTGGACTGCGTTCACCACACTTCTGAGGCAGCCTGCCCTGGCAGAGGCCTTCAGGCTTCTCATTTTCCGTTCCCCTCTCTGTGGCTAAGGGGTGGGGGTGAGGGGACCGGGGAGGGAAGGCTGCCCACCATGGGCTGGGGCTTGAAGAATCTGAGTTTGCTGATTTAAATAAAGAATCTCTGTCTTTTTTTGGATGGACTCTGGCTGTGTCTGGGGCCACTGAGTCCGCTGTTGGGAAGGGAGGAGTGTGGGGGAAGGGCGGTGACTGGCTCCAGGGAAGAGGGCTTTGAAATGAAAGGTTACACACATCTCCCCATCATCGATTTCCTTCCCATTCTTTTTCTCACTTGGTTTAGGGGTGGGGTTGAGAAGGGACAGGCCCTCCCAGCTGCCCTCGGGCTAGAAGCCAGGATGGCAGCATACGTGGGCAGGGTCCACAGGGAGGGGGGCCGGCACCTACCCAGGTGCTCCTGGCTGGGCCCCTCCCACAGCCAGAACAGTTCTCAGCCACTGCAGGAAGGTGCCCTGAGTCCTGGCAAGTGTCTGGGTGGGAGGCCCTCAGGCAGGCTTGATGCAAGGTGGCCTCTGGTGGCCAGACCAGTCTGGGGGCCACGGGTAGGGGTTGCGGTGGTGAGGATCTGGCGAGCTGGGGGATGAGTGAGCAGGAAGGAGTCGGTGGTCGTGGCTGGAGGCAGGAAGCCTTGTTGATCATCTCAGGCACTTGTGAGCTGCGTGCTGGTGAGAACCTAGCAGCATTCCTTCTGGATGGGTGGCCTTGGACCACAATAATCAATTTTGGGGTCAGGTTGTCCTGAGCTCCCAGCCCTGACCCAGGCATGAATGTTCCACCTGTAGTTTCCAACCTCACGGCCTTCCCATCCGACCCTGCGACTCCCTAGAGGCCCTGGGCCAGTCCCCCACTTCAGCTCCCACCCGCATCAGCCAGCCTGGCCTCCACTGTCCCTCTCCCCATGTCTACTTCAGTGTATCTCTATTTCCCGAGGATGGGAAAGCCACAACATTGTGCCTGAGGGTGACAAATTGTGCAGTGGTGGATAACAAGGGAGCTTCCATTCTCCTTTCTCCCACCCCACTGTGGTTCACTCTGCCAAGAAGCACCTACTGTGTGCCAGGCCCCATGCCGCTGCTGTACATTAGCCGTCAGCTCAGGGGCTCTCCGCCTTATCCGAGCCCCAGCCATGGGCGAGATGGTATTTGCTTGCCTGCTGTATTCCCTTGGGCTGTGGCACAGATAAGATAGGGTGCAGCCTATTTGCAAATTCCCAGGGGATTAGCTGTCACTCCACCCCGTTATCTCCCATTCAGGAAGCCTTCATGGAATGCCAGGGAGGAAGAGTGATGTCATTGCAGAGACAACATTGAATTCATTGATATTTAAACTAAAAAAACAAACCATTTGCACCCTTCTCTGATTTAACTATAGCTATGAATTATTGGCCACAGGCCTCACGGCTTTCTGGGACCGGCACACCACAGAGCCAAGACTGAGAACCACTGTCTTCTCCCAGCAGATTCCCATGTTAGTCCGCGAGGTGGATATTACTGTATTCTTTCCCTCATTTTGTTCCCAGATGAGCATACTGGGTCTCAGGACAAGAAACTCACCCAAAGCCACGTAAGGATTTAGTGGACGGACAGGGGTTTTGAACCCAGGTCACCCTGGCTGGGAGCTGGCTGAGACTGTGCTGCTTCAGCCGGACTGGATTTGAGAGGTGCTCAGCCACGGGGCTCACCTCCCTCCTTGCTGGAATCACCACCCACCAGCAAGCTCTGGGAGGCCCCTCCACGTCTCCCCTTAATCCACTTCGCTCCAGGTTCAGCGCCTTCCTTCTGGAAATGGCCTCCACTGACACCTCAACATTTTGTTTTGTTTTCTGTTTGCTTTACAGCATTTTGTTCCATCTGAGATCACAGTTTCATCCCTAATTTGGCCCCTCTCATCTCTCCTGGCACTCCCTCAGGCCCTGGAGCCCAGAATGGGTCCCAATCCTGGGAATAGAAGGAAAAGCTTCTCTGAGTGGCACCCCCTTTTCCTGCCATCTCCTAGCAACTCATTCCCCGTGGCTTTCCACACTGGTGTTCCCTAACACCCTGCGCCTGCAGGACGGTTCCTGCTGCCCCGAACAGTCTCCCCTTCCAGGTGTCACCGTGGCTACTTTCTCTCCTTCAGGTCTTTGTTCAAATGTCACCTTCCAGTTCAAACATACTGCCTTCCCTGGCCACCGTGTTTAAAATTGCACACTCCACTCTCAGCCTGCACCCCATCCTCCTTCCCTCCTTTCTCCTATCACTACGTGATACTCAATGTATTTTACTTATTTATTTTCTGTCTCCACCCACAGGATGTACACTCTGTAAGGGCAGGTTTGTGTTGGTTTTGTTGATGCAGAGTAGTGCCTGGCATGTTGTAGGTGCTGGATAAATATTTGTTGAATGAACGAATGAATGAGTGAATATCACACTGCCCTCATGCTCCTGAATCGCCTGGTCTGGTGCCCAGCCAGCCCAGGGTCCCAGCGACCCAGCCTGTCGTTGGATCTGAAATGAAACCAGTTTCCATTTCAGTTTCCAATGCTTCCTCATTTCCGGTCAGTTTCCAATGATTCCTCATTGTTCATTTCCCAAAAGTAAAAACCTGAGAAGCCGGTTCTCCCTATAGCCTGAGGAGTGGAGGTTGGGAAGGGGATGGAGGGTGGTTTGTGTGCTCCGGGCAAATGGATGGTGGTTGAGGATTTGGCAGAAAAAAAATGGGAAGAGGGCAGGAGGAAGAGGTAGGAGCCAGCATTGGTTCATTTACTCCTTGCCTTCAGCCTTGCAGTGGAAAAGTCACTGTGGAGGTAAAGGGAAAGTAGGCTTGGCCCATGGTGGCTGATGGGAAGGAGAGCTGGAGAAGGAAGGCAGGGAGGAGGAAGAGGAGGGGGAGGGGAGGGGAGGGGGAGGAGGGGAGGGGAAGGGGAGGAGGGGGAGGGGAGGAGGGAGAGGAGGAAGAGGGGTTCACAGTGTGGCTGACCTGTTGGGGAAAAGTATAGTTCTGTGCGGTCTGTTCATGTGCACTGAGTGTGCGTCCAGGTGTGTGAGAATTCACAGGGCCAGGGCTCAGGGGGTGCGGGTGGGAGGAGATGAAACTGTGACCATGTGTGGAGGCTGCCTGTGAGTATGTGTTTACCAAGGACTGGGGACTGGGGGTGCAGAGAGGTGTGTGTCGGGTGTGTGTAGGCAGAGCGTAAGCGTCTGAGCGTTTGTACATGGCTCCATGGAGAACAATATGTCCATTCCTGCCTGTGCAGCCCAGAGAGGCCTTTGAGAGCTTGGCAAAAAGCCCAAGGACCAGTGGAACAGGGAAAGGGCTGGACAGTAGGGCCCCAGGGAGGGAGCAATAAAGGGCCTGGGATTAAATTTGTTGAAGAGAAGGCTAAAAGTAAATTAGTAACGGTCTCCTTGTGAAGAAAGGAGTTTTAGTCCCAGTGGCTAGGGAGGTAGATTAAAAGACAATGCACTGAAGTTGCACCTAGAGACATTTAGGTTAAACAAGGAAAAAAGATCCTCTTGACTCTGAGGTGTTATTAGCCTCTGGATTCTCTTAAGGGTCAGGAGGAAGGTCTTCAATAATAGGACAAATCTCATCTTCTTAAGGTGGAAAATGAGCAATTCTGCTGGGAACACTCATATATATACCCATTTTTTCATTCATGTATTCATTTGTTCAACAATTATTGGGGTTCTACCCTATGCCAGGCCTTATGGGGGATATGAAGATTATTAATACATGATCTCTTTGCTCAAAAAGTACCTAGTCCTGTAGGGGAGGTAAAACATGGATAGGAGCCATGATAATTCAGAAAGCCAGTGATATGTGCTTTCAGAGAAATGCAAATAGGGCTCTTTGGGAGGATCACTTGCCAGCCTCCCGCAGCCCTGGATCATTTCTGGGGTGGAGGTTGGTGGTGATGTCATGGTGAGCTGAGGCTACGTGTCTCAGGGATCCTCTCCCCTGATCTGCTGGGGGGAGTGGGGCTGCTGGTTGGTGGGGGTGGGATTGCTCCTCCAGAAGAAGGAGTAGTCACTGGCTCTGTGGTCAGAGGTCAAGTTTCAGTGGGGAGGTGAAGGGGCTGTTCCTCTTCTGCCTGGAGTGGGGGTGGGCAAAGAAGTCTGAGTCAGGGTGAGAACCAGGGATTGGGTGGGGACAGATCAACATCACTGGGGGAGGGTAGGTGGGGAGTGGGTCACACAATCATCTCCCCAAACACTGGGGCTGCCACACCATTTCGCCCCGCTGTGGACAGGGCCCGAACTTTGAGTTGTGTTTCCATGAGAGAAATGTAGCTCGGCGCGGGGCTGAACCATCACGGTGATGATGACGACGATGATTCACCATTTTTCTGTTAGTCACTCTGCTGAGAGCTTTACCTGTATATTGTATTTGTTCTTCCATTTTTTCAAAAAATATTTATTGAGAACCTATTCAGGGCAAGGCATCTACTTACTGGGTGTTGGAGGATACAGAAGTCAACAAAACAAGTACAGTCTGTGCCCTCCTGGGAGGAGCTAGAAGAGCAGAGGGCCAATTATAATGTGATTTGTGGCGTGCTAAGGGGAGTCTAGGTGAGAACCCAGAGGAGAGGACTTAACCCAGCCTCACGGGGAGGGGCATCAGTGAAGATTTCTGGAAGGTCTGAACGGAGGATTTAAGGATAATTAGAAGCATAAGGGAGAGGCCAGTAGTGTTGAAGAGGACAGCAGTCTCCGGGTCTCCGCCGATCTGCAGCATGGGTGTGGGCTGGAGATGGGAATGTGCAGGGCTGGACAGTAGAATGGGTGTGTTTAGAGGCCGGAGGGATGGGTGCTGAGAAATGCACATCATCAGAGGGCCTTCAATGTCAATGAATAATTTTGTACCTTTCATTAAGTGCAGGGGAAGACATATTGAAGGATTTTAAGCAGGGGGATGAGGAGATGAGAGTTGGGTTTTAATTTAGCCGATTTCCTTAGGCTGCAGGGTAGAGAATGGCCTAGGGTTGGAGAAGACTAGTGAGTGAGGCAGGCCAACTCCAGGAGGTTACTGCAGTAGTCACAGAAGAAGCAAGAGTGGCCTGGGGGAGGAGGACCAGTGGGGATGGAAAGAAGAGACTGGATTTCAATATTGTTTAGTACTCTGACTGTGCAGAGTTGAAGAAGGGGGCGAGGGATCCAGAAAGAGGGGCTTCAGGATTCAGCCACTAAGCAAATGGTGTCTGTGGCTAGGATGGGAAATCCAGGAGAAGGGGCTTGACCACCACCACAGAATATTATTCTCTCCTATTTTACAGATGAGGAAACTGAGGCTAAGAGAGCAAGAGTAACTTGTAGAACCTACCTAGCAGGTGGCTGAACTGGGACTTAAAACTTGTGGCAGAAGAAGTCCAAGCTAATTGCTCACCCCATCGTGGAGCTCCCTGGCTTGGAGGCTGACCCTGGGGAAGGGTTCGGCCTGCAGCCAGCATGAACTGTGGTTTTTCTGTAGGTGGAGGCCAGGGCCACAGTGAGGAAAGGAGGGGTCTGGCTTAGGAAGAAGTGCAGGAAGTTCAGCTCTGCACCAGCCACCTCTCCAAGGCAAACGGAGATCTGGCAGCCACAGAAAGGAACTAAGAGACCCTGAGGCCCAGCCCCTGATCTTGCAACTTGGGGTTTCTGTCCTGAAGGCCCCCTGACTTTCTGGAGCCCTCTGACAGCCTACCATGTCCCTCCAGCCATAAAAACTACCACAGCCCCCAGGACGGTATCTGAGAGCTGTATTTTCAAGGCACTTCCATATCTATGAATTCCAGGGAGACTTGTCACCTCTTGGGAAGGCTTGAATATTTTTATACCCTTTGGGGAGAAGAGAGAAACTGAAACCGAGAGACTGAAAGTGATGGGCCATGGTCCCAGGGATCTTGAGAGTAGAAAGCACACCCTATGTGTCTTTAGACGGCTCATGGTTCTCAGAACATTAGTAGCAGGCCCAAGAGGAGCTCAGCCCAAGTTCATGGTTTTGAATTGGTTCTGCATGTACTAGAATCCAGGTCTCTGGACTCCTGGTCAGTCGCCAGGTGTTGAAAATACCCATGGCAAGCATCCCTGGGGATGGGCTGACTGTAGGCCCCATCCTGTATTTTCCCCCAACCCAGCTACCCTCTAAGACTTGGAGCATTGGAATCCCCTGGGGTACTGGTTAGAAATGCAGATTCTAGTTAGTCCTATTAGACCTATTAGGCCGGGAATCTGTGGTGGAGGTGATGGGGGTGGTGTCTTGAATTTGCATTTCAAACTGGCTTCCCCCATAATTCTTAGGCGGCAACACTGTCCTAGGGGATTTGGAGAAAGAAGTTTCTCCAACCAGAAAACTGAGGTCTGAGCCAGCCCTGGCTGTGCCTTGAACGGGAGTTGTCCCCACCCCACCCCACCCCCCCACCACGCTGTACTGTTTGGCGACTGTGGCTGGGTTGCCGGGGGAACCAGGCTGTGTAACTTCCTGGCTTGGGTGGTTTTCCCCTCCTTGGCCTTATCTCAGCATCCGCCACCCAGTCCAGGGCCGTGCTGGTCACGTAGGAGGGGAAGCTGGTGCCAGGTGTGTGGAGACGTGTGCAGGGCACCAGGGCGACACTGGCCCAAGGACCTGGGGCGGTCAGGAGGGTGATGAGATTTTGAAGAAGAAGTAGGGGAGGCTGCAGATTTGTGGATGACTTTCTCCTTGGCCTGAGGGTTATCTGCCCAGTGGGAATGTGGCCAGGTAGGGAGGTTGAGGAAATGGGGATGTATGACCAGCATGCGGCTCTCTCTGCCACGGCTCTGGAGGTTCATCTCCTCCTCCCGTGGGTGGGGGCACCAGTATCAGAGGGTGATGTTGCCCTTCTGGCCTGTGCCCTCTCGTCTTTCCCTCCTTCCCCCATCGAGACGCAGGGCCTCCAGCCAGGCACAAGCCTCACCCTGTAGTCCCCACTTCCACTCCCACCCTAACCATCTTCCTCCCCCGGTTCCACTCCACCCCAACTCTTTCCCTCGTGCTCACAATCTCTCTCCTTGGCCCCAGATTTCTTCTTGTTCCTCAGACTCTCTTCCCCATCCCTGTCCCTTGCCTAGTCTCTCAGGTTGTAGCAGGAAGGCTCTACAGTTTTGAAGAATGGGAAAGAGAAAGAGAGCTTGGAAGAAAGCAGGAAGGCAGCAAATTCCTGGAGGAAAATAATTCATGCATTTAAGTATTTATTTATGTTTTAAGCTATACTTTGTTGTAGAGAGACTTGAGGCAATTTTGATAGTTCAAGTATTCCAGGAAGAAGGGGGTTGTGAAACAGTCTCTCAGGCATCCTTTGCAACTTAGAGGATTTACAGTCTGATTCCTGGTCGTGTTTATACGACACTGAGGACAAAAGACATTCTTCCCACCCCCCCCCAGTATCTCCCTGCTCTGTGGGAAGGAACAGGGAAGAAAACCACCAGGCACTATGCAAACTGATTTTCCAGCCTGGTCTGCTCTTCCCAGTGCCTCTCTTTTGGGCTATTACCCACCGACACAGATGAGGAAACAAGGCCCAGGTGGTTAGGCGGTTCACCTAAGGTCTCTCAGCTGTAAGTAACGGCGCCAGGGGTCAAAGTCTTTTGGTCTGGCTCCAAAATCAGTCACTACTTTCCTTCTTCACTGCACTGCCCCAGGAGCACAAGTCCTGGGAGAGCACCTTCCAGGCTGCCTTAGATAGAATTGTGGGCTCTGAACAGTCTAGGAAACGATGATTTACTGAGACCTGAAGGGCATCCTAGAGTTCCCATCATGGGCAGGTGTCACCCCTAAGATGGGAGTAGAAGCTGCCCAAGGAGGTGGGTCCAGAGGAAGGAGCTGGGGCCTCTATCCTGGAGAACTGCCAGGATGTGTATATACAGCAAAGGAGTTCAGAGAAAACAGGAGTGCAATAGACCACCACTAACCCACAACTGCATGCACTTAACACAAAGTCTTCTATGGGAATGTGGAAGCCCCATCTTTTTGCCCATTGTCCATGTGGGGCCCTGCTCCCCCCAGGCCACATCCAGACTCCACAACTCTGATCCCTGTTCCTAAATGCATATCAGAGAGAGAGGGAGAGAGAGAGAAAGGGAATCAGAGTCTCCTTTCTCATGCTCTTAGGAGACATGCTCTAGTGAGAGGCCAGAGTTTTCACTTTAACCAAATGGCTCCTCTGGGTCCTGTCTCCCAGGCTCCTCCCATTTAAATGTGCTTGTTCATCACAGAGTCAAAATTCCTATCCCTCCTGCCTCAGCCAATGTGGGGAGCATCTCAGGAGAACAGCAGGGTGAGGCCTGCCTGACACAGCGCCCCAAGGCCCGGTAGGGTGAGGAGGAGCTTCGGGACCCAGCCCAGCCCCTGGGCTCTGCTCCAGCTCCGAGGCACCCAGCAACTCTCCGGGATCTGGGCTCCTGGCTCCTGGCCAGCAATCCTGGGTTTACTCTGAGACTTCTCTGGGAGTGGCGACTTGGTAGGAAGGGTCAGGCAGCCGGAGGTGGAGTTAGGGTTAGGCAGATAATCTGGACCTGCCCTCTTCCTCAGGCGGCAGCAGCCAGACTCTTAAACCTCCCCCGTTGTTCTCATGTTCTCATCCCTCGGCTTGCTAGGCAATGAGAATGCTGAAAATGGGGCAGAGCACAGGAGGAGAGTGAAATGAGAGCTTAAGGATTGGGCTAGAAGGAGGAAGCCCCCAAAGATGCACAGCAAGTAGAAAAGACAGGAAGACAAGGAAGGGCACAGGGGAGAAGGTGGAACAGGACGGTGAGGGGAGGAGTGGGCTGAGCCTGGCTGAGGTCAGGAGGTGAGAGCAAGGGCAATCCGCCCCACACCCATCGGACACGGCTGGGCAATTGAGCCAATTGCTGAGAAGGGAAAGGTTGCCTCCCCACTTCTCGGAGGTGGAACTGGGTTTTGTGAGGCCTGAAGCTTATACAATTTTGGAAGCTCCTTTTAAGAAAAACAAAACAAAATTAATTACAGGAGTAAACATTTAACTAGAATAATGTCACAACAAATTATACATTAAAAAAAAAATCTGGCAGGGATTTGCCTGGTGGTCCAGTGGTTAAGACTCCGTGCTTCCACTGCAGGGGGCAAGGGTTCCATCCCTGGTTGGGAAACTAAGATCCCACGTGCCGTGCGGTGTGGCAGAAAAATTAAAAAAATAAAAATCTGGCAAATACTATAAACATCATAACATCTGGAAGAGTGACATAAGATTCATATGAATTCACTGCCTGAAACAAGTCTAAAATAGTTTTCGCCCTTACCTTTTTTTTGGCAGCTTATTCTTTGTCTCTTCACATGATAAAGATTTTATAATATTACCTTATATGGAGAACAGAACAATAATTCAGTTTTTTTACTCTGGCATGATTTTGATCAACACTTTTATTATTGATAGATTAGAATGTTTCATTTCACAGCTTCTTGTATCAATTTTTTGATTGTTGTCAAATTTGGGAAAAATCTCTGAAATTTCTCTCTTATATGAGTTGTAGAATTTCAGGAGATTGTCCAGTGATTAATCTTTTTTTTTTTTTTTTTTTTTAGACTGTGCCGGGTCTTAGTTGCGGCACACAGGATCTTCGTTGCGCCATGCGGACTCTTAGTTGCGGCTTGCACGTGGGATCTAGTTGCCTGACCAGGGATCGAAACTGGGCCGCCTGCATTGGGAGTATGGAGTCTTACCCCCTGGACCACCAGGGAAGTCCTTTAGTAATTAATCTTAAGTGTTCTTTGAGTTCATGACACTCATTTACCCGATTGTCATAAGTCCTCATTTTAGTGTACTAATGTGAGTTTTATGCAATCTCCATCAGTGTCAATCTTTTATATCAAATCAACAAGAAATGTAATATTTCCCCAATGTATTCATACAATTTTCTTCCCCTTGTTAGTTGGATTATTAAACAATCCAAGTGCTTGTTTATTCTGTTCAAAATTTGTCTATTCCTCTTATTGAATTACCTTTTCTGGTAATCTGAAAATTTTTGTTTCAATTTGCTTCTCAATTTCAAAATAATTTCTACTGATTCATGGTTCATTTTTATTATTTGTGTTTCATAAACCCATTAATATCTTTTATTGAAATATAATTGACATATAACATTGTATTAGTTTCAGGTGTACAATACAATGATTCAATATTTGTATATATTGTGAAATGATCACCACAATAATTTATCACCACACAGTGTTTTTCTTATGATGAAAACTTTTAAGATCTACTCTCTTAGCAACTTTCAAATATACAATACAGTATTACTAACTACAGTCACCATGCTGTGCATTATATCCCCAGGACTTTTGAATTTAATTTAATTTAATTTATTATTATTTTTTTTAATATTTTGGCTGTGCTGCATGGCATATGGCATCTTAGTTCCCCATCCAGGGATTGAACCTGCACCCCCTGCAGTGGAAGCATGGAGTCTTAACCACCAGACTGCCAGGGAAGTCCCGGGACTTATTTATTTTAAAACTAGAAATTTGTGCTTTTTGACCCCCTGCCCTGCCTCTGGCAATCACCAGTATGTTCTCTGTACCTATGAGTTCTTTTTGTAGATTCCACATATAAGTGATATCACACAGTATTTGTCTTTCTCTATTTGACTTATTTTACTTACCATAATGCCCTCAAGGGCCATCCATGTTGTTGCAGATAGAAAGATTTCAGTCTTTTTCATAACTAAATAATATTCCATTGTATATATACACCACATTTCCTTTATCCATTGATGGACATTTAGATTCCTTCCATGTCTTGGCTATTGCTGCGGGGAATATGGGGTGCATATATCTTTTTGAGTAGTGTTTTTGTTTCTTTTGAATAAATACCCAGAAGTGGAATTGCTGGATCATATGGTAGTTCTATTTTTAATTTTTTTTAAATAAATTTATTTCATTTATTTTATTTTTGGCTGCGTTGGGTCTTCGTTGCTGCGTGTGGGCTTTCTCTATTTGCTGCGAGCGGGGGCTACTCTTGGTTGAGGTGCGTGGGCTTCTCATCGTGGTGGCTTCTCTTGTTGCAGAGCACGGGCTCTAGGCGCACGGGCTTCAGTAATTGTGGCTCGTGGGCTCTAGAGCACAGGCTCAGTTGTTGTGGCGCATGGGCTTAGCTGCTCCGCGGCATGTGGGATCTTCCCGAACCAGGGCTCAAACCCGTGTCCCCTGCATTGGCAGGTGGATTCTTAACCACTGCACCACCAGGGAAGCCCTATTTTTAATTTTTTGAGGAACCTTCATACTGCTTTCCATAGAGACTGCACCAGTTTACATTCCCACCAACAGTGCACAGGGATTCCCCTTTCTGCACATCCTCGCCAATACTTGTTATTTCCTGTCTTTCTGATAATAGCCATTCTAACAATTATGAGGTGATAGCTCATTGTGGTTTTGATTTGCATTTTCCTGATGATTAGTGATGTTGAGCATCTTTTCATGTACCTGTTGGCTATATGTATGTCTTCTCTGGAAAAATCTCTATTCAGATCCTCTATCCATTTTTCAATTTTTTTTTTTTTTTGGCTGTTGAGTTGTATGAGTTCTTTACACACTTTGAATATTTACCCTCATCAGATATATGATTTGCAAATATTTTCTCCCATTTGGTAGGTTGCCTTTTCCTTTTGTTGATGGTTTCCTTTGCTGTGTGGAATAAACGCGTTAATTTTTAAGTAAATTTTCTGTCCTTTATTACATACTTGTAAAGTTGACAGAAGAAGAAAATGTACTCTTTCTTTCTGGCTGCGTTGGGTCTTCATTGCTGAGTGCGGGTTTTCTCTGGTTGTGGCGAGCAGGGTCTATTCTTCGTTGTGGAGCGCGGGCTTCTCATCGTGGTGGCTTCTCTTGTTGTGGAGCACGGGCTCTACGTGTGCGGGCTTCAGTAGTTGTGGCTTGTGGGCTCTAGGTGCGCAGGCTTCAGTAGTTGTGGCACACGGGCTCGGTAGTTGTGGCTCGCGGGCTCTAGAGTGCAGGCTCAGTAGTTGTGGCTCACAGGCTTAGTTGCTCCGCGGCATGTGGGATCTTCCCAGACCAGGGCTCGAACCCGTGTCCCCTGAATTGGCAGGTGGATTCTTAACCACTACACCACCAGGGAAGTCCGTATTATTTAAATTTTTAAAGACACTTTCCAAAAAGCAGTTTAGAAAGGCATATGTAAGTTGTTTCAACTTCTTGAGAATATATTATAGATCATTAAAATATCACTGTTGTGTAGCAAGGTGTGGGAGGCAGAACAGTGCACCACCTCCCCTCCTGCGAATGTCCACCTCTTAATTCCCAGAACTGTGAATATTTACCTACAGGCAAAAGGGACTCTGCAGATATGGTTCGATTAGGGACCCTGAGATGGGGAGATCATCTTGGATTATCCAGGTGGACCCAACCTAATCACAAGTCTAAAACTCAGGGAATCTTTCCCAGAACGAGATGCAACTAGGGTGGAGTGCTCAGAGAGATGCAATGTTACTGTTTTTTTTTTTTTTTTTTTAATTTTTAAATTTATTTATTTATTTAGCTGCACTGGGTTTTAGTTGTGGCATGAGGGATCTTTGTTGCTGCGAGCGGGATCTTCGTTGCAGCATGGGAGATCTATATCCCTGATCAGGATGTAACCCAGGCCGCCTGCATTGGGAGAGCGGAGTCTTAACCACTGGACCACCAGGGAAATCCCACAATGTTACTGGCTTTAAAGATGGAGGAAGGGGGTCATGAGCCAAGGAACATGAGTGGCCTCTAGAAACTAGATAAAGGATTCAGCCTAGAGCCTTAGTAAGGAATGCAACCCTGCCGACACCTGGTTTTTACCCAGTAAGACCCTTGTTGAACTCCAGAATTGTAAGATAATAACTTTATGTTGTTTTAAACCACTAAGTTTGTGGTAAGTTGCTGCAGCAGTGGTAGAAAACTAATACACAAGGCTTAAGTAGTTTTTAAATGGAAAGACCATCTCATTATACCTAGAAAAATCCAAGTAAGCATGTGTGTTTAAAATTATCTAGGAGAAGAAGTCAAAAAGAAAACCTATCACTGTTGGAAAAACAGAAGTAGTCAATGAGTTTAGGTCCTTTGAAGGCAGCTTTTTTTCTCTGATGAGATGCATACTGTGTTTATAATTACATATGTTGCATCAGTGCGTCTCTTCCAGGCCAGAGAGAACTTCAGTTTGAACAGGTCTTGATGAGAACAGAATACTCACTTACAGTTTTACATAACAGAGGCTTAGAATCTTTTCACAGAGGGACTTCTGGCTTTGTTCATTTCAAACCTTGTTTTTCCTCCACTGTGCAAATACGCTTGGTGTGAGCATCGTAGCACATATTCCCATGGAGATTATGGCCAGTCTTTCCTGTCCTGACATCAGGTGAGGTGGCATAGTGGCTTGGTGGAAGGAGTGTTCCAGGCAGCCGTTCCTCCACCTGGACAGCTGGCAGTAACTTAACAATCTGTGTAAGTGGTGGAGAACCACACAAACCTGTATCATTAAATCCAAAGTAACATGTATCCTTAACTCAGCTTACTTTTTTTTTCGGCCGTGCCGCGCAGCATGCAGGATCTTAGTTCCCTGAACAGGAATCAAACCTGTGCCCCGTGCAGTAGAAGCGCGGAGTCCTAACCACTGGACCACCAGGGAATTCCCTCAACTTACTTTTTCAAGGGGCTCATGCAAAATGGGAGGCCGGAAGCTTAAGCACTGATAGCTTTGAGGTAAATTCAAACAAAAGCCTGGGAAGCAATTCCCTTACCCTGCATTTGGTCATCCCCCTCCTTTCTGCCTCAACCTCACACCTTTCCTTCAGAGAGGCAGCCTGAGTTGAGAAAAGAACACTAACTTTTGAGTTTGGACAGTTATCTCTCTTGGTCTCAGTTTCTTCTTTGGTGATGCAGATAATAACTACCCCATAGAGTTGTGGCTGTGAGAACTGGGTGGAAAACATAGGGGAAGCATCCAATCCACAGGGGACTGGTTACTTCATCTTCCCTCCTCTCTGGGCTGCAACGAAGAGGCTGGGGAAGGAAGGGTGCCAGGAACAGAAAAGCCCTTCCCTCATTCTCAAGCCGGGAGGATCGTGCCAGCACCTGTAGGGTAGCTACCCTGGCTTCTCCCTCCCTCTGATCCCACCTCCATCACTTTCTGCCCGCCCCACCCCCTAACTTGTCCTTCTGAGGATCCCAAAGGAGATAAGGCTGGAAAATCCAGGGAAGGAATGTGAAGCTTGCGGGAGTTAAGCCCTTTTAAAAACAACTGGAGGTGACCTGGTCTCCCTTCCCCCACTCCCCTGGAGCTTGTAAACAGCCCTCAACCACCCTAGCTCTGCAGCTGATCTTTCAGCCCTGAGTATGTCAGAGGAGGCAGTGACTGGCTTTACAACACAAAAGTCAGGTTGGAGTAAGCCCCAGAAAGGTGGGCTGTGGAGGGAGGTTTGGGCGTGGGAAAGTAGCTCAGAACTGCAGTCACCACTTCTTTTTGGTCTAAGAGTTCAGTTTATCAGCACTGGAGAAAAAAACAAAAGGAGTTGGTCTTGTGGGAAGGCTTTGTGAGGCTTGGAGCAGGCACAGCTGTGGGGTGGGGTAAGTCCAATCTTGTCCGTGCAGGTTGGGAGGTATAGGTGCCAAACCAAATTGGGAAAATCATAAAACTCCTGAAAAGCTTTCCAGAACAGTACATACAAACTGGGAAGCATTAAAAGGCAGGTTCCCTAAAGCCAGGTCCATAGATTTCGATTCAGATACTCTAGTAGGGTCTACATTTCATTTTTAATAAACTCTCCTAGGCGATTCGGAGCTGGAGGTCTGAGGCCCACATTTTAAGGAACTGCTCCTGAAACTACATACACATCCTCACTGCTGGAAGTTCCTTCTTTGGTCTAACCAGACTCTCTGCTGCTGTGAAACTTGTTTCGTCTGATCCTGCTTGCTTCTCTGCAGACTAAATTCTCATCAGGGTTTGGCTTGGCCCCTCACAGGCACTGGGGCAACGGTTACCATGGTAACCTAGATGGGGTGTAGGGGAAAAACCGTGACCCTGGGCCTGGCTCCTGGAGTGGCTGCCAGCAAGTCAGACCCCCCTGGGCCCATGCTAGGACCTTGACGGTTTGGGTCCTGACCCAAGAGTTCAGCCAAAGCAAAGTGAAGAGCGGGGCGCGCCAGGGCGGGTCAGTCTTTCAGAGCCAGTTCCCGCTCGAGCGCCGGCGGGAATGGTCAGAGGGTGGGGCTCGTGTTCCTAAAGCCACAGCGCGCCGCGTCTACCAGCCAGAGCGGATCAGAGCGGAGGGGCGGGGGCGGGGCCGGGGCCGGGCGGGGGCGGGGCCCGGGCCAGAGAATGCGGGCTCTTGGTTACTATGGTAACGCGTTAACACTTAGCTTCGGTGGTGCAGTGGGTGGCGGAAGCGGTGGAGGCGCGGAGTTAGAGAGTGCGGCTGAGATGGTGAGGTCCCGGGTGTGGAGGAGAACCTCGGATGGGGGCCTCGTATTTCCTCAATTGGATTGGGGTTCTAATCTGCGAAAGTGGGCATCTGGGAGACAGAAGTTGGGTCTGGGGTCAGGAAGGCCCAGGAGCGGGGATGACACCCCTGGAAGAGGCAAGGGAAGTCCTGAGGGGGGTCCAAAAGAGAAATTAGGGGTGGGGTCAATAGCGATTGGAAATGTGATCCGGTGCTGAGCAGAGGCAGTGGGGAGAAGGGCTGTCCCAACCTTCTTCCCCCTCCTATCGGTCTGGGGCCTCCATGGGCTGGGGATTGTGGGATGTGATGTGGGAGAAAACCATTGGTGAGGAGGCCAGATAACAGGTTATGGTACGCATTCTGCCTCTGACCAGCAGGGTGACAATGTGTAAGTCACCTAATGTCCTGAGCCTAAGTTTTGTCTTCTGTTACTGGGGCTCTGGGTCACTCGTAGGTACTCAACAAACATTTGCAAATGAATGAATGAATGAATGAAGAGGGTACCAGATTTGAAAGTCCCTGGAGAGGGATTGGGACTGTCTAGCAGGTCTGGGGTTTCCCAGGATGGAGAGGACAAGGGTCATGAGGGTTGAAAGGGCAGCGGGCCTGGGAGGAGGTATGAAGGAGATGTCTGGGATTCCCATGAGGACGGTGTGGTCCCTGAGGAATAAGTGAGAGGGGCAGAGGATAGGTGTTGGAGCCTTGGGTTACTGGAAATAACCTTAGAATTTCTGGGTGCACACCCGGTGGCAAAGGAGTCTGTGATGTACCTGTGGACACACTTCATGCTCAGAGGTCACGCTGCTTTTCTGGGGCTCAGTGGTTTAAATTCAGGGTCCCCAAGTCAGGATTTCAAGAAGAGCCTTGTTAATTATAAAAGAAACAAATCTCCCACAAAGAGCACTTACGCATTTTACGATGCATATTTATCGCCAGCTCTCCTGGGTGATTTACAGGCCCAGTGCTGTGTGTCTGTCTCTGAGGGCCTAGCATCACACTTGGCATCTAAGGCACACAGTAGATGTTAGTTCTCTTTTTCTCCTGTTTCAAAAATGTCATATTTCCGAGTCCGAATTAATCAGCGAGTTGCACCTGGGCTAGACTTGTGGGCTTTGGCTCATGCAAATCAGGGATTCCCCACCCAAGGGCCACTCAGGAAGGGGTTTTGGTCTGTTGACTGAGCCCTTCTGAAGTCCCTTGGACAGGACTGGACATATGGGCACCTTTGAGAAGCAATGGGTCAAGTTAATGATCTCTGCCCTTCTGTGACACCAAGAGTGTGTGTGTGTGTGTGTGTGTGTGTGTGTGTGTGTGTGTATGGTGCTACTAGCTTTTGAGAGTGTTTGGAGGAGTGGGGAGGGGTGATAGTTGGGGGGAGGGTCACAATTAGGCAGACCTCCAGGATTCTTACAAAAACAATGAATAATATCCCCCAGAAGGAGGGACAGGGCCTCAGTACTGAGTAGGATGTCATCTTCAAGTGGTACTCCACAGATGGCCAACCTAGTCTTATTTGAAGAAAGAGGTGACCCAAATGTATCGCTCAGTGGAAGGTAAGGTGCCTGGTTCATGGGCATCCCCACCCTCTTAGTAACCAAAGTCTAAAGAAAGGAGGTAGAATCAGGCTAAGAGCTCAAAGCCTGAATTTGCCAGCCTGTGGTGAACCTATATGCAAAAGAGACACCAGATCCCAGAGTGGAGAGGACATCCAGGAAAGGACAAGCCTTTGTCTTTGTTCAGTTGACAGGTGTTACAGTTATGTCCTGGAAACTCCACACTGCCCTGTTCCAGCCCTGTTCGAGATCTGTCTTGTCGGATTTGAGCTGAACATCCCGGGTCTTGGGACATCTGGCACTGCAGCTTTTTAAGGGCTGCACTCTCTGTGTTCAGAGTCAGGGCACCAGGTCCACTGCTTTGTTTTGTAGTCAAATAAAAATAGTTCCCCCCTCCCCCTGCCCCAGTCATAAAGAGAGTTACCTACTCAGTGCAGAACATTATTCAGTACAAGGAACACCTTAAGATGCTAATACTCACCTGAAATTACTGTTAAACATTCTTGTGAACTTTCTTTTAGTAACACATTCTGGGTGCCTACCCTTCATATGAACATTTTTACTGCTGTACTTGCATGTTTCTTATAATCTGCTTTCTTTAACACTTAATATGGGGACTTCCCTGGTGGTCCAGTGGTTAAGAATCGGTCTTGCAATGCAGGAGATGCCGGTTCAATCCCTGGTTGGGGAACTAAGATCCCACATGCCGCGGGGCAGCTAAGCCCACGCGCCACAATTAGTGAGCCTGCGTGCCACAAGGAAAGATCCCACATGCGGCAACTAAGACCCGATGCAGCCAGTAAATAAATATTAAACAAAAAAAGAATTGAAAGCAGGGACTAGAACATATATATATATATATATATATATATATATAAACTTAATATGTTAGGGAGATCATCCTGTATCTACAATGGAGTGAAAATCATCTTCTGAATGACCAGCTAATCTTTCTGCATCAGTCTCTCCCAGATCCCCCAGCAATGGCTGAATTCTTGTAAACCTGGGATAGAATGGTATTTGAAGAGACAGGGAGTCAGCTAGGTCACCAAAAAGAAAATATCAAGGCAGAGCTGGCATCTTTTTCTGTCCCCGTCCTCATCTTTGCCAATCATCCTTGTCTCCTCAGCGGTCTTTCCTTACCTTCAAGAGCTGCCTTGGGACTTCCTTGGTGGCGCAGTGGTTGAGAATCCGCCTGCCAATGCAGGGGACACGGGTTTGAGCCCCGGTCTGGGAAGATCCCACATGCCACAGAGCAACTAAGTCCGTGGGCCGCAACTACTGAGCCTGTGCTCTAGAGCCCACGAGCCACAACTACTGAGCCCGTGTGCCACAACTACTGAAGCCCACGTGCCTAGAGCCCATGCTCCACAGCAAGAGAAGCCACTGCAATGAGAAGCCCGTGCACTGCAAGGAAGAGTAGCCCCTGCTCGCCACAACTAGAGAAAGCCCGTGTGCAGCAGCGAAGACCCAGTGCAGCCAATAATAAATAAATAAAAATAAATAAATAAAAAAGAGCTGCCTTCCCCCAGGGAAGACTAGCCGGCTTCTCTCTAGGTATGGCTCAGCTTCTTGGGGATATTTATTTGGTCATGCAAGAAATAAAACCAGCCCTTCACCTCCTGAAACAACCTCTTGGCTATTGCCTCTAGCCCAGAGGGATCTAACTTTCCATTTCTGCTTGGTTCTTCATTTTTTTCTAGTGCTTTTACACAGTGACCTCCCTAATCCTTCTTGTTGCTTTTGGCAAGACTGGTTATTCTAACCCTGGTGTAAGGCTTGTGGCTTCAAAGTCAGCATTTCCCCAATAAGGGTTTTCAGCCACCCAACCCCAGAGCTCAGGGCTTCCTTCTGCTCTGCCCAGTGGCCGCTTTTCTGTGGTCATCATCTGTTTTCCTTCCTATGTTCTGACTTCGAGGCTCAGGCAGTCGGGTATCTCTTGTGCGACTTCCTTTTGACCTGGGTATCAAGAGCATAGGAGAGAAGCGATGCAGTCCCAGCCCTGGAGGAACCTACAGTCTGGTGGACACCCAAGGCCAAGGGAAAAGCTTGCAGGAGCCCTTGAAAAGGAACAGGAAAACAAATGCAAAACAACAATAATGCTTTCCATCTGTGCTCCAAAGCCCTTTCTCATACATTATTTTCCACAGTGCAGAGCACATACGTGATATGGAAAATGTGGAGTGGTGGCATACTTGGGAAAGGCTTCCGTCTCAATCTGGTCTGCAGCCCCCAAGAGGTCGTCTTGTTTGGCTTCATTCATTCATTCTTCCCCAAATACATATCGAGCTCCTACTACATGCCAGGCACCTTTCCCCTTAGCTGTCTACAGAATTCACACCATCTCTCATGTTCCATTGCCCTCCATCTTTTCTGGTTATTCCCAATGCTTTGCCTCAATCCCACCTATAGTGGTTTCTATTCATTTCCTCTTATTCTATTTTTGGTGGAAAGGGGAGCTGTTGCTTCCCAGTTACCATATAATAACCCTTCAGAGTCTGTTCTTAGGCATCCTTGGGGCTGCTGTATTTACCTCTTAATAAAGCCGAGCTTCTCTGCTCTACTGTATGGGTGCTGACTGAGGCTGTAAAGGGAGGCGCCTTCTGTAAGCCTGTTGCTGGCTGTGCCAGGCTGGGAGGGAAAGGGTGCGCACAGCAGTGCTCGTTGTATGGAACAGAGCCAGCTGGAGAATAAGTGCCCGATGTAGTGTGAAAACCTGATACAGGTGGAACAGGTGCTGCCGGGGTGGGAGGGTGTCTGTGTGGTCATGGCAGATCAGAGGGAACTTTCAAAACGCGCTGTCCAGTGTTTAGTGACCTGAAATGCATCTCCCCGTTCACCCTGTCCTCCTGACAGCTGCTCATTCCCCGGCTTGGTAGACCCGACGTGTCCAGCCCATTCCCCCGAGGTGTCCCAGCTCAGAGAACTGCGGGAGATGTGGGCTCCTCCAGAGTGAGATTTGAATCAGCTTTAGATTAAGCCTGGAGCTGTCCTGCAGTCCTCATAGAAACTGCCTCCTGGAGATAGACTTCTCCTCTTGGGTGTGAGCTGAAGCTGGACTGACCTTGGGGAAAGGAGGTTGTATCAGTCAGGGTTCTTGGTTATAAGCAACAGAGCCAGAACTCGAATTTAAGGCGAAGGGAATGTATGGAGAGGATTTTGGAGCACGCACAGACTTCACACCAATGCTGGGCAAGTAGGCTTGGAAAATGAGAACAGAGGAGGCACTGCAGCCAGAACCTAGGCCTAAATCACAATCCAGAAATGGTCTGGCAAAGACCCTCGATGCACTGTTGCACCTCCAGCACTGGCAGCTTTATTGTGGGCAGCTGCCGCTGGTTCCCTTATCGGCATTGCCCCAGACACGGGGTGTGGCTGTCTTTGTCAGAAGGGGTTTCCATGTTCTCCTTCTTGCATCACTAGTTCCCTATTTATTGTCAGGCTTGGGGCATCTGATGGCTCAGCCTAGGGGTCCTTTGCCCAGGCTTGGAAGGCAAACATCTGGTGTTTTCAGCTTCTACATTCAGGGATGATCCTTGTCTCTCTCACCTCATTAGATGGGGAACTCCCCAAATCTAGAAAGTACTGGATGGTTAAAAACTGACTAATGCACATTAAAGGGGTCCTGGGAGTGAAAGAGCATCATGGTGTATGCTGTGAACCGGTCTGCCTAACTGTAGCTGGCAGCTGTTAATACACTGAAGTGTATCAGGCACCAACCACCCGCCAGCAGTGGGCGAAGTGCTTTTCCATCCTGAGTGTCCTCAGGTCCCCAGCGCAACCTTGTGAGATGGTGGGGACATGAAGGAGGTCAAATAGTAGTGTCAGTTGTGAAGGGGGTTTGGCGCTCGGGCTGAGGAGGTTGGAGGTGAAGAGGACACTACATATCTGGGCAGGAAAGCCCACGTGGCCTCACAAGACTGTGCTTGTGGGAGACTAGAACCGAGCTGACACTGAGGTCATCCTCCTGCCATCCTGTGTCCTTTCTCCTTCCTTCTCCGCCGCACGGTGTCTTGGCCTTCTTTAGCCGGGGACCCTCAGGAGTCCTCCTCCTCACTGAGCTGGTGTGCCAGGCCCTGCTCCTGTGGGGTGTCCCCTACGTTTCAGGGCTTACCCAGGTGCTTTCCCACGTGCCCATCCAACGTCCCCCCAGCACGGGCTGGCGAAGTGTCTACCTTGCCCGGGGTCCAGATGGCACTCAGTACTGATGACCGCACTTCTCTGCCTCTCCCTGCAGCCGTTAAGCACAGCTGGCGTCCTGAGCTCCTCCTCTACCACTTCCAGCAGGTCAAGGAACAGGCCTTGCTATCGGACCAAAGCCCTGAACTCCGAGGTGGATGAGAGCCTCTTCGGAGCTATCAAGGTAACCCTCACCCAGCCCCTCCAGGGAGCTGCCACTTGGAGGCAGTGACCCAAACTAGCGTTGCTCAGGACAATGCTAGCTCTGGGCAGGCCACCCCCCTCCCAGGTGATTCTCAGACTGAAGACAGGGAGGGGTTCTGAGGTTCGAGTGCACGAGCTCGGACGCCTAGTGGGGCCCAAGCAAACAGGGCACCTGGCTTCCTCCACCATGAAATCCTTACGTCTTCACAGCATTTAAAAAGCTGTTATAACGTTGAAGGGAGTCTCAGCTGCAGAGCACTCAATATTCGGTATTTGTTCAGCGAGCGCCCCGTGATGGAAATGTTTGAGGGCCACTGGCCCAAGCTTGCAGATACAGACCAACATAATTCCCCCTCCATCCGAGAATAGCATCAGAGTGAAAAAGCACAAAATCATCCTTCTTCCCAGTTGCTCAGCTAAAACAGTTACTTTGCTTTGGGAAACAGGCAGGTGTTTATTTGCAAATGTCATCCCGTCCAAGAGGCTGACGACTAGAGAAGGGGAACCAGAGTGTAACTTGGAGTAACCTTGGTACACGTGATGTTCAGGCGGTAAGAAGGAAGAGAGGCAAGGAGAGAAGGAGGATGAGACACGGAGAGAAAGGTGGTGAGAGATTGAGAGAGGAAAGGGACACTGCCTGTATGTTATCTATGAAAGTTGTTAGAGTATATCCTAAGAGTTCTCAGCACAAGGAAAAAGTTTTTCTCTATTTCTTTAATTTTGCATCTGTATGAGATGATGGGTATTCCCTAAACTTATTGTGATTATCACTTCATGATGGATGTAAATCAAATCATTATGCTGTACACTTATACAGTGCTGTATGTCAACTATGTCTCAAGAAAACTGGAAGAAAAAAAAAGAAAAGAAAAAGAAGCAGAGAAAAGCGAAAGAGAAGAAAGATACCAGTGGTGGTGTGAATACTACTGTGAATAGCTCTGGCTGCAGGCAGACTGGGGAGACGAGAGTTGATGTCTACCCCTGCCCCTCACTGTCCTCATTGCGAACAAAAAAGGACTTTCCAGAGTGTTCCAGATGGGCATCTTGATCCATTTAGAAGATGCCCACTCTGCAACAGTTTCCTATTGACAAGGGAAAGAATCAAAGCAATGCAATTTCACTTACAGACGTGTCATTTATTTGTTTTGAGTCCATGGGGAGTCTTCTAGTTAAAGTGAAGATAGATTTGGAAATGGCCGAGTTCTCCAGACTTAGTCCTGCTGACTTGCAAGAGTGTGCAGGCAAAGTAATGCCTATTCCTGGCCTGTTCTTTGACCTTTTTGCTGGGTGAGAGTCCCGGAAGTCTCCCAGCCGGCAGTAGGGGGCAGAAGTGGCCTGTGACCTGACTGAGTTGTGCCACTTGGAAGCAGAGATGGGCACCAGGTGGCAGCAGCACTCCAGGGACGGGTGTGCAAAGCGGGATTCTCCAGACAGGAAGGACCTCCACCGAAGCCATGTCCCTGCCTCTACTCAGGACCACAGATACTGCGTTCATGACAAATGAAATTCTCTCCTGTGTTCAAAATTTCCTGAAAAGTGATTTCATTTTCTTATTATGTAACTCCTTCATGGTCAGAACGTTTTAAAAAAACCTCATATATCTAATTTGTATTCTCCTTGCTGAATTCTAACTCACTGACTTCCTCACCCCATTAGATTTAAGGGCAGGTCTCCACCAGGGCCATTTAGCTATTTCTAACTTCCTCCATATGGCTTTTTTGGGGGATGAAAGTAAATGAATCATTAGAAAGGATTAAAAATAACAAATTTCATAGATTGGATGGGTCCGTAACAAATTGTATGCTTCAAACCCACAGTGTGGTCAGGAGAGCTAATTATTTTTTCTTTCGTAAACCATGGAGGGAGGAGAACCTAGAGACCCCAAATTTTCATTCCTGATGGTTTTAGGTTAGGAATGGACGTACGCTAGCAACCCTCCCCCCGCGCCCCCATTGCTCTGGGAGTATCTGTACAAGGTATAAAGAAACCTTGCTCTCAGAAGAGTTGGTCGTTACAGAGCACATCTGGCCATGTTCAAGGGCAGAGTACCCTGCTGCTCTCTCAGTGCCCTGGCTACTCTTGGTGGTCCTGCAGTCTGGGCCCCAGCCAGCCTCCCCTGCCGCTGGATGGGGTAGAAGCCCCAGGAGAGGGGAAGGCTGTACTTGAAGTTAGGGCTGACCAGCAGGAAGTGTGGTGACCAGCTTTTAAGCTGTCCTTCCTGACACCACAGCCTCTGACCCAGAGCGACAGCCCCCTCGTGCTGCTCCGAGATAAGCATGCCACTCGGAAAACTCTCACTGCCCTGGGCTTGGACCACAAGCCAGAGACCGTCCAGCTCATCACCCGGGACATGGTCCGGGAGCTCATGTGAGTACCTAGCGCACGGAGCCTTTCTGCTGAGGACCTCTGCGGGGAGATGGGGAAACCCACCTGGTCTCATTCTGTCATTGCGGACCCCACCTCTTTCCTATTCATTCCCCCCTTTTGTTTCTTGATTCTCCTTTTTTCTCCATTTTGGTTTCTTTTGTTTCTCCCCACCTTGTATCTATTACTGCCATTGTCCTTGATTCTCTTTCTCTTCCCTTTCTTCTGGCTGCCGTGGGTCCTATGGGGCTGGTAGAGGGGAGGTGCTTAGGGGTCCTCTCTGAGCCCCCATTAGTGCACTTTCCCACTGGTAAAGGGAAATGTCCAGATGAGTCACTTCCTTTTGGCTGCATCAAGAATAGGAAGCAAAGGGAAACTGACCAGATGCCTAATTAGCCCCTTGGCTTCTTCCCAGGCTCTGAGGCCAGAAGAGGAAATTCCCAAGGGCTCTTGGGTTCTTTTGGGATTAGCTCAGCATGGCTTCCTGACTGGAGCGGTCCCCTTGCTTGGGCCTCTCCTGTGGGGTTTAGGCCCAGCTCAGCCGTGTGAAATGAGCCAACACCGTCACTCAGTGGTTTAGCTCTTGTGCTAGTGCTTCATTCTCCAAACCGTTCTTCCTACTCTGGCTCCACTCACTAAAAATTTGAATTCCCAGGAAATGCAGCCTGTGTCACAAGCTGGGGAGGCATGGCTGGGACAGAGCTCCAGGAGCACTCTGGTCAGCTCTGGCATCAAATGGCCAGATGTGGTAGCAGCCCTGCAGATACTCCTGGAGCCCAAGAAATGTCTCCTTCTTGGACTGGTCCAGTCCTAAAAAACACGTTGGAGGTGAAGTTGCTGGTGACTTGTCAGGGCTGCTGAGAGCAGCGTGAGATGCTGTCTCAGATTTAGATCATTTTTTGTTATTCCAGATCCCAGATGTTTGGGGCCACGCCACCCAGTGAACCACAAGATCTTGGCTAAGCCTCAAGTCCACTCGCTCATTCGTCCACCTCCTGGACACCTTCCCTGCACCAGTTTTATTGGAGGAAGTTTAACTTCCTGCCTCCTAGCCATGTACCTGTTAAGTCGCCTCACCCAGAGGCATCTTTAATGCCTCTGCTCCATCTTTAATGTGTGTCATTTGTTTGTAATCATTATAATTATCTATTGGTTTGTTGAATGTGTTGGGCGGCTAGAAAGGTCTATAGACATGTCTCTGACTATTGTTGATCAGAGAGTTTAATTAATATTTAGGGTTCAAAGCTTCTCTCTGGGCTGGATGCACAGGGATGTTTTTGTTTCTCACTGGCATCCGCTTCATCCTTGTCTGGCATCCCCTTGCTCTTTTTATGTCATCCTTGAGGAATCATCTATTTTTAAAAAAAAAAAAATTAATTAATTAATTAATTATTTTATTTTTGGCTGTGTTGGGTCTTCGTTTCTGTGCGAGGGCTTTCTCTAGTTGTGGCAGGCGGGGGTCACTCTTCATCGCGGTGCGCGGGCCTCTCACTATCGCGGCCTCTCTTGTTGCGGAGCACAGGCTCCAGACGTGCAGGCTCAGTAGTTGTGGCTCACGGGCCTAGTTGCTCCGCGGCATGTGGGATCTTCCCAGACTAGGGCTCGAACCCGTGTCCCCTGCATTGGCAGGCAGATTCTCAACCACTGCGCCACCAGGGAAGCCCAGGAATCATCTATTTTAACAGTTCAATTCAATAGCTTTATTTATCCTCCCTCTGTGCCCAGCACTGTGCCAGACACTGGGTTGCCTGTGGGGTTAAGACAGAGTCCGTATCCTGGAGGAGCTTGTGATCCAGCAAGGGAGACAGAAGTTGCCCACAACACTGGCAGGGAGAGCAGAGGGAAGGAGGTGGTCTATGTATGTATACATGGGGGAGGGTCATACACGGCGGTGCAGAGAAAGTAGCCTATGAACTGGACCTTTTAGGAAAAGTCCTTAAACTGTCCCTTTTTTAGCCCGTGATGCTACTCCACCCTTGCCTGGGACCCCTTTTCCCCAGTGGACCCATTGCACAGTTGGCTGTCTTTCCTGCCCTTGCCCGAGTCCCTGCAGGTGGTGGGCAGTGATGAGGGGTGGGGAAGAGAGCCGAGCAGCCTGCAGTGTGGTGCTGAGAGCTTGCCCTCCCCTCCCCTCCCTAATTTTGTTCAATCCTTGTGTCAGCATCCCCACCAAGGACCCCTCCGGGGAGTCCCTTATCATGAGCCCTGAGGAGTTTGAGCGGATCAAATGGGCATCCCACGTCCTGACTAGAGAAGAACTCAAGGCCAGGGAGCAGGCCTTCAAGAAGGAGAAGGAAGCCATTGTGGTAGCTACCCCCGTCCCCCATCTATGCAGAGGGGGGGTTGGAGAGAAGGGCTGGGGAGAGGCCGGCTTCCCACAAGACTGGGAGCTCTAGTTAGGGGACCCTGAAATGGGGCGTGAACGTGCTAAAGAGGACATGTTGTAGAATTAAGATTGTGTGTGTGAGGAACCGCAGGGCAGCGGGAAGGGTGAGGAAGCCAGGCTGAGAAACCCCTGGGCTCTGACAGTGGTGCGGTGGGGTGATGCGAAACTCATCTGGGGTCAACCGTGGCAGCCAGGCTAGTGCCCAGGGCACAGAACACAGGGAGTAACCCCCCCACTAATCCCGACGTGGCTCCCATAGGACGCAGTGACCACACGCAAGAAGATCATGAAACAGAAGGAAATGGTTTGGAGGAACAGCAAGAAGCTCAACGATCTGGAGGAGGTGGCCAAGGAGAGGGCCCAGGACCTCCTTCAGAGAGCCAGCCAGCTGCGGATGGAGCAGGAGGAGGAGCTGAAGGACATGAGAAAGGTGAGCCCTCCATTCTCCCTCCCTCCTCTTATCTCTCTTTCTCTCTCTTTTTTTCCTTTGGCCGTGCCACACAGCTTGCGAGATCTTAGTTCCCTGACCAGGGATCGAATCCATGCCCCCTGCAGTGGGAGCACAGAGTCTTAACCACTGGACCGCCAAGGAAGTCCTCCCTCCTCTTATCTCTTATTCACACACCTGACAGCATGGGCTCCAGCTGGAGACAGGGTGCAGGGGTGAAAGGTCAGGGTCTGGCCTTGGCAGGGGAACGGGGTGGAGAGCTGCACTTGCCACGTGCCTGCTGTGTGACCTTCAGCAAGTCACTTGCCCTCCCTGAGCCTCACTTTCTTCCTTTGTAAAATGAGGGTGGTGAAACTACTTAGCAGAATTATTGGCAGGATTAAATATGCTAATATATGGGAGAGGCTTTGCGAACTGTGGGTTGATAAAGGCATGTGAGGATGTTACTTGTATCTTTATCCTGCTAGTTCAATTCTGGCCACGTATGGTGGTCCCAGGCAATTGGGTTCTTTTTGTCGTGTTCAAAGTGCTTCCCTTAGCTGAGAGCATAAAGACCAGAGGCTCATTTGGAATTCTATTGTGTAACTCATTTGCATGTGGTTCACTTCCTGGCCAAATGAAAAATGCTGACTCCCCAACCCCTTCATCTACAGTTTCTGTCTCTCAGGTAAATCTTCTCTACTTCCTTTTATTTTCCAAAGCTTTTACTCCATAGTTCTTATTGATGGCTCATGGTTTTTCATTCCCGTATGTGTCATGTTGGGCTCTTCTAGCTTAAAAATCTAGTGGCTTGGCCTCTGCAAGAATGTTTGTTTCCCCGAAGTGTAGAACAGGGGGTCTTCAGTTGGGGTTCATGGGTCTCTAAGGGGGACCATGAACTTCTGAAGTTTTATGGAAATTTTGTGTGTACAGATGCAAATGAATTTTATGGAGGAGAAAGCCCATAGCTTTCATCATATTCCCAAAGCGTGATCCATGACCCCCCAAACACTAAGATCCAATACCCTGAAAGACGCTATTGCTTTTCTGGGCTTGTGAGCACACTCAATAGGATTCTACTCCCATTTCTCCCCGCTCCAACTTCCACATCCCCGTGATGCATTTCCCCCACCATCCTTACTCCCAGGCCTAGTACCACAACTTCATTTCTACTCCCCAGATCATCCTCAATGCTAAGTGCCATGCCATCCGGGATGCCCAAATTCTGGAGAAGCAGCTGATTCAAAAAGAACTGGATGCAGAGGAGAAGCGGTTGGATCAGATGATGGAGGTGGAGCGCCTGAAATCCGTGCAGAGGCAGGAGGAGCTGCACAGAAAGAGGCGGGAAGAGAGAATCCGGTAAAGAGATGGCTTTGGCACCTCCCTCTCTAAGTCATTTCCATGTGCCTTTAGGTCCATATAGCCTTGCAAAGGGGGAAGACGCGAGAAATGGTCATTATCATCCTCTGTTATTATCTCAAAACCTTTATGGAGTGATTCAGAGAGCCACAGAACTTCTTAAAGCTTATTTCCAAGATCACAACAGGTGCTTCATAATCTGGCCCCAATTCAGCCTCATTTTGCACCCTTTCCTGCCATCCATTCTATGAGGCTTTCCTTCATTTCCCCCAACGTGCCAGGTCTTGACAAAAGCTCATGACTTTTGTTGTTCCCTCTCCTTTGAATACCCTTCTCTTTCCTTTTCCCGCCGAAAAACGCGCTCTCTTCCTTTAGTATGTAGCTTTGCTGTCTCCTCCCCTGAGAAACCTCCCCCACTTCACCTGGCAGGCTTTAGGGCTTCCTTCTCTGGGTCCCGCCACACCCTGTTTATACCCTGGCACACCCCTCCTTGCACCGTGGCTCCCTGACCCTCACCAGGCTATATGCTCACTGAGGACAGGGTCCCTGTCTTATTCATTTCTGTAGCTTCTGGGCCTACCAGAGTGCTTGGACTGTAGTGGGTGCTTAATACATGTTAGAATGAATAAATTCAGTCCCCTTCATTTTGCAGGAAAGGACAAGTCCCAATGCAGGTAAATTATAGAATCATAGTATCCTGGATTTAGAACGCCAAACATATAATTCAAGAATTACCTCTATAAATAGTCCTTGTAAAAAAAATAGTCATTGCACCACACTGAGTGGCAGTTCTTTCTCCCCATCTGTATTCTGTTCTCATGTACCATTCATCTTTGTACTTCTAGTAGGTACCTGGTCCACTATAGCAGGCTCCCAATAAAAGTTTATTTCATGGCCAAGTGGCTCT